>NC_139624.1:76569317-76639317 GCF_964638095.1 Poromitra crassiceps
ATAGCAGGCTATGTGATTGTGACGCTGCTCGCTTTCAGAAGCAGGACAGCTCCTCTAAGCGACATGCTTGATCAACTGGTTGGTTTGGTCACTGGCACCATCTACTGGATGAAAATGTAACATAGAAAGAGATAGAATAAAACAGAAGAGAACTACGCGACGCGTTCATGTACGCGCAGTGTTGTGCGCGATGCAGATACACTTCCGGTTGCGTAACACTCAAAACTGCCAACGCGTGTGTGTGTGAACGAGTAACGAAATTTCTCCAACACTGGTCACACGTGTACACGCTGGAAGTAGCTGTGCTACGCAGCTTGTTGTTACGCGTGATGTAGTTTGCGCACATCATAGTCCGCGTGCATGTGCCCGCGTGACAAAATTGTTCTATTATCTTCATGCGTGCGCTTACGCGCTCTGGCTGCGCACCCCGCGTACATCATTACGCGTACATTTACGCGTAATGATGTACGCGGGGTGCGCAGCCAGAGCGCGTAAACGCACGCATGAAGATAATAGAACCAATTTCGTTACGCGTTCACACACACACCCGTTCGCAGTTTTGAGTGTTACGCAACCGGAAGTGTATCTGCATCGCGCACAACATGAACGCGTAATTTTATGCGTAAATGTACGCGTAATTTTACGCGTAAATGTACGCGGGTTGCGCAGTCAGAGCGCGTAAGCGCACGCATACACGCATGACCATTACAAGTCAATGGGGAAACTACATGACACGTCAAGCGTTGTGTGACACGTTCAGTCGTAGCTGCGCATGTTTATTGAGTCGTTTGGCACTTCAGATCCGGTCGCGTAGTATCAAAAACTGCGAACGCGTGTGTATGTGAACGCGTAACGAAATTGACTATGCTACTCAGGTGTCAAAGCATGCGTTGTGTGACACGTTCAGTCGTAGCTGCGCATGTTTATTGAGACGTATGGAACTTCATACACACACACACACACACACACACACACACACACACACACACACACACATTTTCTGACACATCATTATGCAGAGAATTATCAATATCCAATCTTAGTGGCTTGTAATTAGGGACACAGCACAGCACACGATCAGGTGGCAATAACTTGACAAAAAACGGACATCAGCAATACAGTCATTTGTGCTGATCAAACAGTCTGCTGACATGAGCCATTGTAGACTGTGGCATTTTTCTAAAGATCTCCTAAATGAATTACATACATGTACTGTAAGTGCAATGTTGCCTTTGTAGGGGAGACATTTGCAACAAACGTTTCTAGCAGTACCTCTGCTCCGCCTGTTGGAGGCTGATGTTTCTCCTGTGCAAAAGTCGGGAAGTTTCTGCCAGCAAGCATTTGAGAGAAACAATAATTTACGATCCACTAAATAAATTAGATTAGTCATTTGTAGATAGATCAAACCAGCAATCAACTATGAGTATAATTCTCATTAGAGTTTTTTTTATTAGATGCCACACAAGATCTCAATATAAAAATGCATTTTATAGTACTAATAAATGTAAACACACTCTTCAAAACCTTAAAAAAAAGTGTAAGTTCTCATACTCTCAGTCCTCCTATCAAAACCATGTAAATAAAGCCAAAAGTGGACTTAATCAAGGCCAACTGTACTTAACACAGTATCTTACTGTAATCTAATCATGGATGGGACGTTCAAAAGAAAACTCCACCAAAAGGTCATAGCATAATACAGTATGACAGGACAGGATACCCCACAGAGAAGAGTGGGAGAAGAACTAATTATCTTCAGATATTCATTTAAATTAGTTTTGACTTTGATAAGGGACAACTACAAGCTAAACAATGAAGGTCCTCACCACAGGCTATTCACATGACATTAGCAGCATGTTGAGACTGAACAGGGCCGTTTAAATGGCCCACTGAGCAGGGCAGTGGGCAATTTAAACTGCCCGCCATTTAACCCTTGTAGTTCAGAAAGATAATCTCGGTGATATGGGCTGCATTATGTAGGCTAAATAAGTCAGTAACACTTTATTTTGTATAACACTTTTCAAAGCATGAGTTACAAAGTGCTTTACAACAGCAAATAAAAGAATGATTAGAATGGCATTAGAATGATACAGTATCATCCATCCATAAACCCACACACACTGATAATCTGGGATTTAACAAGAGGGTATATTAAGCCATGAGACCTAGATTTACTGTGTTCACAGTAATGTTGTGTGTGCCTTTACTATAGTAAAAATGTACATGTCCATTGTTCTATATTGACTTTTCATGATGTATTCCGTAGCTGTATTTCTTTATCCAGACAAGAGCATATTTCTTGCTCCTTACACATTGCAGGATCTTGTATGAATCACCATTCTGTGTCAGTAAAGCTTGCCTTAGATATGAGAAGACGGTGGCATTATCTCTCCACTGAATACTGAGTCCTCTCCACCCATAGTCTTAGATTCAGGCAGGACTAATTCATCTGGCAGTGATCATCATAATGATAGTTAAAATAAATTACCCTCCCACCAGAATGTCACCAGAAATTACAATTTGATGGCAATGATTAAAAAAAAGAAAAAAAAAGAAAGAAAAGTAACAAGTTTTTCCTCGGTGCCGGACAGTTTGATGACCTAAACACCAGAGAGCTCTTAGTCTAGTGCAACTAATCGAGAATGAAAATGGTACATTACATTGTTAATTGCACACAATTAATTAAGAGCACAATATGAATTCATGCATAGCCCAATATCTAGTATCTCCATTATGTTCATTTTACTAACTGGACCTAATGCACCTTACTCTGTATTAGTGTTACTATTACTATCACTCACACTGCTGTACATAAGATAATATTATGCAGCACACATATTTCACTTTTTGATAAGGATTGTAGGAGAAGGCACAATATTGTGGCACTTTATTGTATATAAGCTACCTAACTTCTATTTTATTGTTTGATGGTCTAGTCCTATATGCTTCTTATAATGTCTCTATGTTTATATTCTTCACTACCTGAGAGTGAGCAACTGTAGCATGACTCAATTTCCCCGGGGATTCCTCAGGGATCAAGAAAGTTATTCTGATTCTGATTCTGATAACTGAAAACAAAAACCGCCTTGTGTTTGGCATTCTTGCAGAAATGATTTACTTCGGCTCACCACGCTCTTCTTTAGTTTATTCACCTTATTCTTTGCCCACACATGGACGCTTCCGCATTACGTCATTTCGTAATAGTATTTCCGTTTTAGACTTGCCAAAAACCCCGCAGGCAAGATGGCCGCCCACACTCCCCTCCTAAACTGGCAGAATTACTCCCCCAAAAACTAACATATCTTGGCCAAAAAGTATGTAACATACAAAATATAACAACCCGTAATATCTTAATTTTATGTAGAATGCAGAGGACATGTAACTGTTTAGTTAAACTTGCATTCCAGGAATAGTGTGCTCTAATGAATGAATGAATGAATGAATGAAAATGAATGAAAAAATGTATTGGTCACCACCACCACCACCAACCATACACTTAGGTCATAACCAAAGGTTAGGGGCAGAAGCAAACGCTTATGTAAAGCCCCCCCTTTTCTTAAAATTAAAATAAGAAAATCATCATGTTCAGACATTTTGGACATTGTCCTTACTTGCCATCATATTAACAACAAAGGATTTCAAGGAAAAAATATCCTAATACAGGAAACAAAAAACAACAACAAAAAAAGCAAAATAAATAAATAAGCAATACAACAGTCAAAAACCAGTAAGTAGCAAATAACAAAACAAACACAATCCATACATGCATATTCATACATTTTATATTCGTTTTATTATTATTATTATTATATATATATACATATACCTATATATATATATATATATATACTTATACATACACTTTTGTATTTATTATTATTATTATTAATATTATTATTATTATTATTATATATATTTTTTCCCCTTCTCTCCTTGTCCCCTACAAAGATGACGTTAGTGGCTCGAGACTGTTTCGTCCTGAAACCCACACGTTTTGCGCCAGCGTAATCTATGTGGGATTCGAAATAACGCATCCGAGATAGAAAACGTTATGAATATAGCCACGTTATAAACAACAAACTAACGCTGGTGATCCGTATGGAAACAGTGTTACTCGAAATGGTTAAAAGTTATATCAATTTGGTCATTCAGTGGCATTTTACTGCCATATAACATAAATAACTAGCGGCTAATATTAGCCACAGTAGGCAACTAGCGCTGAACCGGAAGAACAAATACGTTTGCGTTGAACGCAGAAGAGAGAAAAAGTGGGCGTGGTGAATAAGGTGAATACATTCATACATGTAAATTAGTAAGAGTTAAAACTTCAACTTAAAACTTTCCTTTTTGTGTTGCTGACGTGAGTTTGCTGTCAAAGTGTTGTTGCTTTTCATTCAGTGCCTTACCTCCGTTATAATGAGGCGCGCTGTTTAGAGAGGCAACTAGACAGAGAGTGAGCCTAATGCACTCTCCCCTGTGTATTATGCTTCACTCTTCCCTGTGTGTTATGCTTCACTCTCCCCTGTGTGTTATGCTTCACTCTCCCTGTGTATTATGCTTCACTCTCCCCTGTGTATTATGCTTCACTCTCCCCTGTGTGTTATGCTTCACTCTCCCCTGTGTATTATGCTTCACTCTCCCCTGTGTATTATGCTTCACTCTCCCCTGTGTATTATGCTTCACTCTCCCCTGTGTATTATGCTGCACTCTCCCCTGTGTATTATGCTTCACTCTCCCCTGTGTATTATGCTTCACTCTCCCCTCTTCCCTGTGTATTATGCTTCACTCTTCCCTGTGTGTTATGCTTCACTGTATTATGCTTCACTCTCCCCTGTGTATTGTGCTTCACTCTCCCCTGTGTGTTATGCTTCACTCTCCCCTGTGTATTATGCTTCACTTCACTCCTAAGTTTGTTTGTTCCAAACTGTCAACCTTGGCAAAATGTCCCTGCTCTCTTCCTTCACGCCTCTCCAAAGCACTTATAATTGATGATCGTCTCCTAAGCAGCCATTGTTGTGCCAGAGAGGGACGGCTCCATAACAACAGGGAGGGACGGCTCCATAACAACAGGTTGATTCCAGCAAATTTGCTCTCTGAAATCAGGTTTTGCACTTTTCAGCAGCAGCATGCCATCATTGAATCGCATCCACTCCGTACTTTACGCTTTAGCAAAATGATAGGCTACCTCTCTCCTCTCCCTCTACCTGTATCCCCTCGCTACCACTGCTCATGTCTCAATTATAATGTATACCGACTATAACAGGCATGAATACCAGTCTGAGGGCCAAGCGGGGAGAGAGGGCATGTGTGTGTGTGTGTGTGTGTGTGAGGGGAGGGTCATAATCCCTACTAGCTGGTGAAATAGAGAGTGACAGTGACAGAAGCCTGGCCTGGTTTCTCCTCTCTGGTGCTGCTGTCATTCACCTCGCGTCACCTCCATCTCATCCTACACTACGCTGCACTTCAATCTGCCACAACACATGTATGTGTGTGTGTATCTGTGTGTGTGTGTGTGTGTGTGTGTGTGTGTGTGTGTGCGCGCACGTGCGTGCATGTGTGTGTGCCCGTGTGCGTGCGTGCGTGCGTTATCATTGAAATTCCTCACAAGGCCAAGGTTTGTCTTGTGTTTATTGTATACACCCTCTCACAAGACTAGAATTTCTACTCTCTCTCACTCTCTCTCTGTCTCTCTCTCACACACACACACACACACACACTCTCCACCCTTCCTCCCCCGTCAGTCTTCTTTCTCTATCATTTTCTCTCCCTCTATCTGTGGGAGGGTTGTTCAGAGAGAACTAGAAAGTGATTGAGGGGGAGAGAGAGAGAGAGAGAGAGAGAGAGAGAGAGAGAGAGAGAGAGAGCAGTGCTTGATATTGCAGTCAAACTAGAGCGGAAAGACTGAGAAAGAAAGAGAGGGAGGAGCGGTGGTCTGATATTGTCTTTGCAGTAAGGCAAGCAGTGACAGGCCCTTAGTCTTTGATTTATGTCTCTCTCACTGCGTGTTTGTGTGAGGGTAGGTGTGTGTGTTTGTGTGTGTATGTGTGTGTGTGTGTGTGTGTGTGTGTGTGTGTGTGTGATTTATCGTTCGTTAGCATTGAGGAATTAGACCTTGTATCCAACCAAGCCACGCACATCAATTACCAAGCCAACAAACAGCCAGGCCTCGTCCCACCTTTAATGAGGAGAGGTGGCAACTGGCGCGCACACACAATGTTGACACACACACAAGAGCATACACACACACACACACACACACACACACACACACACACACACACACACAAGAGCATACACACACACACACACACACACACAAGAGCATACACAAACACATACATACATAAAAACATACATACAGGTGCAAGCACGTGTTGCTGTATAAATTATCTTATGTGACCATTAAAGGAATATGCCGACATTTTGATTCGCCTATTTACCATGTTCCCGATAGTAAGACGAGAAGATAGATGCCCTTCTCTTCTCTGTGCGTGCAATAGAAAAGTAACGATACACCCCTCCTGCTAGTTAGCTTAGCACAATGCTAATGCTGCGGGACTGCTAGCGCAATACACATTCCAACAGTGCCAAAACGCTCATAGATGCAGTGTCTCCCACGCTGAGTAAACGAAACTGAATTAGACATGATCCGATATCATCCAATAAGACTTTACTGAATTTGAATAGGGTGGGTTGGGGGTTAATCTGAGAGCCAATTAACCAAATATAACAAGGTAATCCAATGAACGATGATTATTACCATAACGATATTATCTAATTTGCATCAACAATCACGCTGCAGGTTTCAGTTTCCTGATCATATGCAAAGCAGGATCCACATCACAAATCATGATCAACATAATATGACATAATGATGACATAATTTCTGCTTTGAGTCCTCTTTGAATAGATTTGACTTCAGGAGTCATTTGTTTGAGGGGGGAGTAAACAGTGAAAGGACTGTAGAGAGAGCTATTTGAGATGCGTGAAAGAAATAATTGATTGGATTTATATCGCACTTTTCAAGGCACCCAAAGCACTTTACATATCAGTGTGTGTGTGTGTGTGTGTGTGTGTGTGTGTGTGTGTGTGTATGTGTGTGTGTGTGGGGGGGGGGGGGGATGACGACTGAACTCATTCAGCACCGATGTGTCTCACCCACCTGGCTGATGCATGCCAGCCACGCCAGTTTGCGCCAGCATGCTCACCACACACACATCAGCTATCCCAGAGTTGAGGACTGGAAACGCAAGTAGATATCGAGGGATATGTGGCCATGATGGAAGGAAAGCCTGTGTGGGAATCTAACCAGGGCACTGGGGTTACACCCCCCAGGGCACCGGGGTCACACCCACCAGGGCACCGGGTTACACACCTACTCTTGCGAAGAGTGCCGATGTGATCTTTACTGACCACATAGAGAGAGAGAGGGAGTCAGGACCTATAACATCTCATCCGACTGACGATGCTCACTTTCTCTGCCCTGGGCCATTAGGGATGGGGATATTATCCATGAGACCAGAGGGAAAAGCACCTCCTAAATTGGTCATCCGACACCACTACCAACACCATGGTCACCCATCCAAGGACTAACCACAGTCAGACCTATTTAGCTTCCTCAGCAAGCCAGCGATTTAACGCAGGAGCCACGGTGCCAGTGAATAGAACATGGAAACATCAATGAGAATAACCGAGAGGAGATGCATTTGATATTGAAAGAGACCAGAGTGGCCAAAGGCTGCTCTCCAATATGGAATCTCAAATGTTTAGCCGAGCGAGAAACCTTGGATCTGTGCCTGAGCGCTCAGTGGTCACCTCTGCAAGAGAAAAGTCTCCTTTACCCTGCATCCAGGCTGCATTAGTACTCTCACTGTGTGTGTGTGTGTGTGTGTGTGTGTGTGTGTGTGCGTGTGCGTGTGCGTGTGCGGGTGTGTGTGCGTGTGTGCGTGCGTGCGTGCGTGCCTGTGTGTGTGTGTGTGTGTGTGTGTGTGTGTGTGTGTGGGGGGAGGTAAAATCACAAACCATGTCTCAAATCCACTGGTCTGGTTTCTCTTCACGGCACTGTGAGTGCGCTGTCCATGGTGCTGAACTTCCCGCCTCTCTCTTTGTCTCTCTCCCCCACTCTCTTGTGTTTTCTAATCATCATTTCAATCTGTCTCTATCACCTCACTATCTCTCTCTTTCTTCATGCTGTGTCATTTATTTTATATGGAGTACCACAGAGCATCAAAACTTGCATGATAAATAATGCAGAAGTGCAAAAATGGGTAGTTCAAGGTCCCTCCCTGTCTTCTGTGTGTGTGTGTGTGTGTGTGTGTGTGTGTGTGTGTGTGTGTGTGTGTGTGTGTGTGTGTGTGTGTGTGTGTGTGTGTGTATGGAGTGGGAGTGGGACTGGGAGTGGCGGTCTGTAAAAAGGTATTCACTTCTCACTTCCCTTGATTTTTTGTTCTTGCTAGAAAATTTTATTTTTTGCTCTGAAATGCAAAATAGTCTCATCTCCACTGTCAAAGTTTTGCCAGCGAGACATGCAAGTTATGGAGGTGAATGAATACTTCTGCAAATTAGATTTTTCTGTTGTTTGGATTTTATACTTCCACATAAATTTCCATTCCTCTTTGACAGGAAAGTGTGCGTTTTCATACATTTCATCATATTCACATTGTCATTATTATTCAGCCAGTGCTTGCTTTAGGAATGCCCCTGTCGGTTCAAAGTAACCATGGTTACATGGAACACGGTGCTCGTTTGATCTGTTCTACTGTAATTACGTGGCGTATCATTAAAGGGATACGCCAACTTTTTGGGAGTTTCACCATATCGCCATATCACCCATACATAACCAAGATACACATGCCTTTACCGCCACTCTCCGTACAGTATACAATGAGCTACACTCCTCCAGTTAGTTAGTATCCCCAATGAATTGGAGAAAACGGTACAGCTGTTCAAAGTAACCAAAAAACACACATTTCTAACGGCGCCAAAAAGCTCTATGTACATGTTGTGACTCGGGTACTCACCACGCGATTAAATAATAATCCATAGTTACCTGAAACGTCATTTTCGTAGTAAATCCCCACCACTAAACAAAGATGAACACTCTCAAGTTACTTCCTTGTTTGCCTGTATACAGCGCTTCCGCTGTGCACAGCGCCTCATGCAAACAAGGTCACAAGTCATACTCTGTTAGTTCGGTTACTCTTTGTCTGTTTGAGGCACAGTGTGACATCACTGCGCCTGGCGGCCATGTTTAGAAAGTAGTTTCGGCTATCTATTTACCTTAAGAAAAAGAACAAAAAAAATCTGCATTTTGGATTAATATTTCATGTCATGGTGAGTACCCGAGGCACAACATGTGTGTTTTTGGTGACTTACTAACTGGACTGTAGCTCATTGTATACTGCACGGAGCAACCCGATCTCCAAAAAAATCGTAAAATAGCAACGTTTGTGGACAAACGTTACTATTTTACGATGTCGGCTAAGAAATTGTAAAATGGGAACGTATGCGTCTACAGCGGTGGGCGGGGTTTGGGCGTGTTTTACGGAGATTTTCTGTTTCTAACCCCTCCCCCTACTCTAATCCTCACCCTAACCACTCGGAACGTTAATATTCTACGTTTTTCGAGCCGAAATTGTAAAATAGCAACGTTGGTCCATATCGTTGGTATTATACGTTTTTCTAAGAGACTGTGTTGCACGGAGAGTGACCGTAAAGGTATTGTGTATATTGGTTATGTATGGGCGATATTGCAAATGGGCGAAACTCCCAAAAAGTTGGCGTATCCCTTTAAAGTCTGTATTTTTTTAATGTAGAACAACCTGTGTGTGTGTGTGTGTGTGTGTGTGTGTGTGTGTGTGTGTGTGTGTGTGTGTGTGTGTGTGTGTATGTGTGTGTGTGTGTGTGTGTGTGTGTGTGTGTGTGTGTGTGTGTGTGTGTGTGTGTGTGTGTGAGTGAGCGTGTTAGGGCCAGATGTATCCAAGATAACCAGGTGGCCAGGACAGTGGGGATATTGGCACTAAGCCAGGGAAACACACACCATCAGAGAGGGGGGGGGGAGAAAGGGAGTCAGGGAAGAATAGATGGATGGATAAATGGGAGTGAGGGAGGAGGGTGAGAAGAGGTTAGAGAGAGAGAAAGTAGAGACACAGTGAAGGAAGGATTTAGGGTATTACTGTAAGGGGGAGTGAGGGATGGGATGAAAGAGGCAAGGATGGAAGGATGGAGGGAGGGAGGGGGGGAAAGGAGGGGAAGGAGGGAGAGTTGGAGGGGATGGATGGGTGTAAAGAGAGAGGGTTGGATGGAGGCAGGGGAAAGAGAGACAGTGGAGAGGAGGGAGGGAGGGAGGAGGGAAACAGCTTAGAAACAGACAGAAGATAGTGAAGGAAGAAAAATATGGAGACAGATGAATGGAGAGAGATTTGGCTGCATGAGAAAGTCTGGCTGGACTGGTTGCTATACAGTACATATTAGCGAAACACACGCACGCACGCACACACACACACACACACACAGACACACACACGCACTCACACACACACACACACACACACACACACACACACACACACACACACACACACACGCACACACACACACTCGCTCACTCACAATTTGCTTGCAAAGACTCTCTCACAAAGGCTGACAGTAAACAATGGCAGCACTCTAACACAATCACACTTTGGCACTGTTGATGAAAGACATGAGCAGATAGAGTGGATCAGAGTAGTGAAGAAACTAAGAAAGATGGAGAACAAAAGTCTAGAGAGAAAAATATAAAAAGCATTTGAGGGCAGAATTTATGGTCAAATGAGCCACAGTCACGACAGCCCATAACATTGTATTGAAATAATGTAAAAGTGGGATTTATAATGATACGAACAGAACAGGACAAAACAATAAATCTGAATTTCTGCCTGTTCAGTTGTGGTGTGAATGAGATCTGAAATAGCCAGAGTGGGATGAAACACCAGGTTATACAAATTCAATATCTATTCTATTCTATTCTATTCTATTCTATTCTATTCTATTCTATTCTATTCTTCTATTTGTATATGATACATACTTCTGCTGTGTGTGTGTCTGTGTGTGTGTGTGTGTGTGTGTGTGTGTGTGTGTGTGTGTGTGTGTGTGTGTGTCTGTGTGTGTGTGTGTGTGTGTGTGTGTGTGTGTGTGTGTGTGTGTGTGTGTGTGTGTGTGTGTGTGTGTGTGTGTGTGTGTGTGTGTGTGTGTGTGTGTGTGTGTGTGTGTGTATACAGTAGCGGTCTCCAGCAGACCAGATGGCTTCTTCTGGGATGTCTAGTGCAGCTCTTGGTGTATTTCAGAGGTAAAAGCAGATGATCCTCCCTCTCCAGAACTGCCAGGCAGTCAAGTCCAACTGTTTATTCCCCCTTTGCTTCCACACATCCAACATTTTGTGCTTGTAGGCTATTCATCAATTGCCTTCTAACTGAAACATCTAAACTGCTGTCACCTGCACTGTGAACATTCTTTTTTCACATTATCCCCACTTGACAGCAGGTTTAGTCCAGTGTTGCTCCTGTGCTGCACAGCACTTAAAGGGAGGAAGTGAAACCAAGCGTGGAGGACAGTCCTGCTACATGAGACAAAGCATGGAGGACAGTCCTGCTACGTGAGACAAAGCGTGGAGGACAGTCCTGCTACGTGAGACGAAGCATGGAGGACAGTCCTGCTACGTGAGACAAAGCGTGGAGGACAGTCCTGCTACGTGAGACAAAGCGTGGAGGACAGTCCTGCTACGTGAGGACAGTCCTGCTACGTGAGACAAAGCGTGGAGGACAATCCTGCTACGTGAGACAAAGCGTGGAGGACAGTCCTGCTACGTGAGGACAGTCCTGCTACGTGAGACAAAGCGTGGAGGACAGTCCTGCTACGTGAGACAAAGCGTGGAGGACAGTCCTGCTACGTGAGGACAGTCCTGCTACGTGAGACAAAGCGTGGAGGACAATCCTGCTACGTGAGACAAAGCGTGGAGGACAGTCCTGCTACGTGAGGACAGTCCTGCTACGTGGTAAATGGTAAATGGTAAATGGCCTGCATTTATATAGCGCTTTTATCCAAAGCGCTTTACAATCAGTAGGTAGTCTACATTCACCCATTCATACACCGATGGCGGCAGGCTGCCACGCAGGGTGCCTACACACCATCGGGAGCAAGGAGGGTTAAGTGTCTTGCCCAAGGACACAACGACAGCAGCTGGGAGGGAGCGGGGATCGAACCGCCAACCCTTGCGTCATTGGCCGACCCGCTCTACCTCCTGAGCTAAAGCCGCCCCGTGAGACAAAGCATGGAGGACAGTCCTGCTACATGAGACAAAGCGTGGAGGACAGTCCTGCTACGTGAGACAAAGCGTGGAGGACAGTCCTGCTACATGAGGCAAAGCGTGGAGGACAGTCCTGCTACGTGAGGACAGTCCTGCTACGTGAGACAAAGCGTGGAGGACAGTCCTGCTACGTGAGACAAAGCGTGGAGGACAGTCCTGCTACGTGAGACAAAGCGTGGAGGACAGTCCTGCTACGTGAGACAAAGGCAAACTAGACCTCTTGTTTCCCAGGAAGACTGAACCTATAGCTTGAGCTGCACTACTACAGTGCAGGGCCAAGCAGGCTTACCAGGGCTTAACCCACCATTTAGATGACCTACATTATTTAGTGCTTATGAATTGATTGTGTCATCTAATTAGATGACTTGGACCCTTTAATATCTTACTTTATCCCTCAGAAATTATAAATAGGCTTTTGATTCACATAAATAATAAAAGACTATGATCACATGAGAGGCATTTTGCCAGTTCCTTTTCATGATTTGGTTGTGGGAGCTTGTAACAGCACATTTTAACCTTTATACTCCTTTTAATATATCTGCTTGACTTGCACATCTCCTCCAAGCTATGCACTTTTCGTTCTGGACACGCTGCATTTTGAGGCACTTCCCTGGGCGTGTGCGCATGTTTGATACTGATTAGATACTGATTAGATGGATAAATGGTGTTACACACCTTGCACTTGAGCATGAGAAAAAGTGTCCCACTGTATGTGATTATGGCCTAATGATTTTTAAATGATTTGATATTGTTATACTGTGACATGGGTGTCTATGGCCTGCTAATACATGAACCACATGCCACCAGTTCAAGTCCAACACTGCCTTTAGTGATAGTATCTCAGAGCCATCTTTCCACTGTACATGTAGTCTATCTAATAAAGCAGAGATATCACAGACAAAAACAAGCCATGAGCCAATCATGAGTTGGCCCTGCTCTGGTGTGTGTAATGCCCAGGCCACGGTGTGGCCTGCTATATTATGTGTGTAATTTCTGAGGAGTTAACTCAGTGGACCTTTAGTAGAGAAAGGAGTTTTGTTATGTTTTTCCCTTGTGTATTAGTCTGTCTTCTCCCCACTTGTTGCCCATGTTCCCTTGTTAGTCTGTCTTAATTCCTCCCACCTGTTGCCTATGTGTCTCGTTAGTCTGCCCCATTACCTGAGTTCTCCCCACCAATCAGCTCTCCCGTTTTGCCCCCTGTGTTCCCACCTCCCCAGCTGTCCCTCATGGTCCTGATGATTCCTTTGTGTATATATTGTAGCGACCCTGGGTTTTAGCTAGGAACTGATGTGTGGGGTTGTTCGGTGTGTAAGTGGGACTTCCTGTCTGAGCGTGTGGCCAGTCAAGTTACACGAGGAAGCTGAGTAGACGTGTGTAGAGCTAGGAGCGTAGCTACCGCTAGGAGCTGTGTGTGAAGCTGGGAATAAAAGCCTGTACCAACTATAAGTCTCCTGGTTCCTGGACGAATACCTGATTCGTCACATTGGTGTGAAGGTGGAGTTATCGCCTCCGCGTCGGCCGAGAGGGGAAAGAGCAAGAAGGAACAGAGAAAGTTGGAATTGACGGCTTGAAGGCTCGAGCGACCGAGCGGTAGCGGTTAGCTGTCTGTGTGCTAGCTGCTACGAGCACCACGTGCGATGGTGCGCGACGGGGGATGCCCGTCGCTGAACGGGGGGAAAGAGGAGCTGACTCCGAGGTCCAGCTCGGTGCTTGCGGGCATGGAAGCCCGTTTGTTGAAAGAAGTCAGACGGCTGTTGGAAGTGACGCCTGCCTGGGCAGTGGAGCTGATGCGGATGCTGCGGGAGGTCACGCAGCGTGTGGACTTGTTGATCACAGAGGTAACGCAGAGTGGAGAACGGCGGACAGAGGAGCCGCAAAAGAGACTGTGTTGGACTTGCGGAGAACATGGTCACCTGGCAAGGTGGTGTCGCAGCGGTCCCGGGGGACAGACCAGGTACGCGGAGCAATGGTACTGGGGATGGCCGGGTGTCTGCTGGTCGTGCGGAGCGTTTGGGCATCTAGCCAGGGAGTGTCGAGAGGCTGTCGGGGACCAGAGGACAGCGGGAGAGGAGAGACGTGCAGGCGGCGGGCAGGTGAGATTCTGTTGGACTTGCCGTTCGCCTGAGCACGGAGCCGGAGGAGCCGGAGGAGCCGGCCCAGCCTAGCTGCTCTGCACCCCCCACGGTTGCTGCGCAGAAAGCCGAGGTGGAGATTGCTGCCGGTGGTGTTCTCCCTGCTGCCCTGAAACGCCGCCCCCTGGGGGAGGGGGACGGGAGGACGAGCGAGTGCAAGAGGTGGTGGAAGACGAGGGGGACTGTTCAGAAGTGGACCTGACAGACGAGGACAGGGACATCACGGATGTCAAAAGGGGTGAGTGGAAACGCAGGCAGGCGGAGGACGCGGATACCGGTCCAGTGCTTGAGTGGGTGGCGGCCGGACGCCGGCCCCCTGTGGAGGAGATTGACATGTTTTCCGGTGCCACGAAGGGACTGTGGAGCATGTTTATGGACCTGCGTCTGTGGAAAAATGGGCTTTTGAAGAGGACAGGGCACGGGAAAAAGGGGTTCCAGTGGGTGGTACCCAGCCACCTGCGGGTATTGGTGTTGCGGTGGCCGCACAGGGGCCGCAGCGGTCATCGCGGCCCTGAAGAGACACTCCGCCGTGTTCGTGAACTGTTCTATTGGGGAAAACACAAGGAGGATGTGCGGAGCTACTGCAGAGGGACTAGTGTGCTTCAGGTGGGACAGAAGCTTTGAAAGGGGGGATGGAAATGGTGATGGTCGAGAGGAAGGTAAAAAGAGAAAAATAATGTAAATGTTGGGGTTACTGTTGAATTGAAATGTGTGTAAAAAGAAAAGAGGGAAAATGTAAATGTGACGGGGTGAATTGAATGGGAATGTTGTTGAGGGGGATGTTATTTGAAAAATTTATGATGTGAAGTAAAGAAATGATGGTGGTGGGGGAATGCAAAATGATGTGGTGTGTTGGGAAAAAGAAAAGGGCTATTGGAATGGGAATGTTAATTGAAGATGTGGGTAATGTGAAGTAAGGAAATGATGGTGGTGGTGGAACGAAAATTAAGTGGTGTGTTGAAAAAAGGAAGAGACTATTTGTTGGGGAATTGAAAGGATCTGTGGGAATGTTGTTGGGGAATGGAATTCGATGTGGTGACGGGAAAAAAGATGTTGGGGTGTTGTAGTTTTGGTACAGGGGTATGTGTGGGTTGTGGGTGCCAGCGTGGGCGCTGGCTTTGTTGGGAGGAGATAATGGAGCGACCCGGGGTTTTAGCTAGGAACTGATGTGTGGGGTTGTTCCTGGGGGGAACGGTGTGCAAGTGGGAATTCCTGTCTGAGCATGAGCCAGTCAAGTTACACGAGGAAGCTGAGTAGACGTGTGTAGAGCTAGGAGCGTAGCTACCGCTAGGAGCTGTGTGTGAAGCTGGGAATAAAAGCCTGTACCAACTATAAGTCTCCTGGTTCCTGGACGAATACCTGATTCATCACAATATTGTCTCAGTCTGTGTGTTGTCCTTGTCGAGTCATTGTCTATCTGTCCCTAGTTGGTATGTATCGTCTTCCTTTTGCTCTGAGTTATTTTGACAATTGTTCCTGAGTTTAGCCTATAGCCTCTGGCTAGTGGGTTTTGTTATTTTTGTACTTTTGAAACATTCAGTAAAGACTATTTTTCTCCTAAAAACCTTGCCTGCCTGGTCTGCATTACCTTGCCTGCTGCCTCCCTCTCTTCTGCATTTGGGTCCACACATCACACCTCCTTTACACCATGACAGTGTGGGCGTGGTCTGTGCTCTGGCATGGTGCCAGGCTGAGGCTGGGCAGACTAATAGAGCAGGCTGACCAGGCAGACCCCCAGGGTAACACGATCATGCCACTGTGTGTGTGGACTACAGCTGATATGAGCCCACACAGGCCCCCACACACACAATTCTACACTGACAGATACTGTAATGCACTCCCACACAAAAACACTTCAGATGGCCGGCTCTGATTTATTTTGCTGCCTTTTTCAGTAATCATAACACACACTATCTTAACACACACTACTACACAATAGAATAGAAGTTAGTATTAGTATGCACACACAGGCGCGCACGCACACACACACACACACACACACACACACACACACACACACACACACACACACACACACACAAGCCAATTATTGAGCTCCTAGCTACTGACAGCACACAGGAGTGAAGAAACTCAAACCGTCAGCCAGAAGCTGTCATGTCAAATTCTATTGAAATTCCACACACAGAGAGGAGTTTGACAACTAACACTATGCACACACACACATCTGCTGTAAGGCAGTGGGGAGGAGGCATGCACACAAACATGGGACCACCACCACACACACACACACACGAACGCACACAAGCACACACGCACGCACACACACACACACACACACACACACGCACGTGCGCGCACACGCGTGTGCTAGGAACGCTGCTCTTCCCAGCACTGCAAATGGTACGCTTAGTTCACACAGACAATCTATGCCTTGCCTTGCCTTGCCTTGCCTCAACCCACGCCTACGCCGAGCTGGGCGTGAACCTGTTACACGCTTTTGCGATCACACCGCACGCCTTTTGCACGCCGAACCTGGAGCCGAGTCACAAGCGCCTCTCCTCTCTCCCGACTGTATTTTTTCACGTGTTGTCCAGAATTGTCATGGGTAGCCTCTAGGTAAAATAAATCTGATATATTTAATGTTCTATTGATGCTGGATATGTATAACCAGGTCTGACTATAGTCGGACATTTTAGAGAGGTGATCTTGCAAGAATATGTGCTGGCACAACAACATTGTCCATCTTGCTTCTTTGGTCGCTATTCTCTCTCATGAAGATTTGTTTGCCGACAGGGAGAAAGCCCCACGTGATAGCCACCCGTCAGTCTCTCTCTCGCTCTCTCTCTCTGCTCAATACTGTTGTAGAAACTCCATTTTATTTTGAAATTCAGTTGACTTTGCCATTTCCCACGGATATTGTCGCGTTTTTCTTTCATGGCTTGACAGAAAAGCCTGCCTGCACGCGCCTTGTCGACGTGAAAATAGAACTCTCGCCTATTCGATAAAATCGGCGCGGCACAGGCAAGGCGTGGGTACACGCAGGGTTCACGCTCAGGCGCCCTGTGTACACAGCCTCGTTGACAAAAACGGACGCCTATTTAAAAGCGTGGGTAAAGGCAAGGCATAGGCAAGGCTTGGGTCGTCGGTGTGAACGAAGCCTGCGCTCAATGGCTTGTGTTTTTTGGGCGGAGTGCTCTGGGCGCCGCATGCAGAGAAAAGTTCAACTTTTGTAGAGGCGCGCTGCTTATCAATGTCACTTTGTTTTGACAGCAACAAATAAACGGCGTGTCTGCACATGTTGGAAGTGCTCTGGACATGATTTCCAAAGCATTCTGACCTGAAGAAAATGCTTCCCGTCGACATGCACCCTTACAGTACTGTAGTGAGATAATTGAATGAAAACCAATTAAATTAAAAGTCATGTTCTATTTGATCTGCACTAATGGTTTACCAAGCTGCTATCTCTCAGACATACACCAACCCAGACACACACACGGATGCACACGCACACACGCACACACACACACACACACACACACACACACACACACACACACACACACACACACACAGACGCGCGCGCGGGCACACACAAGCACGCACACGCACGCACACGCCCATGCACACACACACTCTCTCTCTCTCTCTGATACAAATGCATGCTTCAACTCACTCAATAACACTCAGACACACACTATCTCTGCCTCACCTTGAGAATAAACTGATTGTTTCAGAGTCTGTCATGGCAGCAATGCTTTGCTAGCCATCTTTATCACACAGATACAAGATAAGGCCCTGCACCATGTGGACGTCCCATAACTATGAATCAAGCTAGATGATCAGAGCCGTATTGATTGATGTTGTCTGCTTGTCAGATGGTTGGAGATAAGGCTAGTGACGGGATGCATGCATGTAAAACCTGGAGGAGGACTCTGAAGAGAAAAGGCAACAGGAGTGGAAAACGCATACATTACATTACATACATTACATTACGTCATTTGGCAGACGCTTTTATCCAAAGCGACTTACAATAACACATTTTTGTCAGCAATAGAGCCATCAACTATGCAACACAGTCTATGACAACTACAACATCTGAAGGAATAGTGGTAAAGTTAAGTTAGTATATATATATATATATATATATATATATATATATATATATATATATATATATATATATATATATATATTTTTTTTTTTTAGAGAGAGAAAGAAGTTGGTTCAAGAAGGGCCCAGATGGAGCATGAAAAGGTGTGTCTTTAGTCTTTTCCGAAAGATCGGCAGTGATTCAGCCGTCCTGACTGAAGGTGGAAGCTCATTCCACCATTGAGGTGCCAGGGACGAGAAGAGTCGCGATCGGGATGAGCGAATTTTTAGACCCCGTAGCGAAGGAGGGGCAAGGCGTTCTTTCTGCACTAGTGGAGGAGCGAATGGAGCGGTGAGAGGTTTGGAACCTGACCATAGATTGCAGGTATAGAGGAGCTGTCTGGTGTACTGCCCTGTAGGCCAGTACCAGTGTCTTGAATTTGATGCGTGCCGAGATGGGAAGCCAGCGAAGGTCCCGGAAGAGGGGAGTGACATGAGAGAATTTGGGTTGGTTGAATACCAGACGGGCTGCAGCGTTCTGAATGAGCTGAAGCGGTCGGATGTCGGTGGCAGGTAGGCCGGCCAGGAGCACGTTGCAGTAGTTCATGGCGGGAGATGATAAGTGACTGGACCAGGAGTTGAGTCGCTTCCCTTGTGAGAAAGGGACTGATTTTGCGAATGTTGTAGAGGGACAACCTACAGGAGCGTGCTGTCGCAGCTATGTTGGCCGAGCAAGACAGCTGGTTGTCAAGGATCACCCCAAGGTTCTTAGCTGTTTGGGAGGGAAGCACAGTGGTATTGTCAATGGAGATGGAGAGATCTGCGAGAGGGCAGTCTTTCCCTGGGAGGAAGAGTAGCTCTGTTTTACCAAGATTGGGCTTGAGGTGGTGGGCAGACATCCAGTCACCAATGTCTTTGAGGCATGCAGAGATGCGAGCCTCGATTTGGGTGTCGGAGGGGGGGAAGGAAAGGAAAATCTGGGTGTCATCAGCATAGCAGTGATAAGAAAAGCCATGAGATGAGATCACATGGGCAAGACATCTGATATAGAGAAGGAAAAGTGGCTCAAAACGACACAACAGTGCACCCATAACTAATAGCCTTCTCTTGGACATTTCATCTTTTTATCATTTTATTATCTTATCTGTTTGTGTGTATTGCTTTTGTTCCGTGTATGTATTGTTATCCCTTGTATGTATTTTTATCCCTTGTGCATTTTTATTACATTGCTTTTTTATTCCTGTTTTCTGTATTTATCTTGTAGTTTTTAGTTGTTTATGTCCCGAGGACTGCGGGTGAAAATTAGCTTCGGCTAACCGCAGCACTTTTACCGTTGTCCCGTATGGATGATTCTGTACGTGTATAACTGTCTTTTAATGTGCATTGTCCTGTCCAAATAAACAATAAAGTAAAGAAAAGTAAGTAAGGGGCCCAGGACTGAGCCCTGGGACACACACACACACACACACACACACACACACACACACACACACACACACACACACACACACACACACCACAATCGCAGAGTGTAATTGAAGGTAGTTTTCTATCGGTTTCCTCCACAGGGCCTGAATGTTCACTTCTGTAGCCTGTTGGAACAAATGGATTGTCCTGTACTGATCCAAATTGGCAAGGATGCAATTTTACAATTTTAGCTTGTCTGGTTTTTATAAACTGTTGTTTTGCCATCAATTTTCACAAAATGAATGGGTCCAGACTAATCCATGACTATACTTCAGAAATTCTTCATATAGCCTAGGCTACTTTCTCTAGTTTTGACCAGATCTAGTATAATTTTGTATTTGCAAATCATTTTTACAGTACAGCTATAAAGCCAATGAATTGCAGTTGACATCTAACAGAGGTGCAAAAAATATAGTATTATTTACAAATAAGTAAGTACTCCAACCCAGCTCATATTTTATTTGAAGAATATCAGATGATGGGAGATATGGACAACAAGGGATGTGAAGCTTGATACACGCTCCACTACAGCTCTGTTGATGTCAATGTGGATGTGGCATCTAGCTCGCATGATATCCACAATGATCTCCTTGGTCTTCTGGGGCCGGTTGCACCAAGTGGTCTTAACTATGCCTGGTCGTAACTCCTACGTCAGTCTTAGTTAAGACCAGCCTTTAGAGTGGATTTATGCCTGTTGCACCAACAGGGCTTACGTCTGGTCTTAACTACGCCTGTCGTAGCAATGCGCGTCCATGTGAATTGCCAGGGAATGCCCCCTGATTGGATGATGTTGCAAAAATGTGTCTCGCGACCTGCTTGGAGTGTCACTGTGCCACTACGCTCTATCAGCCACTACTGTATGTGCATCACTACACCCTCCCTCCTCCCACCCTCCCTCGCTCCGGGGGAAAAATGGCGGCGATTGAGTGCCAGACAGTCTGAATGAAATTGAATGTAACGTTCCCAATTCTATGTATTAAATTCTAAAAAACTAACGTCAACATTTGGGAAGGCTAAGCCACACAACTAGTTCGTTATAATCTAACTTCATGCTTCAAAGGCGACTTTACGATGATGACGATGAGGACGGGTCTTCGCTGATAGACACGGAGATCTCTGTTACAGGCAGGCACCCTTACCCTTAGACTCTTACGCCTCCTGCTGACCAAGCGTAAGAGTTACGCCTGGGCGTAGTGAAAAGAAGGCTTAAGCCCTCTTGGTGCAACCGGCGTGCTGGACCTCGTCCCTGTAGGCTGTTGTGCTCTCACACTGTCTCATCATCCCCTCTGAGCAGGCCTATACTGTTACCACCCAGGTGTCATCTGTGAACTTTATGATGGTGTTAGAACCATGTGCAGGAACACAGCCATGGGTAAAGAGGGAGTACAGAAGAGGGCTCTGCACAGAGCCTTGTGGAGGGTGAGAGTGGAGGATGGGAGGTTATCTAACTTCACAGGTTGGGGTCTGTTAGTCAGAAAATCCAAAGTCCAATTGCAAAGGGATATGCTAATAGCAAGCTGCCTAAGCTTTGAGGGGATCACAGTATTGAATGCTGAGCTGAACACTGATTAGATAAGAGGACACTATTTGACTAAATGAGGAAATATTCTCTGTGGTACAGTCAACTTAAAATATTCCAAGTTGAAGAAAAAGAGCACAGTGTTAAAGTTCAAAGAGGTTTTGTCTCTAAACAACAAAACCACCAACAAACAGCCAATAGCCTTTGGCCTGCCTGATAAAAGCTGCCGGTCTGTGGCATGACTGAAGATTAAGGATGAGAGAAGAGGTGAGAGAGGAGGGAAAGAGAAAGAAAGATTGATTACTGATGGCAGTAAGACCTTTTAATAATGAAACTATTCAGAAACCGTCAAGATTTATTTTAACCTACACTGTGTGCTCTTTGTACAACTAGTGGAAGCCTGTCTAATTGTCTCATCCAACTCCACCACACTAACTGTAGTAGCTTACTGGTGGCACTGGCACATGAGTGACTCAAATTTGTGTTTTGTTTTAATTTGATTTGAAAGTTGACGTAGTGTTTTTTTTTTACAAGCTGAATAGCCTTCATGATCCTATCAACCATGACTTCCCATAAAAGCCATTATGTGCTTGTATCTAATTAATTAAGTAATTTGGAAATAAAACATGGCTTTTTGTACAGAAAATTACTTTCAAATAGGTGGAAAAAAATGTCTTTGTAAATGCTTTTAATGGAAAAGCCTATCTAACATCCATTAGGGCTTATTGATGCCACTGCAGTGCGCACACACACGCACACACACACACACACACACACACACACACACACACACACACACACACACACACACACACACACACACACACACACACACACACACTCCAGGCGTACTGGGGTCATTAATAAACGAGATTGATTCTGTTGTTTTTCTATATTTTTTTGGGTAGTGCTATTTTACATTAAAGTCAATGGGGAGAGGCTTGTGTTTTCCACCTAAAAGGGGGCGAGGCCTAATTGCCGATATGATGTACAGTATAGGTTGGAATGTGGCAAGATGCATTTGTCGTGTGATCGGGACCTCTCGCAGGTTAAGTTTATCTGTCCTAACCCCACAGCACAAGCCAGACACTGGCTGTGCTTCAATGTGTTTCTGTGCAGTTGTTTGTGTCTGTTTGTGTGTCTGTCTGTGTCTACACTCTTGTTTCTGCCAAAGTTTGTGTCTTGCCAAAAATTCAATTAACTTTGGAATCAAAGAACATTTGGACAAGGGTAAGGGAGTGTAACAGCATGTGCACCATTACCAGCCAGATACTGTATGTGAGCAGCATTAGTCTCTCTCTCTCTCTCTCTCTCTCTCTCTCTCTCTCTCTCTCTCTCTCTCTCTCTCTCTCTCTCCCTGTCTCCCTCTTCCCCTATCCCCCCCCCCCTCTCTCTCCCTCTCTTTTGCCAGGATTTCTTTTCTTATTCCATCACTTAATGTCTGCCTTGTTGCCAGAGTTCTGATGCATGTTTGTTTGCTTTGTGCTTAATTAATTTTCCACACTCTTTTGCCCTTATAAGTCTTAACAAGTCTGCACAATATAATATTTTTCTAAGAATTTTTTTTAAATTGGAAAAGAAAGTCACAAATACAGAAAAGTGGAGGTTGGCTGTGTCTCTCAGAGGAGAAAAAACTAATTTTCATGTTAATTTGAACAAAGTTTGTTTACATTGCTGTGGTTCCAGGAAAAACAAAGAAAGTGTATTCCTGGCCCAAAAGAAAACTGTCGAAAACTAACACGCACACATGCACACATGCATGCACACAAACGCGCGTACACACACACACACACACACACACACACACACACACACACACACACACACACACACACACACACACACACACACACACACACACACACACACACACACACACACACACAATAATCATAATCATAGGCAATCAAAGGCAAAAGCACTCTGGATTCAAAGAGTAGACTTCTCTCTTTCTCTTTAAATTAGCTCTCCGCTGTCCCCTTGTAAGTGTAGGTCTCACTTGTTTTTCTCTCAGTTCACCATCCAACACCTACTCCACTTCTCCATGGACTTTCATCACTTCCCCCCCATCTGTCCTGTCCTCCCTCTCCCACCCCACCCCTCGCTATCTCCTCTCCTCACCTGTCTCTCTCTCTTTTAATTGCTCTTCCATTGTGGCCTGTAAAGTACGCCTTCCCTCTACCTGACTCATTCCTCATCCCCTCTCTCCCACCAGACTCACACTATGGCGATCCTTTCCCTGCTGACTTCACTGTCACAGCTTAAATTGGCCTGCTGATGAGAGCTTTTCAGTCAATTTCGCTCCACGGCTATGCTAGGGCTACAATGAAAAGAGAGGAACAGAGTGAAAATAAGTGGACATTCCAGTTTTAACTCTTTCCCCACCATTACTGACATTTCCGTTGCTCAATATGTACTGTATGTACCGGTATGTACCGGTATGTACCGGTATGTATGTATGTATGTATGTATGTATGTATGTATATGTACTAGAAATCTCGCGTGCTACATGCACTCGATCCCTAGGCTCGCCCGCTGCATGGCCTCGCCTGATCTATTCATAGCTTTCAAGGGGCGTTACGTTCTGCCGGGAACGCCCACCTGGCGGTCAAAAAAAAACTTGTTCATTCCGCAGTGCCCGCCGAGTCACTAGTTTCTCACGCTGTTTGTTAAGCCAAAATGCCGGATACCTGTTGTGCTATCGGTTGCACTAACCGACGAGGAGACACGCCTGGCTTGTGCTTTTACAGAATGCCGTCGGAGAAAGAAAACTCACACACACACACCCACACACACACACACCCACACCAGTCCCCTTACGAGGGAACTGCTTTTTACTGGCAGAGCTGTGCTGCGTTTCCAATATGAAGCAGACACTGGAGTCACGGTGCAAAGTGAATCGATTCACCGTGTCAGTATGTCACTAATGAAACAGAGCTGTGCTGCGTTTAAATATTCCTGACTGGAAACTGGAGGAAAAAAGACCGCTTTTTGCTGCAGCTGCGTCTGGTCAGTGTTCAGCGCCATTGTTGTTTTGAGTTTTGACCGCCAGAAGGGGCGTTACGTAAGTACAAGGAAGCTATGAATTGGCATGCGCAGCGCACAATTGCTCAACTTCGCATCACTGATGATGTCAGCATAGGTGATGTGACCATAGGTGATGTGACCATCACTGATGACATCATCGAGTGCTCAAGTGACATCACTGATGATGTCATAGACATGATGACATCATCAGTGACATCATTATGACCAAAATCATCACAAATCTCACAATGTGACCAAAAACGTGGGACAAAAATCGCAGGCAGAGAGACAGAGACACAGACAGACGGAACCCACTTACTCGATTTTATATACGATGATGATGTATGTATGTATGTATGTATGTATGTATGTATGTATGTATGTATGTATGTATGCATGTATGTATGTATGTATGTATGTATGTATGTATGTATGTTCAAGATTCAAGATTTTTATTGTCACTCCGTAGTACAAGTATCACGTGTGAAATTCTTGTGCTGTAGACTCCGTTACAACATAGTGCAAAAAATAAGAAAATAAATAAAAACAAGAGGCAACAAGCAATAAAGCAGTAAGACACGCCACAGACAGTGGCGTATTCACTGCACATATGTGCAAATGGCATGAACATACTTTAAACATAATTAAACATAATTAAACATAATAACATTCTGTTAGGTGCAAATAGCATATGCCTAATTAACATACTATTGAACATTAGTCATACGTGATGGTAGCAGCTGCAGTGCGGTACAGTACGGCTACTACACTATTTGTATATGTTAAGGAGTCTCGTGGCCTGCGAGAAGAAACTCTCCCTCAAGCGATTTGTGCGTGCTCTTGGGACCCTGTATCTCCTCCCTGAGGGTAGCAGGGAGAACAGACTGTTGTGGGGGTGGTTTGTGTCTTTGATGATCTTCATGGACCTCCTGAGGCACCGCTGGTTGTACAGATCTTGCAGTTCTGGCAGCTCACATCCTGTTACGTGCTGGGCCGCGCGCCTCACCCTTCTTAGCGCCCTGCGGTCCATGGTGGTGCAGTTCCCGTACCAGGTGGTGAAGCAGCCAGTCAGCAGGCTTTCAATGGTGCCTCTGTAGAAGTCCCTGAGGACTTTTGGCCTTAGCCCGAATTTCTTCAGGCGTCTGAGTCCGTGTAGTCGCTGTTGGGCCTTTTTGACAACAGTGGCGGTGTGGTTGGCCCATGTCAGGTCCTGGTGGATATTGACTCCCAGGTACTTGAAGCTGTCCACCCTTTCCACCACTGTGCCGTTGATGGTGATTGGGGGGTGTGCGCCCCCCCCCCTTCTGTAGTCTACAATGATCTCCTTTGTCTTGGAGACGTTCAGAGAGAGGTGGTTGTCCTGGCACCATTGTTCCAGGGCCTCCACCTCCTTTCTGTAGGCTGTCTCGTCGCTCCTGGAGATCCGCCCCACGACCGATGTGTCGTCTGCAAACTTCACGATGGTGTTCGAAGTTTGAGTCGCCACGCAGTCGTGGGTGTAGAGGTCATACCAGAAGGGGCTGGAGACGCACCCCTGTGGCGCTCCTATGCTGATGGTCAGTGGGGAGGAGGTGAGGTTGCCCACTCTCACCACCTGGCGGCGGTCTGTTAGAAAGTCCAGGATCAGTCACACATTGCTGTGCTTAGTCCCAGATCCTTGAGTTTGCTTACCAGCCTGGAGGGTACTATGGTGTTGAATGCTGAGCTGTAGTCCATGAACAGCATTCTCACATAGGTGTCCTTCCCCTCCAGGTGGGAGAGGGCGGTGTGGAGCACGTGTGCTACTGCATCCGCTGTGCTCCTGTTGGGGCGGTATGCGAATTGTAGCGGGTCGTGGTTCGGGGGGAGTGTGGGGCGGATCTGTGATATAACCAGCTTTTCGAAGCATTTGCTGGCTATGGGCGTGACGGCTATTGGGCGCCAGTCGTTGAGGCTGGTCACTTTCTGCTGTTTGGGAATGGGGATGATTGTTGCTGTTTTGAAGCAGGGGGGAACTTGCCGGAGGGAGAGGGACTGGTTAAAAATGTCTGTGAATACGCCTGCCAGCTGGTGTGCGCAGGCCTTTTTGAGTTTTTGTTGATACCTGGGTATGAGTAGGATGGAGTCGTGGTCCGATTTGACGAAGGGGGGGCGGGGTGTGGCCTTGTAACCATGGCGGATGTTTGTGTAACATCGATCCAGTGTGTTTTTGCCTCGGGTGTGGAAGTGGATGTGCTGGTGAAGCGTGGGCATTCTCCCTCTCAGGTTTGCCCTGTTAAAGTCTCCAGCCACTACCAGCGCCATTTCTGGTTGTTTTGTCTCTTGTGCGCTAATCGCACGTTGCAGCTCCTTCAGTGCGATGGTGACATTCGCCTGTGGAGGTATGTACACACCAATGACGGTGACTGATGTAAACTCCCTCAGGCTGTAGTGCGGCACGCACTGCAGCATGACATACTCCAGGTCTGCTGAGCAGTACTTCCCAATGTTAGTGTTGTTTACACACCAGTTTTCATTTATCATTAGACAAACGCCTCCGCCTTTAGTCTTACCGGATCGTTCTGCGTCTCTGTCTCCCCTGTGGACGCTGAAACCTGGTATAGTGATGGCATGGTCCGTTGTATCAGGTGTGAGCCAGGTTTCAGTCAGACACAGAACGTTACAGCGCGCTATGTCTTTTTGGAATTGTGCTTGCGCTCTCAGCTCACACATTTTATTGTCTAGAGATTGTACATTCGCTAGGAGGACGCTGGGCAATGGTGGCTTGTTAGCGTGTCTCCTTAGGCGGGCGAGTATTCCTCCTCTCCTTCCTCTTTTCCGTTGATGTTTTATAAGTTCAGGAAATTCAGTGAGGTCGGGAGCTTGCCAGTCTCGGTTGGGGTGATTCCGTGCATTCCTGATCTTGATTAGCGCGTTCCTGTTGTATATGTGTTTGTTGCTGTTGTCCGCGTCTCTGTTGTCCTCCATTGTAGGGAGGGGGCCTGCAGCGAAAACAATGGTCCCGCAGTTTAGTCCTTTGTTGTGTTCTTTCTTGCAAAAAGTGCAAAGACGCTACTATGTACACTATATAAAAACACTGTTATAATGTATACAATAGGTATTTACAAAGCGAATCGAAGCAACGAAATTAAAAATAAAACGCGATTACACTAAAAAAAAGCCTATTTGTCTATGAAGTTAACGGAGCTCTCAGCGGGTCGCCACTGGTGCCGGAACAAGGGGGACATGGGGACATTTTGTCCCCCTAAAATTTTTTTTTTTTTTTTTTTTTTAATCTGAGGGGGCAACTGCCCCTGATGCTTAGAGCCCACTTTACACTGTTTACACAGCCTGTGATGCTTGTTAAAGCCGTGATCGTTGTGGGATTATTACACCTGAGACAGACAGACCCAGGGATCAAGTTACAGAGAGCCCACTTTACACTGTTTACACAGCCTGTGACACTTGTTAAAGCCGTGATCATTGTGGGATTATTATAGTGGAGCGGCTAAGTGCTTATTTTCATCAGAATCTTTCAGTTGACGATACAAGCGTGAAAATTGGCATGAGCAGTCTCCGTGGGTCACTTGACAGGAAAATTGCCCGAGCCAATTGAAATTTCAAGATGGCGGGCATTTTTCAAGATGGCCAACACCTTAGTGGAGCAGTTAAGTGATATAATGGTTTATTTGGTGGTAGAGGCATGAAAATTGGCATGAGCAGTCTCCATGGGTCACTTGACAAGAAAATTGCCCGAGCCAATTGAAATTTCAAGATGGCGGGCATTTTTCAAGATGGCCAACACCTTAGTGGAGCAGTTAAGTGATATAATGGTTTATTTGGTGGTAGAAGCATGAAAATTGGCATGAGCAGTCTCCATGGGTCACTTGACAAGAAAATTGCCCGAGCCAATTGAAATTTCAAGATGGCGGGCATTTTTCAAGATGGCCAACACCTTAGTGGAGCAGTTAAGTGATATAATGGTTTATTTGGTGGTAGAAGCATGAAAATTGGCATGAGCAGTCTCCATGGGTCACTTGACAAGAAAATTGCCCGAGCCAATTGAAATTTCAAGATGGCGGGCATTTTTCAAGATGGCCAACACCTTAGTGGAGCAGTTAAGTGATATAATGTTGGTAGAAGCATGAAAATTGGCATGAGCAGTCTCCATGGGTCACTTGACAAGAAAATTGCCCGAGCCAATTGAAATTTCAAGATGGCGGGCATTTTTCAAGATGGCCAACACCTTAGTGGAGCAGTTAAGTGATATAATGGTTTATTTGGTGGTAGAAGCATGAAAATTGGCATGAGCAGTCTCTGTGGGTCACTTGACAAGAAGCCACCCACAGCCACTTGAAATTTCAAGATGACAGCCATTTTCCAAGATGGCCACCACCTTAATGGAGCAGTTAGGCCTAAGTAAACATTTAGTTGGTGATACAAACATGAAAATTGCCATGAGCCATCTCAAAGGGTCACTTCACAAGACAATTCTCCAAGACATTTGAAATTTCAAGATAGAGGCCATTTTCCGGGATGCTACCATCCGCCATGTGGATCTTTAAATGATACATTTTCTCATAGAAATGTATTGGGTTCCTCAAAAGGCTCTGTCAAGAGAGGTTGTTTGACTGTGTTTTGTCTGACTCCTCACCCACGACCTGTCCAGTTTGGTAAAACCTGTCAGGAGTTGTCTCCCACTGGCATAGCTCTCAGGGTTCACTGAGGTACACAAGCTCCCTTACCACGACAAGGTAACAGTCACAAGGGAGTTTTTTGTTGTTGTTATTGTTGTTTTTGTTGTTGTTGTTGTTGTTGTTGTTTTTTTTTTTTGTTTTTTTTTTTAACTAACAGCCATTCAATTTGTCAAATAAATACTAAGGGTTGGGGGAACAAAAATATATAACTGGATTTGTGCCGTCACTTGTGGTCTTCATGTCCGTGATGTAGATGACAAGTTCTGAAAAAATAGAGGGATGCCAGTTATGGCTAGCTGAGCTTTTAAGGCTCTGCTCATGCTTGAGGGCATTGAGATGGTCTCGCTCTCTGTTGTACAGTCCAACGAGACAGGCAGGATGGTATTTAAATTCCTGGGCAACAACATCACCAGCAATAAGCTTTGCAAGGAGCTTCATGTCACTTAGATTCCTGGCATTGTCATTGCTTCTCTTAAGGGGGACATTGCACTCTCATCTTCACAGATAAAGCACAAAGCTTTATCTGCTCCCAGAGGGCTGGGGTCTTCTTCGCCTCTTGACATTGATATCTTTGGTATCGTCGGTGTCTTCAGCAGCAGTAGAAGATGCTCTCTTTTGGGCCCTTTCGAGCTTTGTGTTGTTGAACATAAGTTTACAGCTTAAATGATATTTTGCTCTGTTTCTTGTCAATGTACTTTCTATACCATCACCTTCATCTAATCGGATTGGACTAAGTAAGATAGGCAGAGCATTGATCTTGTGAAATAATGGAACATTTCTTGCAATGGTACCATAACCAGTTTGATCGTGCTCTATATTGACGAAACTCGGCTGAATGAGCTTTTCCTTGGTTTCCTGCTGACAAATGAAACATCTGTCCCAGTTGGTTTTCTCAACTGATATGATGGCTTCTGCCATGTCTGCAGCAATTGCATAGAGGCCGAGGGTTTATCCTTTTACCACCTTTAAGCACTTTGATGTATGGGATACAACTAAGTTCATGCCTTAGCCCTACACAGTCAGATCGTTCATCCAATCTCATTTATATCCTGTGCGATCTGTACACCATCCGGTTAACTAAAACCCCATTAACCTTGGCTCGGCTCTCCCGCGCTGGCACAACCTGTCAATTCAGGTGCGGCTATCTAACTGTTTTGGGGTAAATTAGACAGCATTTGGGATACTAACTTTCAATTAGCTGACATTGAACCCCATTCTGAGTTTAACAGCAGTGATATATCACCAGTGTGCCCTGGTAGTGCAGATATTCACTCTTGTCTAATCTATCTATCTATCTATGATCAACACAACTGTATTTTGATGCGTTAAAAATTGTATTTAGCATAATCTAAATCATATAAAATAAAATTACACCAAATCATCCTTGAAAAAATCCCAATACATTTCTATGAGATAATTGATCTTTTGAGGATCCAGGGGGTGGCCATCTTGAAAATTGAAATTTCAAGTGGCTGAGAGTGTTTTCTTGTCAAGCAACCCTTAGAGACTGCTCATACCAATTTGCATGCTTGTGTCACTAACTAAACAATCATATTGCTTAACTGCTCCATTTAGATGGTGGCAATCTTGAAAAATGGCCGCCATCTTGAAATTTCAAGTGGCTGTGGGCGGTTTCTTGTAAAATTACCCTTTGAGATGGCTCATGGCAATTTTCATGCTTGTATCACCAACTAAATGATTACTTAGGCCTAACTGCTCCACTAAGGTGGTGGCCCTCTTGAAAAATAGCCGCCATCTTGAAATTTCAAGTGGCTGTGGGTGGCTTCTTGTCAAGTGACCCACAGAGACTGCTCATGCCAATTTTCATGCTTGTATCACCAAATAAACCATTATATCACTTAACTGCTCCAATAAGGTGTCGGCCATCTTGAAAAATGCCAGCCATCTTGAAATTTCAATTGGCTCGGGCAATTTTCTTGTCAAGTGACCCATGGAGACTGCTCATGCCAATTTTCACGCTTGTATCACAAATTGAAAGATTATAGCTCCACTATTACACCTGAGAGACAGACAGACCTGGACTCTGTACTGCACTCACTGTCAGTGGCTGCTGCTATAATCGTATACGGTTATTGTTATTTTATTTTTGTGTTGAGATGACAAGTTTTGCACTGTGTTTCGAAGTGATAATAATAATAATAATAATAATAAGTTCAGTGTTTCTGCCTGTGTTGCTGTCTGTTGTAGTGTAATTATAAAATGACCTAAAGGGAGAGCAGGTCACCAAGTGAGTGAGAAAAGGAAAAATACTGAATAATTACATCACTACAGTATAATCCTAATGTTAATTTAAAATGAGATATTCATCTAAATATGGCTAAAAATCATCCGAACGTCCATAAAAACGTCAATTCTTCGTCGGCGCCCGTTAAAAAAATTAAAAAATTAAAAAAATAAAAAATAAAAAAATGGTGTCCCCCTTATTGCAAACTCTTTCCGGCGCCACTGCGGGTCGCCTTCTCCCGGCGCCTCTCTCTCTTCACATACATACATACTGTACATACATACATACATACATACATACATACATACATACATACATACATACATACATCTATGTATGTATGTATGTATGTATGTATGTATGTATGTATGTATGTATGTATGTACTGTATGTATGTATGTATGTATGTATGTATGTACTGTATATATGTATGTATGTATGTATGTATGTATGTATGTACTGTATGTATGTATGTATGTATGTATGTATTGTCAAGTCAAGAATAGGCCCCAGATGAGGCAACATCAGCCTATTTGTGTTACGGCCAGCTCATGAGTCATCCACTGAGCGGAGCCAATCTGTCCGTTGCGCCATAGGCTTCAGCAGAATGGACATTGCAGCCAAAAAGCAGAAGTAGGGAACTCACAAATATAAGGTCTTAGCCATGTGTAATGATTGGTTATAATTAACAAACTAAGCAATGCATAAGGATTTATAATTGACATGAATAATAATCTCTATCGGTCATAAATCATATCATATCATGTATCATCTAAATCATACGTTTAATCTTTGAGTATTAAATGTATCAGTGTAATCAAGAAATGTGTTGATGGAATATAGTATTACAAGTGATTCAATGGAGAGTGGATGATTAAGGGAAGTATTCTGTAGCACTGGGTTAAAGGTCAAGCCGTGTTACCTAGTAATGGAATATAGGTCACGAGGGATTAAATGATTGAGAGATGTATTGATTGATTGTGACGACAGTCGATCAGTACATGTTACAATCAATGAGCCATTATTACAATTAGTGGTGATAATGATTATTATTAATGATAAGCTGTTGTTGATAATTGAGCCAGTATTAATTGTCAATTATCGAGAGATGTATTGACTAGGTGTGATTAACATGAGTATTGAAACCAAGGTATTAAAAGGTTAAAGATGTTAGTGCTATGTTAAATGTTCATTAATCAAAGTGAATAGGAATCATTTAGTCTTGTGATCTTGTGATGACTATTACACAAGAGACACCAGTCATGTGACTTCTGAACGAATACGGGAATTCGTGTCAACCGAATACGGGAATTTCCATCAATTGCGAAATCAAGACAGCACGATAACCATATATGGACAGAAGCGAGGTTGAGCGATGTTGAATGGCCAGCATTTGAACAGGCCTCTCTGTACAGGGGTCACACAAACATTATAAAAGTAATTGGCTCAAAGATATCGGGGCCAGTCTGCAACGAAGAGGATCCCACACAGAAGAGGATCTTACTCTGGACCCAACTAAGGGCTAGACTTGTGAGCCGCACATCGGGGGGTGCGCAAGGATCTATCTCAGTGACCCACGGGCAGAGCAACTAAAGAGACTGGACACTTCCCCCCACTGAGGTAGTGAATTGGACCTTGCCTGCACCTTCTAGGCTCACCACCACAGCGAGAAGAGGAGACTGAGCCTTATATCGAGAGGACGCACAGGATGGATTTAAAGTGATGTTTGTGGATTGCACAGGATGGATTTAAAGTGATGTTTGTGGATTAATAGTTGCTTGAGAGGAGGAGGCAGAAGTGAGCTCAGCGGTCCTGGGAACGACCATGCACCGAGGCTCTGTGGCACTTCCCCATTCGACACTGGACGCGGCTGTTCAGTGAGTCACAGGCTGGAGGCCTTCCTGAGAGCTCTTGCTGCACAGGAGGAGAAAGGGCCCACGGGGCCTGCTGAAACGCAGTAGGCCTCATCAATCAATCTTCTTTATCCATCCCCACTCCAAAAGGACGCGGCACCTCCGTGCTCAGCCATACCGCTCAACGTTGACGGTGAAGAGGAAGTTTCTTGACGAAGAAACAACTTCAGTCTATCCCCACCATAGCAAATTGGATAAGTACACCCCAATTAGTGAAGAAGCTCATTAGCAACCATAATATGTAATTGTATTATCATGAAATTGTATTATTAATCAATGCTAATGCTGCACCCTGCTAAACTCTATAAATAAAACAAATCAATTGGATTTAAAGTATAGAAGTGGACAATGAATTATGTGTAATTTCCCTTGATGGTAATCATATGGCTAAAGGTGCATGTAACATACTAAAGTTCTTAATGGTTGTCCTGGCTCAGTTGAATAAGCAGTGTCCTTGTGACTACTCCTGTCTAAGTCACTAAAATACCTCCTAGCCTATAACAAGTGCCAGATTTATGAGAGAACGAGCTGCCGTAAACGGATTTGACCGGTTTTAGCGCCCGTCTCCGGGCTGGTCAGACGAGGCCGCTAAAGCTGGAGGAAGCATGGCAAGAAATCCGGATTAATATATATGTAATTATATATATAAGGCAGTTAGAGCTAGGCTAATCGTTCCCGCCTTAACAGCTTAATCAAAGTCGCAGAAGCTAGTTGGAGTTATACACAACTTAGCTGCACTTTCTAACCCTTATAACGGAGAGCTGTTACCAATTAGTGATCGGTCTTCACTGGATTGAGAACAATTGGCATAGAATCGCGATAGTATGTATGTATGTACTGTATGTATGTATGTATGTATGTATGTATGTATGTATGTACTGTATGTATGTATGTATGTATGTATGTACTGTATATGTATGTATGTATGTATGTATGTATGTATGTATGTACGTACGTACGTACAGTATGTATGTATGTATGTATGTATGTATGTATGTCTCCAGGCATTATTTTAGCTTACAAATAAACTACTCCTACTGCTACTGCTACTGTAGTGTACTGTTACTACTAACTAGGGTACTGCTGCTGCTGCTACTATTAAAAGGTGCAAGAAGTGAGATTTTTGCTGCCCTGCATGACAATATAAATTATATATAAATTATCTCCAGGGTTTGACAGAGTTGTTGATCAATACCAATTACTTCACGATTACTTTACCAGGCGCTGAGATTTCTGGTTTTCAAATCTCACTTACTCTTTTCTGGAACAAAACTTGTCCATTACCGCCCCCCATGGATGGAGGTCGATAAAAAGTCATAGAATGTTTAATGCCCCTTAAACTATTACAACTATAATTGCTACTACTACTACGACTAGTACTACTACTACTACTAGTACTACTACTACTACAGGGAGCCCACCATCAAAAGTTTGCTTCATTGGCCAATAAATGCTTGTGTAAAGTAGCCTGGGCAGCTTTAGACTGTGTATTCGTCAGGCCTCGCTGTATCTAATAGAACATGACTGACAGCAGGGTGCCACCAGCAAAACACTTGTGTGTCATTTGAGTGCAGTGTCGAGCACTCAGTGGCTTCTCATCACTCTTCATCACACTGAAACAGAAAGGCAGGGCATTCAAGCACAGAGAGACAACATGGTGACTAAGTGCTAAGCAGCCTGCTGTTTTGGGGCCGACTGGAGGCTAAACTCTCATTTGACAGAGATGCATAATAGAAAAGAAGAAACCTTTGATGTTCCTGAACTGTTGGTGGTTTTGTCAAATTTAAGCCCCAAGTGTCTCCTCTGTTCTCTTCTGTTCGCTCCTCTGTCGTCGTCGTCGTCGTCGTCGTCGTCTTCTTCTTCCTCATCAACACCCTCAGGCCTGATGAGTGCTTAACAAAGCTGGCAAAAACAAACAGTCACAACAAGTGAAAACATCCCTTTCAAAACAGACATAGCTAACAGCTATGAGGCTCAATCAATTGGCTGCTATTCAAGCTACAAAGAGTAAAGAGCTGTTGATGTCTTTGCATCGATTGCCAGCCTCTGTCTGTTGCGATGGTGGGTGGCAAAAGTCTCATTTGTTCCACTGTCTCTCCATGATAGCATTTTACTGCTACAGCTGACTCTCAAACATTTTACCAGCTGACTCTCAAAAACAACAAAGGCATGGCCGTCTTACAGCATGAAGAAATAAGAGACTGTGGCAGATGCTGTCGGGTTACTTGGGGTCGTGGAGTAGCCACTACTTCTTTATTGGTACATGATGAGAAAATTTAATCATCGATAAGACTAGTTTTCTTGAAAGTTTCCTCGAGCTGAACTCAAATGAGTTCGTACAACACAGACCTGTGTGGGAACCAACTGTATGTACCTGAAGGCTACAGGAGAAGGCTGTGCAGAGACAGACTCAACATACTTCACATTTTAAATAATTAATACATTTGAATGAATTTCAAACCCGGCTTGTAATGAAACTTTGCATGGTAGATGGGAGTTTGTTACAATTTGACTTGTGACAGTTGTTGTTCGGATTGGTTAGTAGCCATGTTTATCATATGTTTGAGTGGATGATTGGCTATGGGCCTGACTTGAGGGAATGGCCGACCGCACTCAGGGGTTATTTCCAGTAGGAAGTACTGTAGGAAGTGAGAGAGAGTTGGGCGGAGCTGCGTAGCTTGGTTGCACACCATGGGGACAGCGATAAAACCTAAACCCCTAACCAAAGACTATGACCGACTTACGGTGAAACCGTGAGCAAACCCCCACAGATATTCTTTATCGTTCTTTCTTTTTGTGCGTCGTCCAGTAGGTTATCATGAAGTAAGCACCCTCTTCATCTTGTGGAGTTGCTCTTGCACAACACCAGCAGTACAGACTCGACTGTCGCAGCCCTGAAAGCCGTACTGTACCAAGGGGACGGCTTTCCCTCTTGAGCTGGCCCAGTGGACCCAGAGGGATGACCACCACCCGGGGGAAAGTGCTGGATAGAGGTATGTGCTTCACGCTCAGCGCTAAGTTATGGTTGCATATGCTTTTGCAAAACAAGCATTGACTGCCAATGTCAAACATTTGCTCAAATTAGTATTTAACTCTGCAGCTGCTCTTTCAGAGGTTGGCATTTAGCACAGACTGAGTACACACACACACACACACACACACACACACACACACACACACACACACACACACACACACACACACAGCTTGACGGTACAACAGCACATGGCCGCAGGAGCCAATAAACAGGAGAAAAAGCGAGCTGAGGAAAGAGAGGAGACGAGGGGGACAGAGGAGGAGGTGAGGAGGGGGACAGAGGAGGAAGTGAGGAGGAGAGGAGGGGGACAGAGGAGGAGGTGAGGAGGAGAGGAGGGGGACAGAGGAGGAGGTGAGGAGGAGAGGAGGGGGACAGAGGAGGAGGTGAGGAGGAGAGGAGGGGGACAGAGGAGGAGGTGGGGAGAAGAGGAGGGAGACAGAGGAGGAGGTGAGGAGGAGAGGAGGGGGACAGAGGAGGAGGTGAGGAGAAGAGGAGGGGGACAGAGGAGGAGGTGAGGAGGGGGACAGAGGAGAAGGTGAGGAGGAGAGAAGGGTGACAGAGGAGGAGGTGAGGAGGAGAGGAGGCCCAGAGGATGAGGTGAGGAGGAGAGGAGGGGGACAGAGGAGGAGGTGAGGAGGAGAGGAGGCCCAGAGGAGGAGGTGAGGAGGAGAGGAGGCCCAGAGGAGGAGGCCCAGAGGAGAGAAGGGGGACAGAGGAGGAGGTGAGGAGGAGAGGAGGGGGGCAGAGGAGGAGGAGAGGAGGAGAGGAGGAGAGGAGGAGAGGAGGGGGACAGATGAGGAGGTGAGGAGGAGAGGAGGGGGACAGAGGAGGAGGAGAGGAGGAGGAGAGGAGGGGGACAGAGGAGGAAGTGAGGAGGAGAGGAGGGGGACAGAGGAGGAGGTGAGGAGGAGAGGAGGGGGACAGAGGAGGAGGAGAGGAGGAGAGGAGGGAGACAGAGGAGGAAGTGAGGAGGAGAGGAGGGGGACAGATGAGGAGGTGAGGAGGAGAGGAGGGGGACAGAGGAGGAGGTGAGGAGGAGAGGAGGGGGACAGAGGAGGAGGTGAGGAGGAGAGGAGGGGGACAGAGGAGGAGGTGGGGAGAAGAGGAGGGAGACAGAGGAGGAGGTGAGGAGGAGAGGAGGGGGACAGAGGAGGAGGTGAGGAGGAGGAGAGAAGGGTGACAGAGGATGAGGTGAGGAGGAGAGGAGGCGGACAGAGGAAGAGGTGAGGAGGAGAGGAGGCCCAGAGGATGAGGTGAGGAGGAGAGGAGGGGGACAGAGGAGGAGGTGAGGAGGAGGAGAGGAGGCCCAGAGGAGGAGGTGAGGAGGAGAGGAGGGGGACAGAGGAGGAGGTCAGGAGGAGAGGAGGCCCAGAGGAGGAGGCCCAGAGGAGAGAAGGGGGGCAGAGGAGGAGGTGAGGAGGAGAGGAGGGGGACAGAGAGGAGGTGAGGAGAAGAGGAGGGGGACAGAGGAGGAGAAGAGGAGGGGGACAGAGGAGGAGGTGAGGAGGAGAGGAGGGGGACAGAGGAGGGGGTGAGGAGGAGAGGAGGGGGACAGAGGAGGAGGTGAGGAGGAGAGGAGGGGGACAGAGGAGGAGGTGAGGAGGAGAGGAGGGGGACAGAGGAGGAGGTGATGAGAAGAGGAGGGAGACAGAGGAGGAGGTGAGGAGAAGAGGAGGAGGTGAGGGAGTATGAGGCCCAGAGGAGAGAGGGGGGACAGAGGAGGAGGTGAGGAGGAGAGGAGGGGGACAGAGGAGGGGGTGAGGAGGAGAGGAGGGGGACAGAGGAGGAGGTGAGGAGAAGAGGAGGGGGACAGATGAGGAGGTGAGGAGGAGAGGAGGGGGACAGAGGAGAGGGACAGAGGAGAGAAGGGGGACAGAGGAGGAGGTGAGGAGAAGAGGAGGGGGACAGAGGAGGAGGTGAGGAGAAGAGGAGGGGGACAGAGAAGGAGGTGAGGGAGTATGAGGCCCAGAGGAGAGAAGGGGGACAGAGGAGGAGGTGAGGAGGAGAGGAGGAGGACAGAGGAGGAGGTGAGGAGAAGAGGAGGGGGACAGAGGAGGAGGTGAGGAGAAGAGGAGGGGGACAGAGGAGGAGGTGAGGAGAAGAGGAGGGGGACAGAGGAGGAGGTGAGGAGAACAGGAGGGGGACAGAGGAGGAGGTGAGGAGGAGAGGAGGGGGACAGAGGAGGAGGTGAGGAGAAGAGGAGGGGGACAGAGGAGGAGGTGAGGAGGAGAGGAGGGGGACAGAGGAGGAGGTGAGGAGAAGAGGAGGGGCACAGAGGAGGAGGTGAGGAGAAGAGGAGGGGGACAGAGGAGGGGGTGAGGAGGAGAGGAGGGGGACAGAGGAGGAGGTGAGGAGAAGAGGAGGGGGACAGAGGAGGAGGTGAGGAGGAGAGGAGGGGGACAGAGGAGAGAAGGGGGACAGAGGAGAAGGTGAGGAGAAGAGGAGGGGGACAGAGGAGGAGGTGAGGAGAAGAGGAGGGGGACAGAGGAGGAGGTGAGGAGGAGAGGAGGGGGACAGAGGAGGAGGGGAGGAGAAGAGGAGGGGGACAGAGGAGGAGGTGAGGAGGAGAGGAGGGGGACAGAGGAGGAGGGGAGGAGAAGAGGAGGGGGACAGAGGAGGAGGTGAGGAGGAGAGGAGGGGGACAGAGGAGGAGGGGAGGAGAAGAGGAGGGGGACAGAGGAGGAGGGGAGGAGAAGAGGAGGGGGACAGAGGAGGAGGTGAGGAGGAGAGGAGGGGGACAGAGGAGGAGGGGAGGAGAAGAGGAGGGGGACAGAGGAGGAGGGGAGGAGAAGAGGAGGGGGACAGAGGAGGAGGTGAGGAGAAGAGGAGGGGGACAGAGGAGGAGGGGAGGAGAAGAGGAGGGGGACAGAGGAGGAGGTGAAGAGGAGGAGAGGGGGACAGAGGAGGAGGTGAGGGAGTAGGAGGCCCAGGGGAATCAAACTGCAGACAGAAGAGACAAACATGTTGAAATAGAACATGACACAAGGAGGAAGTGTAAAGCTTAGAGGACAGAACAACAAAGAAGCCATCCAGCTGCTGTTTCACCTGCTGCTCGAGTAGGAACAGCAGATTGTTTTTTGGACATGATGGTGCAGTCGTGTTCTGGCTGCCATACCAAGTAGAGTGCAACAGGAATATACTGTATATCCAATCCAGTATCACCCCATTGCATACAAATTCCACGGTTTTCCACTTAAAAAAATATGTGCATTTAATACGCAAAGTCATTTTATGTGCAGTCTATTATCCAGAGACAACCGGCTACTTCCTAGTCACAGGGAGTCCCGGCCCGCGAGTCTCCTGGGCTGGGGCTGACCTCCGCTACTTCCTCGTTACATCGCCGGCTCCCCCCGGTTCTCCCGCCTGAGATCCTTAAATAAGGGACTGTATTCACCTTATTCACCACGCCCACTTTTTCTCTCTTCCGCATTCGACGCAACGTATTTGTTCTTCCGGTTCAGTGCTAGTTGGCGGCCATTTTCAAAATAAAACGTCAGTATGAATGAAGTTTGGCAACATTCAGAATTAAGCTACACTGCGGCCAACTTCAGTTACCTGTTCATAACGTTACTGCTGCGAGGAGCTGATGGCTGTACCCGGTCGGCATTTAATGTTAGTTACAAAAGCACGTCGACAGTGTTTTCTCACTGCCACTACAGTAGGCTTTGACAGATAGCTAGTCCGACCGGTGTCAGCACAGTCAGCGCTCCCGGTCCTCGCTGCTCGTTAAAGATTTCCAATAGGCGTTATTCTGATAAACTGGTCACATATATGTTACGTTCTCACCCGACAAATATTAAAACTTTAAAACAGTTTGGGTTTTTTTTTAGCTTGAAAATAGCTTTTTGGCAAGTCTAAATGACTGCAGTAGGCGTACTCTACTTCCGTGTTTAAAACCGGAAAGACGATTACGAAATGACGTCATGCAGAAGCGTCCTTGTATGGGCAAAGAATAAGGTGAATAGACTACCGGGATATGACGTATCTTCCTGGTTCCCTCGTTCAAACGCTTCAAAAATCATAAAGGTGGCCCTCAGTTGTGAAGATTATCTTGCTGAAGACAAAGTTTGCAGTTTCATAAACTATTGTTATCCTTATTTCAGGCGTTTAACCAAAATCCCCACACAGGAATCCCATTGACTTTGAGACGAGGGGACCGGAAGTGCTAACATCTGGGTCTTAGGCAGGTCTTACGACTGTCACGGCCAATGCTTCTAGGAATTAACAGTAACTTTGGTGTCCAGGAGTTTTCTAGCAAACACTGTCACTGCAAGAAGTTGGAGGAGCTCACCTGGGTAGCAGTCTTGAGTAGCTCGACCGATGTATCTGTCTCCGGTGAGCCCGCGCTGGACTCAGCAGTGCTTGGTGGTGATGAGCACTACCCTGCTCATTCATATACATATAACACATAATAGTAGAAGACGCCTACAGACACTTAACGTTACACAAACTAAGGAACACGCTGTCGCAAATGGCTGTGTCCGTCTTCTGTACAAATCAACCTGATATGGGAAGGAGTAGCACTGCTATGGAAGCCTCTATATAAAGACATCCGCATCACGTCACTACCTTAGCTTCGCCTCCCTCTGATGGACAGCCAGAAAGTACCAATCGTAAACAAGCATGACCGTGACACGACTTCCTGCGGTACTCTCGGTGCTCTATTGAACTGTATAGATGTACCCATGTCCTGGTTGTGTAGAGGGGAAAAATCCACCCGCACCTAAAAGGCCAGCTGGAGTGAAGAAGGTGTAACTCTGATAAGACTTCCAACGGTGTTTCAGCCGCTGCAGGTTTCATCTGGTTCATGGATGCAATAAATCTTGGCTAGTATGGGTGATTTTCACTTGCAACAGTGTCTTGAATGAAAGCAGTTGAAGGTGAGGAGGGATGAAAAACCACTGCTGCAGATGGCAGGTGGGCGTCGTGACACCAAGTGAAAGCAAAGGAAAGCACAGGAAGCAACCTTCTGTCTTCTAAATGGCAAAAGACACATGCTCGCTTCAAATCATTGAAGACTCACATCAATTTGCACAAAATAAAACAGAACACACAAAACCTAGAAGTCTATTATTTCAGTGTTAAAATATATGACAGGCATGTTCCTACAGTATGAGGAAAGCGCTGTTACAACAGCACAACTACAATGCAATCCCTCATCTCTTATTCATACTGATGCATCATTTAAACGTATGCCAGCCTGAAGAGCAATGATATGATACCTGCACACACGCACACACACACACACACACACACACACACACACACACACACACACACACACACACACACACACACACACACACACACACACACACACACACACACACACACACACACACACACACACACACAATAAAACATGTCAGACAAGACTAGACGTAATGCAGAGTCCTGATTTTCTATTCTAATCGGAGCTGGCCGCTCTGTCCCGGGTGAAAGGAGGTACGGCTCTGAAAATCAAGCATCCACAAAATGTAATCAGCATCCCATTTGATTTGGAAAACTGTCTACTTCATCTGCTGAGTCTGCTTATCACTAAAGAGAGAGAGAGAGAGAGAGAGAGAGAGAGAGAGAGAGAGAGAGAGAGAGAGAGGTGCACACTCAGCATGCATACACATAGTGTTTGCAGCCATCCAGGTACAACAACACACTCACAAACACATTGCTACAAAAGCAAAGCAAGACAGTGAGGAAAAAGGAGGGAGAGAGAGAGAGAGAGAGAGAGAGAGAGAGAGAGAGAGAGAGAGAGAGCGGCATAGGGGAACAGACAGGAGAAAGGAGAGAGAGAGAAAGCGGCATAGGGGAACAGACAGCAGAAAGGAGAGAGAGAGAGAGAGAGCGAGAGAGAGAGAGCACGGCATAGGGGAACAGACAGGAGAAAGGAGAGAGAGAGAGCGGCATAGGGGAACAGACAGGAGAAAGGAGAGAAAGAGAGAGAGAGAGAGAGAGAGAGAGACATACGGGAACAGACAGGAGAAAGGAGAGAGAGAGAGAGAGAGAGAGAGAGAGAGAGAGAGAGCGGCATAGGGGAACAGACAGGAGAAAGGAGAGAGAGAGAGAGAGAGAGCGGCATAGGGGAACAGAAAGGAGAGAGAGAGAGAGAGAGAGGCATAGGGGAACAGACAGGCAGCGAACATGAAGGAGCTGGAGAGAGGAGTGAGCAGACAAAAGAAGTAGAACATGGAGAGCCAGGCGAGATATGAGGTGATTGTAGTCGTTCCTGTTGACAAAGCTCTGGTCTGCTAAGCCAAGATCTGAATCACCCCCACATAAACACCTCCAGGTTAGAGGGATTTATCTTCCTTACATTTTTCTCTTCAATCCTCTTTCTTATTTTCCTCTTGCTACTGCTTTTCTCTCACTCCCTGGTTATTTCTCCCCCCTCTCTCTCTCTCTCTCTGTCAGTGTCATTGGAGAATGCAATTAAATGAGCAGATCAGGGTCACGTTGACACAGCACACACTCTTTATTCTTCTCTCTTTGCCCAATCCTTTCCCTGTTTGTTGTCTCTGTCTTCTCCTCTGATATTCACTCTATTTTAGTCACTAATCTTTCCCTGAAGACCATTATAGGAGCACGTTTTTTGAGACCATATCAATGGGCAATTTCATTTCCAACAATTATGACCCGTAGTGGTTTTTCATTACACTTTTCTCCTCACAGCCACTGTTGCCCACATTGATTGTGTCCAATTTTGCAAATCCATATTTCTGCTAAAGGCAATATAACTCATACTAAAATCTTGCCTGCAGGGTGGCCTCAAGTCTTTTACCAGTTTGCACTCCTTTCCCCTCTTTTTTTGTCTATTGCTCTCTAGTTCCATTGATTTTGTGTTTTCTTTTCTCTCAGGAATCTGCTTATATTCATTCATATTCGTTATAGTGATCAACCGATTATACTGATCAAAAAGCTTGGTCCCGAATCATTCCTACACACATGCTGTTTGAATAATTCGCTTATAGTGATCAATACTATACAGTGATAATTTTGGGCCTTGTCCCACCTGAGAACAATGGGAAAAATGTTTAAAACTACTGTAAATGTCTTTTCTTTTTTTACTTACAAACTGCCAAAATGAGCCAACGAGATACAGCAATGATACTTGGTGCATGTCTGTCTGTATATGGAGAGATCACAGCGTCTGTGGAGCGATGGCTGCGTCTCTGTCTATGCAAGAACGCTGTGTTTGAAACAGCTGGAGGCCTAACTTACTGTATGGATTTTCAAAGTCAATAACATTCATTTACTTTATATGTTCTGTATTCATGTAATACATATACAAATGTCAATTAGATGGTAATCTGCATGATAAATAAAAAAAAATAAAAAAAATATGTTATAATGATCATCTGCTTATAGTGATCAATTTGACCCGTCCTAAGGTGATCACTATAAGAGGAGTGCACTGTACTATATATACTGTATATGCCATCTTACACTTCCCCCCTTATTGGCTATAGAGTGTGTGGGATAAAGTAGCAAGCAATTAAGTGAGTGAGTGAGTGACTGTAATGTACCTCCAAACTCTACTCTGCACACACACACACACACACACACACACACACACACACACACACACACACACACACACACACACACACACACACACACACACACACACACACACACACACACACACACACACACACACACACACACACACACAGGCTGTCCTAACTGAAGGCAGATCTCAGTCCTGAAGGCTGACAGATCACTTCAGTTCATCTCTAATCTGCTCCAAGGCAGCACTGTGCTTCACATATCCACATGATGCCACACACACACAGGGCCGGCCCTAGCCATCTGGGGGCCCTAAGCAGGATATAGATCAGGGGCCCCCTCCCAGGGGCGGGGGTTTGGGGGCATCCGCGCTGGAAGTACTTTTAAGTAGGGGGTGCTGTAAGGAGGGGACTCTCGGTGCTGCCCACTAGGGCAGCGCCGAAGAAAATTTGACGTTTTTGGACTTTTAGCCATATTTAGAAGAATATTTAAAACAAACAAACATGACAATGACGCTCGTTTGTAGCCCTATCAGTGTCAAGCAAGCGTGTAGAACCCAGCAGCCATAGGGGTTGCCAGGTCAGTTAAACCAGGGGTTCCCAACCTTTTTTGTGCCAAGGACCGGTAGATACATGCAGGACCGGTTGTCAATTTTAATGGTTTTAGTTACATATATATTTACTCACCAGGTGGCGACAAAAGGTAAATAACAGCCTTTTGTGTTGTATGTAGCCTACAGTATTTATGTTTTTGTTTAAACTACAAACATAAATAAACGTCAACCTATGTTTTAACTACCACACACAGCATATAATATTATAGCCTATGTTTATAATTTTTTTTTTTTTTTTGGGGGGGGGGGGGGGGGGGGGGGGGCCCAACTCCCGGGGCTCTAGGCAGCCGCTTGGTTCGCATATAGGGCGGGCCGGCCCTGCACACACACACACACACACACACACACACACACACACACACACACACACACACACACACACACACACACACACACACACAGAGGCTGTCCAACACAGCTCAGCTCTCCCTCTCTCTTGCTCTCCATTTTCTCTGCTATTCTGTCAGTTTATGTCTCCATCGTTTGATATACATTTTCTATTTCAATTGAATTGACTTGATTGGCAGAATATTGCTAACCTATTACACTATATTACTTGAAAAACAAAACAACTATTTACTTTCAATATTTAAACCGCATACAGATAACTGTAGATGTCATTAAATTGTATATTTATTCAGAGTCTCTACTTTCGCCCTCCTCAATTCCAAACCGATCCAGTTTTTCTGTATCTTTCTTCTCTCACTCTCACCTCCATTGGTCCCCACTCAAAGACAGTGCTCCTCTTCCTGCTCTCTATCAATCATCCCTCACCCTGCCTCCCCATTTCATTTTCCTCTCCAAATCATCTCCTCTTTCACATGAAGTCTGTTTCCAATCAGCACAACTGCCTTTCTGTGGTGAGAAGAACCTTTTGGCCTTTTGCTCGCTAGACTGCGGTTCAAAGCTGCTAGTCTAGACGGTTCAAATGTGAACTTTGAACTATGGCACTGTGCGAGTAAAATGGCTCATTCTGAAGCTCACCATGACCAATTAAATAATCTGTTGCTAGGTAAAAATGGGGCTTATTATTGCACATACATGCCTCATGCTTAAAGGAACACTCCGACGGTTTTCAACCAGTTTAAGGTATGGTATGGTATACATGTGCACATACACACATGCCCTAACACACGCACGCACGCGCACGCACGCACGCGCGCACGCACGCACACACACACACACACACACACACACACACACACACACACACACACACACACACACACACACACACACACATTCCACTGTACATTAGAAGGAATGAGTGCATGTATTTGATGTGTATGCGTGTGTGTGTGTGTGTGTGTGTGTGTGTGTGTGTGTGTGTGTGTGTGTATGCGTGTGTGTGTGTGTGTGTGTGTGTGTGTGTGTGTGTGTGTGTGTGTGTGTGTCTCGCTGTCGGATGTGTACAGGTCAGTCATACATTATACAGGCTGTTAAGGCATGCAGTCAGGCCCTAGAGGTCTGGACTGTTTTTCCTATCCATCTTTACTGTATATCGTGCTGACAGCCTTACTTCACCTGCACAGAGAGAGAGAGAGAGAGAGAGAGAGGGGGGGGGGGGGGCAGTAAGAAGTAAGAGTGATATTTAGATGATATTCAACAGAAGCCTCTGAGGAAGACTACTAGACAATGAAGAAAGTTAATCAAAGCTAATCTATAATAGCAGGCAGTGGAGGCAGAGACGATAGTTGGAATGGTATTGTATGTTTAGTGAAGTCTGTTGAAGCAAGTGAACACACAAACCAAAGGCTCAACATTAAGTTCAAAGGAAATGTTCAGAAAAGAAAAGAAAAGAAAAGAACAGCCCTGTGGAATCATTTTCAGGCTGTCTAAAGCCAAACTTTTAATGAATGTGCTCTGCTGCAGATCTAATCATGGTCATTAACGTGTGTGTGATCGTCTAAATTGCCTTGATCAGGATTCTGGCTACTGAAGAGGCACAGGAGGCTACCAATTACACAACACATTGGACAACAGCTCCTAGTCCCGAAACATAGTTTCCAATACCGAGCCCTTATTCACATGGCAGCGCATGCAATTTCTGTCTTTTCCGGATGTGTAATTACGGGTTTCCACCCGTAGACACAACAGAGATGGCGCTGTTTCCCCGCTGGGAAGCAGGAGATCAACAATGGCCATTTTGAATGGAAAAAGCAGAATACATGCTCTGGCATGTGGATAAGGGCTCGGTATTGGAAACTACACAATATTTTTGGAAGACTCAGGGTCCCAAACTTTGGATAACAACCTTGTGCAGGAGGTCGCTACAGTTTTATTGTGATTGCTAACGTGTATGGCTTACACAGCCATTGTAGCCGAGCCTGCAGGTGCCTCAGGGGTAGCCATGCTGAGACTCAGAATGAAGAGTGAACGCTGAGTCTCACGTCGAGGCTACTGGGCTCCCAACAGGGCACACTGAGTGGCTACATGTGTGTGTGTGTGTGTGTGTGTGTGTGTGTGTGTGTGTGTGTGTGTGTGTGTGTGCGCGTGTGTGTGTGTATGAAGTTCCATACGTCTCAATAAACATGCGCAGCTACGACTGAACGTGTCACACAACGCATGCTTTGACACCTGAGTAGCATAGTCAATTTCGTTACGCGTTCACACACACACGCGTTCGCAGTTTTTGATACTACGCGACCGGATCTGAAGTGCCAAATGACTCAATAAACATGCGCAGCTACGACTGAACGTGTCACACAACGCTTGACATGTCATGTAGTTTCCCCATTGACTTGTAATGGTCATGCGTGTATGCGTGCGCTTACGCGCTCTGACTGCGCAACCCGCGTACATTTACGCGTAAAATTACGCGTACATTTACGCGTAAAATTACGCGTTCATGTTGTGCGCGATGCAGATACACTTCCGGTTGCGTAACACTCAAAACTGCGAACGGGTGTGTGTGTGAACGCGTAACGAAATTGGTTCTATTATCTTCATGCGTGCGTTTACGCGCTCTGGCTGCGCACCCCGCGTACATCATTACGCGTAAATGTACGCGTAATGATGTACGCGGGGTGCGCAGCCAGAGCGCGTAAGCGCACGCATGAAGATAATAGAACAATTTTGTCACGCGGGCACATGCACGCGGACTATGATGTGCGCAAACTACATCACGCGTAACAACAAGCTGCGTAGCACAGCTACTTCCAGCGTGTACACGTGTGACCAGTGTTGGAGAAATTTCGTTACGCGTTCACACACACACGCATTGGCAGTTTTGAGTGTTACGCAACCGGAAGTGTATCTGCATCGCGCACAACACTGCGCGTACATGAACGCGTCGCGTAGTTCTCTTCTGTTTCTGTATTTCTATTTAGCTGTTCCATTTTCAGCCAGTAGATGGCCAGTGACCAAAATATTAGCCACAATCCAATTTCCCCACAGTTTACAACATAAATCGCCCATTTATCTTCATATACACAGAATTGAAACGTGTAATAATGGATATATGAGTCGGTAAAAGTTTTTGTAATGGTTTTATTTTATTTTGTGAATGAATGACATCATATAGGCTATGTCACATAGAGCCCTGTTAATTTTATTTGTGACGATCAGTCTGTACAACTACACTCTTACATTACTTTAAATGCAAATCTGGCACTAATCAAGAAAGCCCTCCACTCTGTCATAGAGCTGTCATGTGTATTGTGGCCTTACAGAGAACTGTTAATTCTGTCCACCTCACAACCAACTCACAACCCAGATATCGTCACTGAAATTTGCAGCCAGCTCTGTGCAGTTTTGCATAACTTCAACATGCATGACAACACTGTTCCGTGTGAAAGCCATAGGTCCTCAGAATGTAGAGCAGTGTGTTCTTCACAGCTTCTTGACAGCTTTCATGACAGAGTACATAACATCTGACAATTCAGCACTATTTCTCGAGTGAGTCCCTGTGTAGTGCGACCATCACTTGTGTAGTACAGCATGTACACAAACACCTGCCCATTTGCTTTCAGAGACTTGACTGCCCTTATTTTAATAAGCTACCTACATAACCTATACCTCATTTAAATGTCTTGCTGAACAACAGCTCTCCACCTTGTTCTCATTCAATACAAAGGCTGTAGGCTAGGTCCTTTTGTTTTCTCCTCACCTTTAGTCTGGTTTTAACAAGAAACAAGCTTTTCAGAGTATAAAAGGCACAAAAATAGCAAATTAAGTTGTCAGCACTTGCTATGCAACACTTAACACACAGCAGCAGAAGGAAACACGACACATTTCTCAGACATGTGGGTGTGAAGTCTGGTTTACAATTGAGTAGGGCTGCAACTAACAGTTGACTAGTCACAGACTATTGAAACGATTAGTCGCCTAATCGGATTATGAATCGCATAATTATTAAATAACTTATTTAGCCATTAGCTTTTAAATTTAGTACAAGGTTGCTATAATTATGTGCCAATTAATAAATACAAGAAAGATGGATACTTCATTATCATCATATCATATATATCATATATATCATATATATCATCATATCATTAACACAATTTCTTGATAGCTCCCGTGGCGGACATTTATTGAGATGACAAACAGTTTCGGCCCAATTCGGGCCTTCACGAAGGCCCGCATTGGGCCTTCGAATTGGGCCTTCAAAATCACAGGCAGCAGCGGTGCGGCCAGGGGATGCCTGTTGCAGCCAGCGACACGGCGCGTGGCCTGAGGGGAAATTGATGAGTTACAATCAGCAGCTCATATTAACAATGAAATACTGTCAATAAAATAAAATACATCTATTACATCTACTACATCTTTAATAAACATTATAGCAGGCTATGTGATTGTGACGCTGCTCCCTTTCAGCAGCAGGACAGTGTTAGGATGACGTCATCATTCCTACTTTGACGTTGTCATTCCTACTATTATATGATGTCATCGATCTCTGATGATGTCACAAACGGTAGTGATGTCATAGCACAGGTGGTGTCATGTTCGGATCTATAAAGGCCCGTTCCGGCAGGCTCTCGCCAGTGATTCATAATCTAAACTAGGATCACATCAACCTCTGCAACCTCTGCAACCTGCAACCCCTGCAACCTGCAACCTCTGCAACCTCTGCAACCTGCAACCCCTGCAACCTGCAACCTCTGCAACCGTTCCCAACCTCGAACAGTGCAGACTCAGCTATCAAGTTCCACAACACCCCAGCTTCTCAAGACTTACCAAGTTTCCCGTGGCCCTCAACTATCCGCGAATAGATCCACATGTCTTCCGACGCCGATCCTGACAGTATGAATCACTCAGAAATGGATTTAGCGGGCAAATTTCTCCCCCCAATCAAGGAGGAAGACCCTGAGACGCCAGTTTTCCCGCCGGCCGCTTCAGGTGAACCACCAGGCGAATCAACGAGGGGTCTTCTCACCTTGGAGACCTTGCTGGCAGCGATGTCATCGTGGCAGTCCCGACAAACACAGACCAGAGAGCTTGTTTCCGGCATGGGTGTGGTACTCACGGAGACACAACGGCAGCAAATGCTCCATTTTCAGGAACTACTCGACAGACAGGAAGAAGCAAACAAGGCCCACCTGGCCCTGGCTTCCAAGGCCGAGGATCGGTACGCCCTCCTGGTAAAACGGCTAGATCGTCTCGACGGACTAAACCCTCCTGAGGGTGTCATTCTGCAGCCTTCTCCTCCTCCTGCCCCAGCTTCCGAGGGCACTGTCGTCCCGGAGGTTTCCAGACCTGCTACCCCCCCAGCCACTGCGGCCGTTGCTTCTAGCCCTGCCTCTCGGTCGCCTTCAGCTGCTAAGCGCATATTCTGGGGGGGAGTTTGCGTCATCCCAGAGCAGGGGCAGCCACATTTGAGTCCCAGCAGCCATCTGTACCGTGATCTGACCGGCAGGGTTCGCATCACACCAGAGGAGAGGCAGCGCCGTTTGGACACCCGGAGCTGCCTGTACTGTGGTCGAGCCGGGCATTACCTCTCCTCCTGCTCCCGGCGTCCAGTAAGTGGCCCCACCGCTCGCCGGCCCGTGGTACTCTCAGTGGATCAAGGCTCTAAGAGTCCAGCCCCAAAACCCATACGGTTGGGCAGCGTTCACGTGACCCAGGAGTGGCAGTGTGTCTCCAAGAGGGTTAAGGAGTTGGAGAGGACTGTCGATCGTCTCGTTGGGAAGTTCAATCACTGCCTGCAGATCAGCTCCGTCCCCCCGCAGGGGGCCTCCGAGTCTGCTGGCCCTGAGGCACAACCTGTGGACCTTCCCCTCGCCAAGTCTGAACCCATACCTCAGCAGCAGCCAATTCCAGTTCTTGACACACACGTAGGTTCCAGCTTGATGCTGGGAGGTCCCCGTAGTGTCGTCAGCCCTCGGTCAAGAGCAAGAGCAAAGAAGAGGCGTTTAAAGGAGGAGAGGTTGGGTGTCCTCCCCAAACTACAGGTCGGGAGGGCAGGCCTCGCTGAGTCAGATCCCTCTGTGGCTCTGCCTTCGGAGACGGCGGCATTTGACCCTTTTGATGGTCCCCAGCCTCCCATGTTTGGATCGTGCCCCGGGGGATGGCCGGCCCCAGAGGATCCACCGGACCCGGTAGAAGTTCTGTCTACGTATCGGTCTATCTATGGCTTCGATATCCAGTATTAGGGAGGAGCACCTCCACTGTCCTACACCCCCTTTGGGGTCTAACCACCTGCGTCTAACCACCTGCTGAAGAGCACCTCCACCAGAACCTGCGGATTTTCTGTGTCCCAGATGCCATCCTTGATGGCCTCATTGGACGCCAGGTGGCGTCCGCTGAGGGGAGGGTACTGTTAGGATGACGTCATCATTCCTACTTTGACGTCGTCATTCCTACTATTATATGATGTCATCGATCTCTGATGATGTCACAAACGGTAGTGATGTCATAGCACAGGTGGTGTCATGTTCGGATCTATAAAGGCCCGTTCCGGCAGGCTCTCGCCAGTGATTCATAATCTAAACTAGGATCACATCAACCTCTGCAACCTCTGCAACCTGCAACCCCTGCAACCTGCAACCTCTGCAACCTCTGCAACCTGCAACCCCTGCAACCTGCAACCTCTGCAACCTCTGCAACCGTTCCCAACCTCGAACAGTGCAGACTCAGCTATCAAGTTCCACAACACCCCAGCTTCTCAAGACTTACCAAGTTTCCCGTGGCCCTCAACTATCCGCGAATAGATCCACATGTCTTCCGACGCCGATCCTGACAGACAGCTCCTCTTCCACTCAGTGCGCTGTGCGCGGCTGCGCCGCTGCTGTGCTGACTCGCTGTCTCTCTCTGCTGCTGAAATTGTGTTGCGAGCCCTTTTTTCGTTCATAAACTGATTATTCTCAGTTCAGTAATTCTCATTATCAGTTTATTGTGTGCATGACAGTAAACACACTCATTCTAGGTCTATTATTTGATCACACTGCACACAAAACCACGCAATTCATAAACAGATAATTTTAATCATGGCTCAGAAATGTTCAGGCAATAAAACAAATAGCCTACATAAAATAAAAATATAGCCTATGAAGAATAAGGAATAAACAAAAACGATGGCCTTTATCAGAGAGCAGCATAATAGTAGTAATATAATAGGCTATAGCTACAAAACACAAAATAAAAAACCAGGCGATCTTTCAGCATGTAGCATAACGTTTTTTAAATGGCCTCTGAAATGTTTAGGCAATAAAACAAACAAATAAATAAATAAAATAAAAATATAGCCTATGAATGAGGAATAAAGTTAACAAAAACAGAGAGCAGCAGGCTTTTATAATAGGCTACAAAATAAAAAATAACAACTTCACATGTTGCTGTTAAGGAACAGCAGAGCATTAACACTTGCAGCAGCTCATATTAACAATGAAATACTGTCAATAAAATAAAATACATCTGGAACATTAATAAACATTATAGCAGGCTATGTGATTGTGACGCTGCTCGCTTTCAGAAGCAGGACAGCTCCTCTAAGCGACATGCTTGATCAACTGGTTGGTTTGGTCACTCCCACATGGAAAGAATCTATATGTACCCTATATGTTTTAATATAGGGCCACATATAGTTTTCCCATATATGGTGCATACATAAAATTGGCCGTTTTCCTATATTATATGTACATATATGTACCTATATGTATGTATAGGTACATATATGTACCTATATGTACATATAATATAGGAAATCGTCCAATTTTATGTATGCACCATATATGGGAAACCTATATGTACATATCTGTACCTATATGTAGGATCTTAAATTAAAAATTTAGCAGCGCACACTACGTGCTGAGCTATACATTTTCTTATACTAACCAGAGAGCCGGGCACATTATATACTCTCTCGCACACAACGTAGACTACACAATTGTCAGCGGGAGGACAAGTTATTTTATGTGATGCGTACGAGTCATATTATGTAACAGACTAAAATTATGTTGTGTGTGTGTGTGCATCTATAGTCTGTAGGCTGTACGGCTTCAGAGGTTAACTTCATTTAACACCAGAGACTCAGGAGGTAGGCCTACACAGAGCCTCGTATACAGTCTGTTACAATAACATAGTGGTCCCTATCGTTGCATCGGCGCAGTTTCTAGGCCGAGCGGCAGGCGCAGATCAAAGCAGTGGGCGTGGAAAGGCGCACTTGATATCGTCGTGCTGGCGCTAGATGCAGCCCAAAGCATTACAACCACGCCTTTTAGGCGTAAAATTATGCACCGTCATGCTCATTGGATAAGTGCAATAAACGAATCGCACGCTTGCCTTTTTAGCTCCAATTCCAGTGATCCCGCAAAACCAGACGAAAGCCAAACGCTCTGCCCCCCCCCCCCCCTCCCTTCATCCAGCCTGTCTGTCTGCATTATAGGCTATTATTCCATATTATTATGCTTCTCAAACCAATCTAACTGCAGTTTCAATACTGCAAGCATGTAAATACGCTACACTATAGCAAGATCAAAGTGAAAATAATGTTCTATGCATCAGCTAGAAAAATATAGCCTATTAGATTGGTGAAAGTTTGTCCAGAAAGATATCATTTTCTCTCGCCTGCTGCAGGAAGGATGATGCACATAAATATACCCTACATTATGTCAAGTCATTGCATAAATGTGTTTTTATTGTAAAACTAAATGTGAAATAGGGCCAAGTTATTGGAGGAACATCACAGTATAGCAGATGCCATTAGAAGCGCGTTCCGAAGCGCGTTCCGCTGTTACTTCTCTAAATCACGTTAACTCCACAAGGGGTATATATAGGCCCAGGAGGACATATATGTTTCACATAGGGTGGTATTTTCATTTCGATGTTTGATTTGGTCCAATATTGAAATGTTGACAATGGCAGGCTGTGTTACCATTACACATTAATTTAGAACTACCTTTTATATCTATTTTGGCTCATTTGGTGGCTATTTAGTAGCGAAATGAAGAAACACAATGCATGCTGGGAACTCAGAGAGAGAGAGAGAGAAGGGTGACAGAGAAGAAGCAGTGAAGGCACAGAATAGGCGTGCTTTTCAAAAGCGCAAAGCGCTAAATGTACGCCAGCTCCCAAGATATCACTAGGCTGGTATTTAGCGCCGACACGCCCACTTTGGGACTGCGCCACGCCCATTCGGCCTAAAGCGCATTTGGCAGCCTAAAGCCTATTGCTATCTTGCCGAAACAGGCGCAAGGCACGTTTTTTTGCGGTTAAGGCCCGTAATAGCGCCGATGGCCTGTGGGAGAATAGAGCCCAGTGTGCCCAGAGCACCTCGTTCCGCACTTGGTGCAGACCGGTGCAGACTTGCTTTGGTCAGTCAGTCACAGCTAGTAAGTACTTGCGCATGCGCGTTGCTGCAGGAACTGAATTCATTATTTTATAGTATTGCGCTAAACTATTAACCATAGTTGTGTCCTGGAAGCTTTTTGCTGGCACCACATATCCTATAGTCCCATATTTATGATATTTCATGTGACATAAAATGCGTTGAAATGTAGTTTTCGTGTAGACCAGATTTCAACTCTCAGTTACACAATAAAAGACAATAAAATGCCAATTCACACACTATCAATATTGTCTCTATTCCAAACTACAACAAATGTTTTAACAATATGATGAACCAAATTGTGTTTTTTTACACGTTTACGTTGTAACCGCATTTTAGCCGGTTGAAAAGAGGGTGAAATTAGGTCTTAGACGTTCAAACCCAATATCACCCAGATTTAAACTAAAAATCAACGTTGAAAAAACGTTTTGTGCTCGCTGGGTATATATGGATTATGACACAGTGTATACAAACAGATTTGTAAATGACCTATATAGGAGGCATATACCTTGTATTGTGTACATATATGGCCTATCTGTGGATATAAAGAAGTGAGACCTATATGACCTGTATTATGAACATATAGGGCCTTTATGTGTATATAAAGAAGCTATATAGGAGACATATATGCCCTGTATGTGCACATATAGTACCTATATGTGGATATAAAGAAGCTATAGGAGACCTATATGCCCGGTATATGGAGTTAGTGTGCTAACTGAAGTTCAGGAACACAAAGACCACACCATGTAATTATCTGCGCCGCACTAAGCCATTCCACCTGCGCTCCAATCACTTCACTGATGAATACACCTGTGTTCTATCAACTCAATCACTCGTAGCATATATAAACATGACCATATTCTCTCTCTCCCCTCCGTTCGCCTCAGTCGTCACGACCCTCCCCCCCCAACCCCAAGTTTCTTCCTCCGTTACGGGCAGCACGGGCAGAGTCTGCATGTTCTCCCCGTGCCTGCGTGGGTTTTCCCCGGGTACTCCGGTTTCCTCCCACAAACAGCAAAAGACATGCTAATTACGGGCAGCACGCGCGGAGTTTGCATGTTCTCCCCGTGCCTGCGTGGGTTTTCTCCGGGTACTCCGGTTTCCTCCCACAAACAGCTAAAGACATGCTAGTCAGGGCCGCATAATCCTGCATCTCTATCCCCTGCTCACAGGAACCACGGGGGGCTGATGGAGCCGGGACTCCATCCCGTGAAGCTGAGCTGCGCTCTAGAACCGAGCTTCACCCAAAGACGCTACCCCCACCCTGAGTCTCAACCCCTGGGTTCCTGTCACTGCCGTACCACTCTCCTGAAGAGACGCTGTCGCACCGCGACCCCATTCACGTTCTCGCACCCAAACACCCACTTACAATAAATTATCTTTTTGTTTAAACATGGTGTGGTCTGTGTTAGTGAAATGCACTTATATGCACCTGAATCTGGCCTATATGCAACCTATATGCGGCATAAATGTGGCCTATATGCGCATATATGCACCTAAATCTGGCCTATATGCAACCTATATGCGGCATATATATGGCCTATATGCTCATATATGCTGCATATAGGTTGCATATAGGTTGCATATAGTTGCATATATGTTCATATAGATTCTTTCCATGTGGGCTGGCACCATCTACTGGATGAAAATGTAACATAGAAAGAGATAGAATAAAACAGAAGAGAACTACGCGACGCGTTCATGTACGCGCAGTGTTGTGCGCGATGCAGATACACTTCCGGTTGCGTAACATTCAAAACTGCGAACGCGTGTGTGTGTGAACGCGTAACGAAATTTCTCCAACACTGGTCACACGTGTACACGCTGTAGGTAGCTGTGCTACGCAGCTTGTTGTTACGCGTGATGTAGTTTGCGCACATCATAGTGCGCGTACGTGTGCACGTGTGACAAGATTGACTATGTTAAGTCACGCAGGCACTAACACGTTGCTGCGCATGTGTCAGTGAATAGTGACGTCGATAGGACCCCATAGTGTGTGCATGCGCGTGCGCGCGCCTCTGTGTGTAGGCTATGTGTGTGTTTTTACCGTATGTGTGTGACTCAACATTCAATCAGATACATTTAATTCAAAAGATCTTTCCTTATCTCACCATGAGAACAATTACATGCGGAAAACATGTGAAATGTAAGGAGTTAACAGCAACACTGTTGCTGTGTGCAGGTCTTGCTGCAACACTATGTAATAAATAAAACAAGACGGAGAGTCAGAGGTAGACTGTAGTAGAGCACCATATGAAACCTGATATCAACACAGCATGCTTATTGACCAGCACTTCCTGTATCTGATCCAATAGCATGCTGTCAAGGGAGCACATTAGCATGAGAGCAATAGTGGTCCACTCACACAGAGAGCAAAGACTGCTGACTCAGATCATGTGGCTTCACAGGGCAGCGAGGTAGAGGGGAGGAGGGAGGAGAGAGGAAGAGGTGAGGGAGTGGACTGGAAGGTGAGGTGGAGGGAGAGAGAGAGAGAGAGAGAGAGAGAGAGAGATGGAGGAAGGGGAGGAAGAGGTGAGGGAGTGGACTGGAAGGTGAGGTGAAGAGGAGAGAGAGAGAGAGAGAGAGAGAGAGAGAGAGAGATGGAGGAAGGGGAGGAAGAGGTGAGGGAGTGGACTGGAAGGTGAGGTGAAGAGGAGAGAGAGAGAGAGAGAGAGATGGAGGAAGGGGAGGAAGAGGTGAGGGAGTGGACTGGAAGGTGAGGTGGAGGGAGAGAGAGAGAGAGAGAGAGAGAGAGAGAGAGAGAGAGATGGAGGAAGGGGAAGAAGGCAGACAGAGACAAAAAAAAGGCAATTTCCGCTGATATTTTTCTTTTGATAAACCATTGTTCACTTAAGACCAAAAAGTTTACTCGCCATCTTCGGCTGCTCGGACTCTTCTCTGAATTTCCCTACGGCGGTGCAACAGTCTCTGACACAGGGCGTCCTGGCACGGTTTTGGGCTGTTAATGTCCTAGAAGTAAAGGTGAATGCTAATCATTGCTGACACAATCAATGGCTGCCTGGGCCCTCCATCTTCATGATATCAGAGCACAATGCTGCCTCAGAGAGAAACAAAGGCAGTGTCACTATGGAACAAAAGCTGTGACACAATGTGATGTAGGCGTTTAGCAGATGCTCTTATCTAGAGGGAATACAAGAAGTGAGGAGGTAGGAGGTTCAGTGTCTTACGCTACGTTCACACAGGGCACCTACGCCTTGCCTTGCCTCAACCCACGCCAACAGACCTTGAGCTGGGCGTGAACCTATCACACGCTTTTGCGATCACGCTGAACCTGAGCCGAGTCACAAGCACCTCTCCTCTCTCCCGAGTGTTTCTTTTTTGTCACGTGTGGTCCCGAATTATCATGGGTAGGTAAAATAAATCGGATATATGTAATGTGCTATTGATGCTGGATATGTATAACCAGGTCTCCTTCTTGGGTGACTGCTGTCATAGAGAACTGGATGCGGTTGTACTAAGTGGATTAACTTTTCATTGTCCATCTTGCTTCTTCGGTCGCTATTCTCTCTCCTGAAGATTTGTTTACCGACGGGAAGAAAGCCACACGTTATAGCCACCCATCAATCACTCTCTCTCTCTCTCTCTGCTCAACACTGTTGTAGTAACACCGTTTTATTTTGAAATTCAGTTGACTTTGCCATTTCCCACGGATATTGTCGCGTTTTCCTTCATGCCTTGACAGAAGAAGTCTGCCTTCACGCGCCTAGTCGGCTTGAAAATAGAACTCACGCCTAAACGATAAAATCCGCGCAGCTCAGGTGAGGCGTGGGTACACGCAAGGTCCACGTTGAGGCGCCCTGTGTGTACACAGCCTCATTGACTAAAAAGGACGCCTATTGGGGGTAAAGGCAAGGCGTAGGCAAGGCTTGGGTGCCCTGTGTGAACGTAGCCTTATACTCAAGGCCACTTTGACACATGGCTGTCGCAGGGATTGAACAAATCACCTTCCACTTACTGTATGGAACAGTCTCTCTGACCACTCAGCCACCCTGCAGTCCTGTAACATCGTCTGTTGTCGGAGCTGGCTATTGTCTGCACTCTGCACCAAAGGATACAGTATGGCATCACCTCATGTATAAGAGGCTATTTCTAAAAGCTCAGCATATGGCTAACACCGTTGTCATCTTCTTCAAACCATTGGCTTTGGCCACTGGCCACTGGTGCCTAGCTGATGGGGCATTGTCATTATAGACGAGGGGGTTACCGTCACAACTAATGGATCATGAGCTGAAGGTGATCGCTCGCAATGGTTATGTCATGCTGTTTATCAAAATCCTAATTGTTATTTTCATTGTTACGTCTCTCCATACACCCTTTTGTACACCTTTCTGCGTATATGCCACAAAAGTGCAAGCGTCACTTTGTAAAATGTAAACAACCATCTGTGACAATGACATTAAAAAAAAGTATAAAGGTGTAAATGTGAGGAAAGGAAGAACTTCAGTGTGTTTCAAAGCCTTAACATAACAAACGTTATGTCAAACATAAATACATAACATAACAAACAATCATATGCCAAAAGTACAAGTAAAAACAATAATTTATGACCTAAAACTAAGGATTAAACAACACAGACTAGTACAAACCAAAAAAACAGAACAAAATGGTGCCCAGGTGAGGAGGGAGAGAGACTGAATCTTCTGAAGGTCTTCTTAATGTACAGTAAGTCTAAAGATTACACTGAGCTTAACGACGAGCCCATGCACTGCTCCTGCAATTCACAGAACCAGAGTGGAAGGTGGATCGTCACACTTGTCTAGCCAGCCATTATTCTCTGCCATCCCAAATTCACATATTCTATAACCCTCCTGGATACTGTATCAGCACCACTAAGAGTGTTGCTTGACTTTTCATCATTTGTAATCTGTATTCTATATAGACCACTTTTTTCTTCTTCTTCTTTCATTTGGTTGCAGTATTTCAATACACAAAAACAGCTCAATGTAATACTACCAGACCACTTTTCACCATCCGCCCCCTTCTGTATCTCTCATTCCATCCATCTCAACCTCCTCTTATCAATCTCACTATCTGTCCATCCTTCCATCACGTCTGGCACCCAGAGGGCTTCAGGAGATGTTTTTGTCCTGAGTCTGACACACTGTGCTCCAGTGATTTATACCTCTCTCTCTCTCTCTCTCTCTCTCTCTCTCTCTCTCTCTCTCTCTCTCTCATTCTCTCTCTCTCTCTCTCTCTCTTTCACTCTGTTTCGTTCAGTGGCTGGCTCCCTCATTGTTGGTCTTACTCTCTCATGTGTGCCTCCACACACTTACACACACACACACACACACACACACACACACACACCCACACGCACACACACACACACCACACCACACACCACACACACGCATGTGCATACACACACACACACACACACACACACACACACACACACACACACACACACACACACACACACACACACACACACGCACGCGCACACACACACACACACACACACACACACACACACACACACACACACACACACACACACACACACAGAAATAGCTCCAGGCCTGGTGGGTCTAAGAGAGAGGTCTCTAAGGGGCCCTTTACACGAGGACAGTTTCTGGAAGAAACAACACAATAGCGTTTCCTTCACACCTTTTCCTTCACACCTTCTCCCTGTTTACATGAGTGTTGTTGAATTTTTAAAACGCCGTAATGTACATGCCAGGTCGCTAGGTGGCAGTGTGATCACCTTATTCTTTGCCCATACAAGGACATTCTGCATGACGTCATTTCGTAATCGTCTTTCCGGTTTTAAACGCGGAAGTAGAGTACGCTTTCCGCAGTCATTTAGACTTGCCAAAAAGCTTTTTTCAAGCAAAAAAAACCCCCCAAACTGCTTTAAAGTTTTAATATTTGTCGGGTGAGAATGTAACATATATGTGACCAGTTTATCAGAATAACGCCTATTGGAAATCTTTAACGAGCAGCGAGGACCGGGAGCGCTGACTGTGATCTGTCAAACCCTACTGTAGGCTACTGGCAGTGAGAAAACACTGTCGACGTGCTTTTGTAACTAACGTTAAATGCCGACCGGGTACAGCCATCGGCTCCTCGCAGCAGTAACGTTCTGAACATGTAACTGAGGTTGGCCGCAGTGGAGCTTAATTCTGAATGTTGGACATGGAGCCCTCAGCGGGAAGCGTCTCAAACAATTTCACTCTGGAGGGTGGGTTCAAAATGTGTCGTTTCCTAAGCGCGAATTCGCCGTCGCCGTCTAAAAGGGAGGCACTAACGATAAAATAATTCCCCCGTCCTCGTGTAAAGTGCCCCTAATCCTATGGAGAGGGCGCCCTGCTGGGGGATTAGAGTAGGGCAGGGTATGGGTGGCTGGAAAGATGGAGGGCAGAGAAGGGTGGCCAGACAGAAAGATGGCTCGTCAGTAACAACATTGACACACTGTGGACGGTCATCACTCAGTGACTATTAATTTGGCTGGAACCATTCAGGGTTTTTCCTGGCTCAGAATGGGGCTCCTGCTGGCTGTGTGAGAGGGGTGTGGGGTTTGAAGTAGAGGTCTTCGGGTATGCCCGACCCCCCGAATACCCGAGGTTCCGACCCGGACCCGGCCGGGTCTGGGTCCATTCAAAAGAAGTGCCTCCGGGTCTGGGTCGGTTCCGGTAGCAATTGTCACGGGTCTCGGGGCTCTGACAGCTTGTTGTCACAAACTGCAAGTAAATCCATAGAGAAAATAACTAGCAAAGAGCGTTCCCATCTGCAATGAAAATTATTTCCTTGTTTACATGAGGCGCATGTGACCACATGCGTACACATGCGCACACATGCGCCTCAGGCAAACGAGGAAGTGATTTTCGTTGCAGAGAGGTAACCCTCTTGCTGGCTCCTCTCGCTATGGATTTAATTGAAGATGACTGTTTCCCGTACTTTTGGATTATTATTCGATGATCGCATGGTGAGTACACAAGTCACAACATGTATGTGATTGTTTCTAGCACTGTTGTGTGTGTTTTTGGGCGAAGGAACGGCGGTAGCATAGAGAGACTGCCACTGTACTATCTAACTAGCGTTAGGCAGCATCAACCAGGTGAGAATGCTATAACGTTAAGATGCACAAAGTTTCATTTGATATACAACTTGTAGCAGTTAACAAGCAACTTTGACGTCGACACCACTAGTCTCTGCCTCTGTATTTCTCGGATCTGAACGGGGCCGGGTCTCAGATTTGTAATAATAGACGGGTCCACTCCGGGTCCGGGTCCGACATTTATCGGTTCTGAATGGGACCGGGTCTCAGATGTCTAATAATAGACAGGTCCATTACGGGTTCGGGCACAAATTCCCCGGGTCCATTAGGGTCCGGGTCTGTGTTTTTGGACCCGTGAAGACCTCTAGTTTGAAGAGAGGGATGTGGTGTTGGGAGAGGAGAGGCGGTCAGTTGTAGAGGTCACATCCTGCTTCAGAGTATCCCTCCCCTCCTGTTTTTACAGACTACAGTAAAAGGATCTGCCACAGTCATGGTAGTCAGCTTTTGGTCCGTCTTTGATTGTTCGTGTCAGACGTAATCTCACCTACTAGAAATACTCTGTTTGCTTTAGGTGAGGGTTGCAGGAGGCAGGATATGAGACAAAAATAATTCAGCATTTTTTTGATTTTACACCAGAAATAAAACAGCTTTTATTTGAGGAGAAATCAAGTCCTCTCTGACATTTTAGCCATGCAATAGCTTCACAGTGGAGCGTTTAGCACAGTCAAAACAATGTGTTTATACAGCACCACCCTCTTGTGCAAATAGTGACTGTGGATGAGGAAGGAGTTGAATGCTGGAAGCCAAAGACACCATATTTAAGTTTATGTTCTGCTTCTTCAACAGTTGTTTGAAAAATTGCAATTAAACACATTTGGAGAGAATTTGAATTGCTATTTTTATTCCCAATTATTATCATTTTGGCAGGAAAAACCCTGCCATCCAATGTGTTATTATAATAATAATTATATTATAATAATAAATAATAATTAACAGAACAGAATGGAAGAACAAAGCCACAGTGTGGTTACCGTCGTCTGGTAAAAATCACTGACAAGGAGTCAAGACTCGACTATCTGTTCATACAGCCTTCCCCTTTTTCCTCGCCTTTCTCCTTTCTAAATCTATGAATAATGGACTTTTCCCCGCTTATGGAATCACTTTCACGTAGGATTTGGATGGAAATTAGTAAGTGCAGTTTGTGTGTGTGTGTGCGGGCACGTGCGTGTGTGTGTGTGTTTGTATATTCTCGCAGAGCGCAATCATGCAACACTAATCCCACTCTCCAGCAGCTATAGCAGCAGTGTGTAAATCCATTGCAGGCTGTTAGTCCCTCCACTTTGCATCTCTCCTGCATCTAAACTACAGGAGCTTCACAACAAATCCTTCTTGGAGATGGAGGTAGACCTCAGCAAGCATGTGAGAGTGCACATTCAATGATGGCTATCTGTAGTGTACACCCATGTTGTACATGTACACACACTTGGAATCACCCCCAAAACTCATTCATCTAATATAGGCCCTTTTCACGACAACCTTTTGAAGTGGTACAGGAAGTAAATCCGCTGTAACCAATAACATTTATGAGGGCCCTGGCTCTGGAACACCTAATGGAATGGAACCATCGCTAATGGTATTGTTACACCTGCTTTACCACCTCAAAACGATTGCTGTGAAAAGAGTCAATACTAAGTAGGCTATAGCTGAGTTTGTGGTTTTCTCCTTCATTGTGTATAAAGTGTTGTTTCTCTCTACCTTGCCCCTCCCCTTCCTGTTGGTGCATCTCCCACACCAGCACGACGTGGTGACAGGAAACAGCAGGTGTGTCAGGCCTCCCTTTGATTAGGAACACCAGGAGCAATTTCAGTGCGCCAACAAACAGTGTCTGAACAGCATTCAAAGGAAGGACAACTTGACACGCCTGCTGCTTTGCTTACATGGTGTTATAGAGACAGTCGGCATGTGTGTGGGAACGCCCACAAAATGTCATACGTGCGCGAGTGGGGTAAAACCGTCCATATATCTCAATGGGCTGAGTCACCAAAGGACGGTGCTGCGGCTCTAAACTACAGGTTTGGGGGTTCTAGAGCAGAACACAAGACGTCTGTTCAGATGTGCGTTTACTGCGGTGGTTAAGTCCCCGATCGTGTCTGCCTGGGCTGGGCTATCAGCTAAGTTCTAACTTTGCTGAATGGATAGAACGGGAGATTTACCCCACCCTGACCACGCCCCCAGCCAGGCTGAGCCAGCTAACCCAGGGTCTATGACGAGACCAACACAGTCTCACAGAAAATTGTAAAATAGCAACGTTTTGGACCAACGTTGTTATGTTACAATTTCGGCTCGGAAATTGTAAAATGGTAACGTTCTGAGATTTTAGGGTTAGGGTTAGGGTAGGGGGAGGGGTTAGAAACAGAAAATCTCTGTAAACCACGCCCAACCCTGTAGAAACGTACGTTACCATTTTACAATTTCGAAGCCGAAATTGTAACATAGCAACGTTGGTCCACAAACATTGCTATTTTACCATTTTTTGGGAGATCGGGTGACGAGACATCGCCTCAACACGCATGCACACGCGCGCGCGCACGCACACGCACACACACACACACACACACACACACACACACAGAGCTGAAAACAGAATTGGAATGGACACTCCCTGCATGCAATGCATGTTGCATCATGGGCATGAAGCCCCTTGAGCCGTTTCTTAAGATTGAGATGTCTCGCACAAACTTGCACTTTGCATGTGTCATACCCCCAATAGGCCTTTTTCACAGCATCCATTGTGTGCCTCAAAAGCAGGATTTAACACAGGTCCACCAAAACATTAATTAGGGTTTACAACTTCCAGTCCATTTAGGTACTCCAGTACTGAGGCCCTAATTAGTGAGTTGGTTGCACCTGTGTTTACGCTGCCTTTTAGACACAAAATGGCAGCTGTGAAAAAAGGCCCATTATGTCTCTCAGTGATGACAGTGAGCCTCGTTTAGAAAAGGTTATTGTGCAGATTTTATGCTTGAGGCCAAATCCAAGCCAAAGTTGTGGTTTATGAAAAATGTATCGCGATGCAAAAATTAGTGGTTTGCATTTGTTTTCACCAGTTGTCTGTGAGGAATCAACATAAAAACACTTATCTATCATTATCAATGAACACACAAACCAATTAAGATTGATTCACAATCATCCAGCACATACAGTACTACATACTGACTCCAGCATGGATTGAATGTATTGAATATACTTGTTAAATGTGACCTTTGTACTGTTTACGGGAATGACTACTAGCTCCAACATAAATTGGCCCTCAGGTACAATAAATGTATGGCCTAATTGACTTGACTCTCATCTGTTATATTTTAATAATTTTGTCTTGGGAATGTGCATTACAGTATGTCATTGGGGCTTGAGACACAAAGCTACTGTACTACCTCACTTTTTCAGTCGTGCTGATATGCCAACGCAGAAACCAAATAACCACTCATCAGTCTTCATCTGAATTGGAATCCCTTGTCTATCCATCTTGATTCTGTGGCTACAAATAGTGTGTGTGTGTGTGTGTGTGTGTGTGTGTAACTGTGGTGTGTGTATGTGTGTGTGTGTGTGTGTGTATTTAAGCCCCAGACAAATGCAGATGGTCTTAATCTGGCCGTTCAGTAGGTCATGTTGAGGATACTGTTTCCAACCTGAGGACATACTGACACATACACCCATAATGATCAGATCTCTCTCTCTCACTATAGTAGCATTATTGTCTGTATTATAAAATAAAGGCTTGTCCTTTTTCAGTGACTTCGTTCAGTGACAACTTTGTTCAAATTCCCTGCACTATTTTAAAAGCAATCAATCAATCAATCCATCCATCAATCCATCAATAAATAAATAATTATGTTTTTATCACAAAGAGAAAATTAGTCATTTCTTCTGTAATTTTGAGAGCATTTGCATTATGTATGCATTATGTTCGTAATGCAGCGGTACACTTAAAGGAACACGCCAATGTTTTGGGAGATTCACCTATTTGCCATATTCCTGATAGTAAGATGAGAAGAGATGCATTTCTCTTATGTATATTGTGACTCGTGCATCCACCATGTTATGAAATAATAACGTACAATTATGAGACATTGTAATTTACGAAGTACTTTCCTGGGGGGAAAAAGGCAAAAGTTCTGGCTATGTATTTTGCTTTGTAAATTACAATGTCTCATAATTTTGTTATTATTTCATATGTGGTGAATGCATGAGTCACGTCCTACGCATGTGTGCTAAGCTAACTAGCAAGAGGGCGTGTAACGACTTTTCTACTGCACACACAGAGAAGAGAAGGACATTTTCTCGTCTTACTATCAAGAATATGGCAAATAGGCGAATTACCTAAAAAGTTGGTATATTCCTTTAAACGATTATTGATTATTTTAGGTGGGCCTTCTTAAAATTTAAGTGGCTAAATGTTTTGCTGCTGGCCCCGCCCACTCACAGCTGTGCATTGCTTTGCATCAGGGCTGGGACTACTCTCCACTTCTCCAAACCAGGAGCGCACTAACCACCATATACTGTATAATTTTAATAAGTACCTCATAGGGGTGTCACAATATATCGTCCCACGAAATTTCGCGATAGTAAAACGTCACGATATGTATCGTTGAGATGAAATCTCATATCGTGAAAAAAAAAAAAAAAAAAAAAAAACATTTTTTTTTTTTTTCAAAAGTAGACAAAGAAACGTCTTTGTTTGTTGAAGTTCAATGTGTGGAAAGTAGTTCAGTTGAACAAGTCTCTGAAGAGACACATGAGAAGTTATACAGGAGAGAAACCATTCAATTGAGTTTCTGGCAAAACTGTTTACTTGACAGGAAAAACTGAAGATGCATAAAAAATAGACTAAGAAAAGTCTTGTTGTTTGAGTTTGAAGAAAAACTGAAGATGCATAATGAGAATTTATACTGCTGAGAAACCTTTTAGTTCAAAGTAAATCTAAGTGACGGTGTAACTCATTCTATTTCAAGATAAGCCTTATCTCCAATCTCATGTTTTTTCTAGTTGTTATTGTAATAACAATTTCCCACAACAGCATGTTTTGTATTTGTGCATTTCAAATAAAATACTACTTTTCCAGTCATATATTGTCATTATTCAAGTTTAAAAAAATATTGTTAAAATCGTATCGTATCGTATCGTTATCGTGAACCCAGTATCGTGATACGTATCGTATCGTGAACTGAGTGTATCGTGACACCCCTAGTACCTCATAAACCCCACATCAAATAATACAAAGAGTTGAAGTATGTATTAGTCTTCATGTCTGGCATGACATGATGTGATATTGTGATCCTGCATGCATCAGAGCATGACACCAGCACTGGCAGGGCTAATGGCAATGTAACAATGTACTGTATGCACTCATGAAGCACTATACATGCATTCAATTATATACAGCTTACAAACAGGCTAACAGGACTACAAAGGTACAGTATTAACATTTCAAATTTCAAATTTCATTTCAATCAAACAATTAGGCTATGTGTTTTGCCTGGGATTCTATACATTTGAAGCCTGTTTTTTCTTCAAATTGTTTTTTATTTTACATTTTCTCAGAACAATCCACAAACAAGACAAACAAACAGGCTCAGACACAGGAAAATAAGTATTCTGTCCTGGCAGATACGTCACTGTATAGTTAGACAGATAGCGAACATAAGACTCAGTAGGCTGGACTTCTTGTTGACCGTGATTTACTTAAGCTTGTTAGTTTTTGTAAAACTGCAACACAAAAATGACAATACACAATATGTTACAGTCTTAATCAAATAAAATGTGTAACAACATTACTAATCATTTCTCTTTTTTACAGGTTTTCAGGTGAGTAACAGCCTGTTACTCACAGGTAAGTAACATTTTTCTTCACATGTTTCAGACTGCGGTGAGTAGCAATATTTTCTTTACAGGTTTGCAAATCAGGTAGGTAACTAACTATGGTAAACAAACAGCTTATTTACAGTAGCATTCATTCCCAGATAAGTAATGAAGTATAAAATGCAAATGGCAGCATACCCACGTAACAATGTACCAACCAACATAAATAAGGCTCACCCATGTGTTAACTAAGCCTATGTAGCCTAGCTTAGCCTATGCTAACAGTTAGCTCCCCGATTAGCATTAGCATAGTTAACTCGGTTTATACAACTGAAAGTAATGTTTTTAACAATATTCTAAAGCACATAACGTTATGACCAGGGTAAATAAAGCTAGAGCAACCATACTCACTGATAGATCTACTCCAAGGAACAAACAAACAACTCTGAGGTGGAGCATTGAGCCTGCTTGTGCACTGGTCGGCTGTGCTGTGTGTTGACTGGCTACAAAATGGAGGCTACAGACTTTTGGGGAATTTTCTTAAAGGCACAGTACCACACATCATTATTTTAAAGGTGCAATATCACAAATCCCCGCTGGGTGTCGCTAATATTAATTAAACACTGACGGGAGTCAGAACAAGAAGAAGAAGAAAAAAAGCATACATACAGTATATTATCGACATTCAATACAACATAATTACCAGCCGCATAAGGTGCTTATTTGCTTGTAAGAGATATTGTGCATGGAATCCCACGCAAGGAGTCCATGAGAAACCAGCCAGTCGAGTCACCCGTCGGCACCCCTAACCTCATCGTAATGAGGTTAATGAGCTAATGTCCGCCAACCACAGCTGAAAAGAGGGAGGAGAGGGGGACTTCCATTCCTTCAGAATGAGTTTTTTGGCAACAGTTGTCCCCTGTGTCAGAGACTGTCGCACAGCTGTAGGGAAGTTCAGAGATTCTGCCTCTGGCTGAAGGCTTATTTTGTAGGCCTTAGAGTACCAATCAAATATTTTGGCCCAGAATCCCGTTAGTGAAGGGCAGAACCAGAAGGCATGAGATAGTGTGTCCTCTGACCAGGGGCGGACTGGGATCATAATTCAGGCCGGGCAGGCGGCGCAGAAAAATTTGGGGCGTTTGAAGCTCAATTTGGGGCGTTTGAAGCCCAATTTGGGCCGTTTAAAGCCAGATTTGGGCTGTTTGAAGCCCGATTTGGGCCGTTTGAAGCCCAATTTGGGCCGTTTGAAACCCAATTTGGGCCAAGTCCAATTTTACAATGAGATGCACCCACTTTAAACCTGAATAAAGTAATAAAACCACTAGTAAACCAGTAGGCGGCGCCTGGCCTGCTGTTCAGTGAGTGGCCTGGCCTGGCCTGCAAAAAAAAAAAAAAAATTGGCAGCATCATCGGCATAATCGGCATAATCGGCACGTGCCCGATTATGCAGTCCGCCACTGCCTCTGACACCTGACACCTGTCACACACTGGTGAGACAGAAGGCAATATCCTGTAATTTATTTATGCTTGGAATAGTGAAGACGGTGAGCGACTTTAAATTGGATCAGCTGGTGTCTGCTATTAACTAACCAGAGTTGTACCACAGACAGACTCCTTTCGCATATAATGTCAGATAAATCAAAACCAAGTTCCCCCTGCCACGCTTCTATACATTTGAGCCTGTTAACCTAGACTTTTCCACTTCTCTGTGCATCTATAAAGATTCCAGGAGACATATCTCCAGCAAACAGCTACAGAGAAACAGTCACACTATAGATGAGAGATCATATTAGTCTCCAAAACACTTGAGTGACTAACTGGAGACAGCTCTGCTAATAACAGCGTGAGCATTCAGAAGAGCCACAGGCCACCAAAGCTATTGGCAACAATAACTGCCAACGTTTGCTTTCCATTTGTCACAAGCAAAAGAAAATAATTGCTAATTCTCAGAAGCCCCGCGCCCACACGCATTTACACACAGCCACAGCTCACACACAAACACAAACACACACAAACACACACACACACACACACACACACACACACACACACACACACACACACACACACACACACACACACACACACACACACACACACACACACACACACACACACACACACTCACACAGCCACAGCTGCAAGATAAATAAAAGACACACCACACACACACACACACACACACACACACACACACACACACACACACACACACACACACACACACACACACACACACACACACACACACACACACACACACACTCACACAGCCACAGCTGCAAGATAAATAAAAGACACACACTCACACAGAAAAAGCTTATGAACATAATTAAATCCAGGTCTTGCCTGGCAGATAATGTAATCTTTTGTGTGTAAGTCTTTGTGGATTACAGCATGTAAGAGTGTCTATATGTACACAATACATCCTTGCATAGGTGCATTTGCAGGCTATTTTTTCTCCGCCCTCTGGTGCTTTGTTTCCACAGTATCTCAAAGGCCTTTTCACACTACACTTAGCCGGCGTTAAGTCAGTCTCTTAGCCCGGGGCTAAGAGAGTTGTTAGCCCGGGGCTAAGAAAGCTGTTAGCCCGGGGCTAAGAAAGCTTTCACACTTGCACAATCCTGGCCCACTCCAAAGTGGGCTAACCCCGACTTCAGCCCCGGCTAGCTGGCCCTGCTCTGGAGCAGGCTTATCCCAGACTTTCCAGGGACTTTTCTTAGCCCCGGGCTAAGAACATGTGTGAAAATGGCCTAAAGAGAATCAAAGAAACTCTGAAAACTCTGAAAAGACAGGGAGAGCTAGAGAGAGCGATATAGGGAGATTGACTCAGACAGAGAAATAGTGAGA
>NC_139624.1:76641817-76659317 GCF_964638095.1 Poromitra crassiceps
GAGTTTGCAATAAGGGGGACACAATTTTTATTTTTATTTATTTTTTTTGTAATATTTTTTTTTTTTTTTTTTTTTTTTTACGGCGCCCAAAGGGAAAAATTTACGTTTTTATGGACGTTTGGATGATTTTTAGCCATATTTCACACTTCGAAACACAGTGCAAAACTTGTCATCTCAACACAAAAATAAAATAACAATAACCGCATACGATTATAGCAGCAGCCAATGACAGTGAGTGCAGTACAGAGTCCAGGTCTGTCTGTCTCTCAGGTGTAATAATCCCACAATGATCACGGCTTTAACAAGTGTCACAGGCTGTGTAAACAGTGTAAAGTGGGCTCTCTGTAACTTGATCCCTGGGTCTGTCTGTCTCAGGTGTAATAATCCCACAACGATCACGGCTTTAACAAGCATCACAGGCTGTGTAAACAGTGTAAAGTGGGATCTAAGCGTCAGGGGCAGTTGCCCCCTCAGATTTTTTATTTTTTATTTTTTATTTTTTATTTTTTATTTTTTAGGGGGACCAAATTTTAAGGGGGACAAAATGTCCCCATGTCCCCCTTGTTCCGGCGCCAGTGCTTCAAAGATGCTTGCTCATTGCTGCAAGGTGATCTGCTACTTCAGTGGAGTAAGCTGAAGCTTTATATCCTGTCATTCTCAAGGCATCCATATTTACAGCCATATAAAAATACCTCCACAGCTCTCAGAGGGAGGAGGAGAACATATAAAAATCCCTCCACAGCTCTCAGAGGGAGGAGGAGAACATATATAAAAGTCCCTCCACAGCTCTCAGAGGGAGGAGGAGAACATATATAAAAGTCCTTCCACAGCTCTCAGAGGGAGGAGGAGAACATATATAAAAGTCTATCCACACCTCTCAGAGGGAGGAGGAGAACATATATAAAAGTCCTTCCACAGCTCTCAGAGGGAGGAGGAGAACATATATAAAAGTCTATCCACACCTCTCAGAGGGAGGAGGAGAACATATATAAAAGTCCCTCCACAGCTCTCAGAGGGAGGAGGAGAACATATATAAAAGTCCCTCCACAGCTCTCAGAGGGAGGAGGAGAACATATATAAAAGTCTATCCACAGCTCTCAGAGGGAGGAGGAGAACATATATAAAAGTCTATCCACAGCTCTCAGAGGGAGGAGGATAACATATATAAAAATCTATCCACAGCTCTCAGAGGGAGGAGGAGAACATATATAAAAGTCCCTCCACAGCTCTCAGAGGGGGGAGGAGAACATATATAAAAGTCCCTCCACAGCTCTCAGAGGGGGGAGGAGAACGTATAAAAGTCTATCCACAGCTCTCAGAGGGGGGAGGAGAACATATAAAAGTCCCTCCACAGCTCTCAGAGGGGGGAGGAGAACATATAAAAGTCTATCCACAGCTCTCAGAGGGGGGAAGAGAACATATAAAAGTCCCTCCACAGCTCTCATAGGAGGAGGAGAACATATAAAAGTCTATCCACAGCTCTCAGAGGGAGGAGGAGAACATATAAAAGTCCCTCCACAGCTCTCAGAGGGAGGAGGAGAACATATAAAAGTCCACAGCTCTCAGAGGGGGGAGGAGAACATATAAAAGTCTATCCACAGCTCTCAGAGGGGGGAAGAGAACATATAAAAGTCCCTCCACAGCTGTCATAGGAGGAGGAGAACATATAAAAGTCTATCCACAGCTCTCAGAGGGAGGAGGAGAACATATAAAAGTCCCTCCACAGCTCTCAGAGGGAGGAGGAGAACATATATAAAAGTCCATCAACAGCTCTCAGAGGGAGGAGGAGAACATATATAAAAGTCTATCCACAGCTCTCAGAGGGAGGAGGAGAACATATATAAAAGTCTATCCACAGCCCTCAGAGGGAGGAGGAGAACATATATAAAAGTCTATCCACAGCTCTCAGAGGGGGGAGGAGAACATATATAAAAGTCTATCCACAGCTCTCAGAGGGAGGAGGAGAACATATATAAAAGTCTATCCACAGCTCTCAGAGGGAGGAGGAGAACATATATAAAAGTCCATCCACAGCTCTCAGAGGGAGGAGGAGAACATATATAAAAGTCCCTCCACAGCTCTCAGAGGGAGGAGGGGAACATATATAAAAGTCTATCCACAGCTCTCAGAGGGAGGAGGAGAACATATATAAAAGTCTATCCACAGCTCTCAGAGGGAGGAGGAGAACATATATAAAAGTCTATCCACAGCTCTCAGAGGGAGGAGGAGAACATATATAAAAGTCCATCCACAGCTCTCAGAGGGAGGAGGAGAACATATATAAAAGTCCCTCCACAGCTCTCAGAGGGAGGAGGGGAACATATATAAAAGTCTATCCACAGCTCTCAGAGGGAGGAGGAGAACATATATAAAAGTCTATCCACAGCTCTCAGAGGGAGGAGGAGAACATATATAAAAGTCTATCCACAGCTCTCAGAGGGAGGAGGAGAACATATATACAGTAAAAGTCCATCCACAGCTCTCAGAGGGAGGAGGAGAACATACTGTATATAAAAGTCCCTCCACAGCTCTCAGAGGGAGGATGAGAACATATATAAAAGTCTATCCACAGCTCTCAGAGGGAGGAGGAGAACATATATAAAAGTCTATCCACAGCTCTCAGAGGGAGGAGGAGAACATATATAAAAGTCTATCCACAGCTCTCAGAGGGAGGAGGAGAACATATATAAAAGTCTATCCACAGCTCTCAGAGGGAGGAGGAGAACATATATAAAAGTCTATCCACAGCTCTCAGAGGGAGGAGGAGAACATATAAAAGTCCCTCCACAGCTCTCAGAGGGAGGAGGAGAACATATATAAAAGTCTATCCACAGCTCTCAGAGGGAGGAGGAGAACATATATAAAAGTCTATCCACAGCTCTCAGAGGGAGGAGGAGAACATATAAAAGTCCCTCCACAGCTCTCAGAGGGAGGAGGAGAACATATATAAAAGTCTATCCACAGCTCTCAGAGGGGGGAGGAGAACATATATAAAAGTTCCTCCACAGCTGTCAGAGGGGGGAGGAGAACGTATAAAAGTCTATCCACAGCTCTCAGAGGGGGGAGGAGAACATATAAAAGTCCCTCCACAGCTCTCAGAGGGGGGAGGAGAACATATAAAAGTCTATCCACAGCTCTCAGAGGGGGGAAGAGAACATATAAAAGTCCCTCCACAGCTCTCATAGGAGGAGGAGAACATATAAAAGTCTATCCACAGCTCTCAGAGGGAGGAGGAGAACATATAAAAGTCCCTCCACAGCTCTCAGAGGGAGGAGGAGAACATATAAAAGTCCACAGCTCTCAGAGGGGGGAGGAGAACATATAAAAGTCTATCCACAGCTCTCAGAGGGGGGAAGAGAACATATAAAAGTCCCTCCACAGCTGTCATAGGAGGAGGAGAACATATAAAAGTCTATCCACAGCTCTCAGAGGGAGGAGGAGAACATATAAAAGTCCCTCCACAGCTCTCAGAGGGAGGAGGAGAACATATATAAAAGTCCATCCACAGCTCTCAGAGGGAGGAGGAGAACATATTTAAAAGTCTATCCACAGCTCTCAGAGGGAGGAGGAGAACATATATAAAAGTCTATCCACAGCTCTCAGAGGGAGGAGGAGAACATATATAAAAGTCTATCCACAGCTCTCAGAGGGGGGAGGAGAACATATATAAAAGTCTATCCACAGCTCTCAGAGGGAGGAGGAGAACATATAAAAGTCCCTCCACAGCTCTCAGAGGGAGGAGGAGAACATATATAAAAGTCTATCCACAGCTCTCAGAGGGAGGAGGAGAACATATAGTCCCTCCACAGCTCTCAGAGGGAGGAGGAGAACATATAAAAGTCCCTCCACAGCTCTCAGAGGGGGGAGGAGAACATATAAAAGTCCCTCCACAGCTCTCAGAGGGGGGAGGAGAACATATAAAAGTCTATCCACAGCTCTCAGAGGGAGGAGGAGAACATATAAAAGTCCCTCCACAGCTCTCAGAGGGGGGAGGAGAACATATGAAAGTCCCTCCACAGCTCTCAGAGGGGGAGGAGAACATATAAAAGTCCATCCACAGCTCTCAGAGGGGGGAAGAGAACATATAAAAGTCCCTCCACAGCTCTCAGAGGGAGGAGGAGAACATATAAAAGTCCCTCCACAGCTCTCAGGGTAGGGAGGAGAACATATAAAGGTCCACCCACAGCTCTCAGAGGGAGGAGGAGAACATATAAAAGTCCATCCACAGCTCTCAGAGGGGGGAGGAGAACATATAAAAGTCTATCCACAGCTCTCAGAGGGGGGAGGAGAACATATAAAAGTCCCTCCACAGCTCTCAGAGGGAGGAGGAGAACATATAAAAGTCCCTCCACAGCTCTCAGAGGGGGGAGGAGAACATATAAAAGTCCATCCACAGCTCTCAGAGGGAGGAGGAGAACATATAAAAGTCCATCCACAGCTCTCAGAGGGAGGAGGAGAACATACAGTATATAAAAGTCCATCCACAGCTCTCAGAGGGAGGAGGAGAACATATATAAAAGTCTATCCACAGCTCTCAGAGGGAGGAGGAGAACATATATAAAAGTCCCTCCACAGCTCTCAGAGGGAGGAGGAGAACATATATAAAAGTCCATCCACAGCTCTCAGAGGGGGGAGGAGAACATATAAAAGTCCCTCCACAGCTCTCAGAGGGAGGAGGAGAACATATAAAAGTCTATCCACAGCTCTCAGAGGGGGGAGGAGAACATATAAAAGTCCCTCCACAGCTCTCAGAGGGAGGAGGAGAACGTATAAAAGTCCCTCCACAGCTCTCAGAGGGGGGAGGAGAACATATAAAAGTCCATCCACAGCTCTCAGAGGGGGGAGGAGAAGCCCTGGACTCACTTTGCTGTGGACAAAACATGTTTGGAAGGCAGAAAAAGAAGTTAGACAGACGGTGTAGCGGTGGAGACACCTACAGTACCTCTGGAACTGCATGTACCCCCACCGGCCAAGGACTGAATGTCAAAATGTCAAAACCTGCTCTGTTTTGCCAGCCCCTTCTCAAGAAAGAAACAAAATACAGTGTGGACTCGCGTGGACTCGCTGCAGAAAACTATTACTATAATACTATTATAATGAACAGAAAACTACACTGTAGAATGCTGGGGGTAATTCTTTCTGTGAAGGACTTGATTCTGACCTCTTATATATAATTTTACCCTGTGCCGGTATACTTGTATTTCAATGGATTTGTCAAGCAGTTCATTCTTTGCATAGAGGCAGACCTATGGTTGTTATGCTGTAATTGAAATGGTGGGTAGTCATTCAAACAGCTCAAACATGCACAGTGCACATGTGTGTGTGTGTGTGTGTGTGTGTGTGTGTGTGTGTGTGTGTGTGTGTGTGTGTGTGTGTGTGTGTGTGTGTGTGTGTGTGTATATCTGTGTGTGTATATCTGTGTGTGTGTTTGGTTGTTGTGTTGCATGAGCCATCGTTTTTCTGAGTTTGTCTTTAAGTGGAACAACATCAACACTGAAAGGCAGTTAGCAGACCCACGCACGCGCGCGCGCGCGCGCACCCACACTCACACCCACGCAGGTAAGCACCCTATCTTGACACTTCCAACTACTTCTTCACCTCACACTCCATTACATGAAGGCTGCTGTCAAATGCTATTACTGTCTGGTTGAAACTATAGCAGCGTTCCCCCTGCAGAAATTGTAAAAAACATCTTTCAAAGCACAAATAATGTGATAATGTGAAGCCTTGTTTTTGGAGCTATGTGTCACTTTGCTTTCATCAGACTGGTCTATTTCCCTCTGGTATCTCAAAAATCAATCTAAAAGAATGCTATCTTTTTGGAGTAGCCATATTTCTCTGCTGTTTGCAGTAGTGATACCAGCCGCTCCTCTAGAGAAGGAGATTACAGACGCATTACAGTGCTTACACTGAAAAGTCTGTCACTGATTCAGGCTTAGCCAGCCAGTGTGGCAAATGTGCCAGGTGGAAAACTAAATTCTAACCAGCTAAGACTCTTATTATTATAGCCTACATAGCTTGCAGTCCTATCACTAAGGGAATAAGGGCTACCACAGTGCATATCTGCCTCGGCGTAGCTACAGTATGTGTCTGCAGTCTCTCTCTGTACAACTGTGGAGCTGTAGATGTTGCTGTTATTGTAGATGTTGCTGTTATACCTTTGAGTAAACAAATTAAATAGCTTGTTTTCAGATGAATGCAGAGTCTTTTCATGAGCATCCTGAGCTTTAAGGTCATAGACATTATTCAGCAGCACCATTGGGTTCCATATAAACTATATAAATAATATTCCTGCAAATTAAAAATAAACAAACAGTTGATGTTGTGGTTGTCAATACAAATTGTAGAGAGGTGTTTGTTCTAGAGGTTGGCTGTACCTTTGACCACAGCCTAGAGGAGGCCTTTCTAACCAATATGCTGAAATATCAACAGCTGGAGCAGACCATTTCACAGCTGGGCTACAGGTGTAAACTTCTAGTTTTCATATTTGGCAGCCTGGGTCACGTACATAAGCTGGTTGTGAGAGGCCTCCAGATGGCTGGTCTCCCAAAGAGAAGGGCCAAACAGTTAGCGAGTTATTGTTCAATATCTGCTATTATCAGTATCTGCTCAATATGGAGGAGGCGCTGCTTTTTGTACCCATGAAGTGGATACTGACTGTTATCATGTCTTTACAGTATAACTGTATTTGTCGACCTGCCATTGTCATCATCCTGTGTGTTGTTATCCTATGTGTATGCATTATTGTGGTTGCTGTCTGGGTACTTATGTAACTGACTGACTCCCAATATTTGATTGCACTATTAATGTTTATGTCCTTTGCATACTTGTATTTATGTGGACATAAATACATTATTCAAATGTGTGTGTGTGTGTGTGTGTGTGTGTGTGTGTGTGTGTGTGTGTGTGTGTGTGTGTGTGTGTGCGTGCGTGCGCGTGCGTGTGTGCGCGTGTGTGTGTGTGCGTGCGTGATAAACAGAAGCCATGGTAGCTCTGGGATTGTGGGCTCACACCTCCAGTAGTTACGGCACTTTATTTCTCAGCTTTCTCTTTGTTCTTCATGCCAGAAGGAGAACACACCCACACACTGTCTTCATCCACACCACACATGAAAATATAATGGCTACCATGTTTGTTTTGTGTGTGGCCATCATGTCGTATTTCTTTGATGGCTAGCAGCACTCTGCACATTCAGACTGGGGTTTTCTCTAAATATCACTGTCATATACTTGTCATACTCTTTAGCTGCATGCTGTGGAATCAACTCCCACATTGGAGCCAGTTAAAGTGAAAGCAGTCAGTAGAAAGCAGTCATATTGTTTCTCACTGTAACACACATAGGAGACGTTACATCATGTATTCATGTGCAATACAAAGCTCATTTCTACATTGTTACTTCTAATGCACCCACACTTGGGTGTTAATACGGTTTATATCCTTATATCTGTTAATATCTTTGAATATTTTAATAAACTTTACACCTTATTGTTTAGAGCTTGTATATTTGTTCTAATTCATCATGTTCCTATGATTCAAGATTCAAGATTCAAGATTTTTATTGTCACTCCATGGTACAAGTACCACGTGTGAAATTCTTGTGCAGTGGACTCCGTTTACGACATAGTACAAATAGGCAACAAGCAATAAGTAATAGGCAATAAGAAATAGGCATCAATAGGCAATAAGACAGCAATAAGGCAATAAGAAATAGGCATCTATAAGCAATAAGACAAGTCGGTGGCTTATACGACAGTGGCATATTCATTGCACATAGGTGCACATGTCATGTGCATACGTTAGACGTGTTCAGACATTCCAAATTCGACGTTTTATACATACATGTGCAAATAGCATGTACCTTATTAAACATACACTTAAATTTACAATTAAACGTTAGGCACCTTATTAAACATACACTTAAATTTACAATTAAACGTTAGGCATCCGTAATAGTAGCAGCTGCAGTACGGTACGGTACGACTACTGCACTATTTGTGCATATTTAGGAGTCTCGTGGCCTGCGGGAAGAAACTGTTCCTCAAGCGATTTGTGCGTGTTTTTGGTGTTTTTGGAACCCTGTATCTCCTCCCTGAGGGTAGCAGGGAGAACAGGCTGTTGTGGGGATGGTTTGTGTCTTTGATGATCTTCAGGGACCTCCTGAGGCACCGCTGGTTGTACAGTTCGTGCAGTTCTGGCAGTTCACCTCCTGTTACGTGCTGGGCCGCGCGCCTCACCCTCCGTAGCGCTCTGCGGTCCATGGTGGTACAGTTCCCGTACCAGGCGGTGAAGCCGCCTGTCAGCAGGCTTTCAATGGTGCCTCTGTAGAAGTCCCCGAGGATTTCTTTCCTCAGCCCGAATTTCTTCAGGCGCCTGAGTCCGTGTAGTCGCTGTTGGGCCTTTTTGACAACAGTGGCGGTGTGGCCGGCCTAGGTCAGGTCCTGGTGGATGTTGACTCCCAGGTACTTGAAGCTGTCCACCCTTTCCACCACTGTGCCGTTGATGGTGATTGGGGGGTGTGCGCCCCCCCCTCTCCTGTAGTCTACAATGATCTCCTTGGTCTTGGAGACGTTCAGGGAGAGGTGGTTGTCGTGGCACCATTGTTCCAGTACCCCCACCTCCTCTCTGTAGGCCGTCTCGTCGCCCCCCGAGATCAGCCCCACGACCGCTGTGTCGTCTGCAAACTTCACAATTGTGTTTGAAGTTTGAGTCGCCACGCAGTCGTGGGTGTAGAGGTCGTACCAGAAGGGGCTGGAGACGCACCCCTGGGGCGCTCCTATGCTAATGGTGGTCGGGGGGGGGGAGGAAGGGTGGACGGAGAGGGGGGGGGATGGTGAGGGGGGAGGGGTGGCAGGGGGGGAGGGGAGGAGGGGGGGGGGTGAGGGGAGGGAGGGAGGTGATGGGGGGGGGAGAGTGGGAGAGGGGTGGGAGGGGGGTGGATGGGAGGCGCTCTGGCAGAGAGGTCGAATCTAGCGTAGAACGCGTTGAGTTCATCCGGTAGGGTGGGTGACGTGCTGGGGTTCTGTCGTTTCACCTCTTTGAAGTCTGTAGCAGCATGGAGGCCTTTCCACAGGTGTCTGGGGTTGTTTGTGTCCAGTTTTGACTCCAGCTGCCTTCCGTAGTCTCTCTGTGCTTTTTTAATAGCGGTCCGGAGGGCATATTGTGCCTGCTTGTATTGATCTGGTGTGCCAGAACTGTAGGCGGTGGTCCTGGCGTGCAGGGCTGCCTTGACCTCGCTGTTGATCCAGGGTTTCTGGTTGGGCATTATTTTGACTTTCTTTGTCGGGACTATGTCCTCGGTACACTTCTTAATGAAGCATGACACCGTCTCTGCGTACGCACCCAGGTCTCCTGCCACTCTGAACTCCTCCCATGCTACTTGGTCAAAACAGTCCCTCAGGATGTCGTCTGATTGGTCTGACCAGCAGTGGGCGGTTCGGAATGCTGGGGGCTGTTTTTTCAGTTTGTGTTGATACCTGGGCAACAGCAGAATGGAGGCGTGATCTGATTTGCCAAAGGGTGAACGGGGTACGGCCTTGTAGCTGTGGCGGATATTTGTATAACATTTATCCAGTGTGTTATTGACTCGAGTGGGGAAGTGAACATGCTGGTGCAGCGTTGGCATTCTTACTTTCAGGTTTGCTTTGTTAAAATCCCCGGTCACTACCAGGGCCATTTCAGGTTGTTTAGTCTCATGTGCGCTGATCGCTCGTTGCAGCTCTTTCAGCGCAGCCGTAGTGTTTGCCTGTGGGGGGATGTATACACCCATCACGGTTACTGTACTGAATTCTCGAGGACTCCAGAACGGCACGCATTGGAGCATTACATATTCTAGGTCCTCCGAGCAGTATCTTCCTATGACTGTGTTGTTCACGCACCAGTTTTCATTAATCATAAGACATACGCCCCCTCCCTTCTTCTTACCGGATTGTTCGTTTCTGTCTCCTCTGAATACACTGAATCCTGGTAGCGCGATAGAGTGGTCCGTTGTGTCAGGAGTAAGCCAGGTTTCCGTTAGGCACAGAACATTGCATCGCGCTATGTCTTTTTGGTATTGTGCACGCGCTCTTAGTTCACAAAGTTTATTTTCCAACGATTGAACATTTGCCAGAAGAATGCTGGGGAGAGGTGGTTTATCCGCGCGCTTCCTCAAGCGGGCGAGAAGCCCCCCTCTCTTCCCCCTCCTCCAGCGTTGTTTTTTGAGTTCAGGAAAATCCGTAAGATCTGGAGCTTGCCAGTTGCTGTTGGGATATGTCCGTTCTTTCCTGATTTTGATCAGCGCGTCCCTGTTGTATTTTATTCCGACGCTGATTTCCGTGTTATATCCGCTGGTGTCCGTGCCTCCGTTCTCTGCCTCCATGGCGGGGGCGCGGGGCTGTTGTTTGTTGTTGTTTTTTTGCGTGCAAGCGGACAAAGCGGGCAGAGCGGGTCCCCGCCGTCGCAGTTTCTTGCAAAGAAAAGTGCGAAGACGCCACTATCTACACTATTCAGTTACACTGTTATATACAATAGGTATTTACAAGGCGAGTCGAAGCAACGAAATCAAAACAAAACGCGTTTACACTGGAATACAAGCCTATTTGTCTATGAAGTTACTAGAGCTCCCTAGCGAGTCGCCTTCTCCCGGCGCCATCTTCCTTCCCTCTATGTACAATAATTGTGTACCAAACATACCAAACTTATTCCGTTGTCTGTGCGAAGATACTTTGGCGAAATAAAGAACTCAATTGAATTCAAGTCAAATCAAATGGTTGCAGATGTAAAATGTCCTAAAGGATGTGTTGCATTTGTTTTATACTCCAACCTTCTGTAACCATGCCTGGTGACTAAGAATGCTGGGCTGAAAGAAAGTGACAGTGTTCAAAGTGGATGGAAATGGAGAGTGTTTTTATTCTTACATCTTTATTTTAACCTTATTTTATGCAGGGAAACTCGCCTGAGCACGTTCGCTCTTTCCCAGCAGTGCCCTACATGTGACAGGAAACAGTTCCATCAGTGCTGCAGACCAGGCAAAACCTCCAGCTCGGGAGCTTAGGGGGCATAGAGTGACCTTCTGTCTGTGTGTGTGTGTGTGTGTGTGTGTGTGTGTGTGTGTGTGTGTGTGTGTGTGTGTGTGTGTGTGTGTGTGTGTGTGTGTGTGTACATGTCTTTTACTGAGTAATCTAACCAATCCACACTTCTTTAGTCGCATTTACTGTACACATCAAACTCCCATGTTGGTGGTAAGGTCAGACACCGCTTCCCCTTCTAAGATACCCTCAACACACACATGGGCAGACGCACACGCGCACACACACACACACACACACACACACACACACACACACACACACACACACACACACACACACACACATACACATACACACACACACACACACACACACACACACACACACACACACACACACACACACGGAGTCCAGGGCGGTTTCACAGGATCACCCATTACCAGCCTGTGAAGTGTGAGTGAGTTGCTAATGCTTTGGTGTCACATTCAGAGGAGAGAGAGCCTGTGGGCCGTCTGTCCAGTAGCTGCTGACTCAGTCAACACAACACTTCCTGCCCTCTGATACTTTCTCTCATGCTCACCTCCACCCCCAAAGTACTGCCATCCAAATACCACACTGTGTGTGTGTGTGTGTGTGTGTGTGTGTGTGTGTGTGTGTGCGTGCGTGCGTGCGTGCGTGCGTGTGTGTGTGCGCGCGCAGCAGCGCGCGCGCGCGCGTGTGTGTGTGTGTGTGTGTGTGTGTGTGTGTGTGTGTGTGTGTACAGTATGTCTGCATGCATGAAGTTCTGACTGTCGTCGTTTGTGGGAAGTAGGCAGGAGAAGCCAAGACAGAGAGATTGGGAACAGAAAGAGAGAGAGGCGGTGGGGGAGACACAAACAAACATGCCCCTTTAACACTTCTGTGTGGTGAAAGAGGTGGAAGAGGACTGGACCCTTTTCAAGTGGCAGGCTGAATTTAAGTGTATAGTCAATGTTTGTGGTAAAATGGTACATGGAGAGATCACCATTGAAGCCAGGGCGAAGGCAAAGACGATGGGATTTCAAGCAAGACGGTCATTTTGGCACGCGCGTTTTGCCCATGGTTTTCCACGGACACGCCCACTTTGGAGGTTTTCGGCAGGTCTGAGTCTATTGGAGTCAATGGGAAAAGTGATCTCAGATTATGACAGATTCTTTCTCCCCCATATTCATTAAAGTAAATATTCTGCCCATTCTCAGAAGCCACATATCTTCTGAATATTCTGACACTAAATGGCATTTTTCAGACAGACAGATCAGGAGAAAAATAAACTTGTTAAAGATCTGTCTCTATCTCAGCAACACACTCTCACAAGATTTGGCAACAGGAACTCATGTTAGCAGTGAGCGATTAGCTCAAGCTAAAGGTGAAGTTTGTTGATGTAGTAGCTAAATCTGTGGCTAGAAAACATGTTTTTTTAATGGAATATGTTAGTTTCAACTGTATTGAGCCATGTGTGCTCTAGAGTCTAGAGCGGCGATCCTCAAAGTCCGGACTCCGGTCCGCATCCGGACCGAGACGCCGTCCTATCCGGACCGAGCCCTATAACTTACAAATCATTGATAACTTACATTTTCACGGAGCGTTTCTATTTTAACCAGCACATGCTTTTCTAACCTTTACGGTAATACTGGTTCATCTGCCAGGAAGCTCACAGACCAATGAATGCGCTGTAAATCATCGCACGTGATGCTACTCGGCCAATCAAATAAGCGAATCGTTTCTCCCTGTCGTTTCCTAGTGCTGCTGTGAGAGTGACACATGGACGGAGGCGATGATAGAAGTAATTTCACATGGCGTGGTCAAAACAAATGACTCTTACATGTCCATTCATTGTTCTTACGGGCAGTTCAAAACCAGTATGTCTCGGATGAAGTGCGATCCGATCCTGACCTGTCTATGGAAGCGCCACACATGAGCAAGCACACACACACCAGCGCACACACACATTCACTTGCCCGACGGAGAAGTTTGCATTGGGAACGCTCGACAGACAGACACAGACAGAGGGGGCAGATGGATAGATTGATATATGGATGGATGGATGGATAGATAGATAGATAGATAGATAGATAGATAGATAGATAGATAGATACTATCTATCTATCTATCTATCTATCTATCTATTAGATAGATAGATAGATAGATAGATAGATAGATAGATAGATAGATAGATAGATAGATCACTTCTCTAAAGAGAAAAGGTGGAGCCGGAGGTTTGTTGGCTTGATTTAACAGTCAGTTGTATACAGACATTGTACCATTAGGCTACTTTAGTCATTGAGTTCAATGGCACTGAATCATAATGCAAGCTACGTTACAATGTTCCGGACCTTTGCTTAAGGAAATTTTCTCGAACTGGACCTCTTTGAATTTTAATTGAGTGCCCCTGGTCTAGAGCACACTCTAGTCTAGACCACACTCTAGAGTACACACATAGGCTAAATGCGGCCCCAGGGCCGGACTCAAAGAAAAACAAAACGAGCCCCAAAAACTAATTAAAAGGCAGAATTATGTTAATAAATCTCATCTGCTACAGCCATTGGATTTGTATCACTATTATATCAGGAGATTAACAAGAAATTACCAATCACAACGGGAGAGAGGATTAAAAATAGGATTCAAGGATTCAAGGATTCAAGGATTCAAGATTTATTAAGTGTCCCAAAAGGGCAAATTGGATTGCAGGAAGCGTAGTACGAAGTACATACATAAAAACAAATAAGACAAAAAAAAAAAACATTGTAAAAGCAGTCTAGAGCAGCAGTTTAAAGTGCAACACAATAGTTAAAGTGCAAATGACAACAGTAGCAACGATCTAAAGTGCACAGTAGAGATATAAAGTGCATAGTAGCAAAGTGCAGTTCACTCACAGCAGCACATTTATATCACAAGAAAGAGCTACAATGTATCATTGTATTAAAGCACAAGAGAAAAAACCTCAGTCCAGACCAAAGGGCAGACAAAGTATATAATACAGATATACTGTATTGTACCCCTAAGAATAAATAAAGATAAAAGAATAAAAGAATAAAAGGATAAAATAAATAAATAACAGCAACGGCAGATGGGGAGACATTACATTTGTACCCCAGCAGCGTTCAACGCTCTGATAGAGACAGGCACAAAGGAATTTCTGTACCTGTTCTTTTTAACTATGGGGGCACGAAGGCGGAGCCCGGAAGGAAGCAGCTCATATTCGAACCTCAGAGGGTGGGCATCATCTGATCGGATGGACTCAGCTTTCTTCAGCACCTGTTTATTACAGATCTGGTCCAGGCTTCTGAACTGGGTTCCGGCTATTTTTGAAGCCACCTTCACTATTCTCCCCAGGGAGTTCTTGTCTTTAGTACAAAGATTACCATACCAGCAGATTATGGAAAATGATATGACAGACTCCACAAAAGCACTATAGAACATTTTCATCAGAGTTTTATCAACCTGAAATTTGGCCAGCTTCCTAAGGCAGTAAAGGCGCTGCTGACCTTTCTTACACAGCATGTCGGTATTCAGATCAAACTTCAGCTTGCTGTCAATTACCGTACCCAGATATTTGTAGTCTGTCACTATATCGACAGGCTGACCGTTGACAAAACTGCTCTGGGGAACAGGGGGGGAACGTCGAAAATCAATACAAACCTCTTTCGTTTTGGAAACGTTGAGTTCCAAGGAAGCGTAGGGAGACTCCTGCAAAAATCAGGAGTGTTGGCAGGTATAATCTCCAATGTGTGGCCCTTTGCTTACTTGATGTAAGTCAGTATGGCCCTCAGGAAAGAAAAAAAAAGTGCCCACCCCTGAGCTAAATGCTAACTATGCTGAATGGGGAGAACGGAAGGATTTAGCCCACCCTGACCACGTCCCCAGCCAGCTACCCCAGCGTCTATGACGAGACATTGACTGTATCTAGTGTTTGCCCTAAGACTCGGCTTGGCATCGCTGCTGGTGTGATGCAAGATGGTCTCTAGTTTCTACTGTTAGTAATACAGAACAAACATTATCCACATTATAAAGAATAACATCATGTAATTTCTTCAAAGCCCCATCTACATTCATTAAATAGCTGTAAAATGGCTTGTGGAATAAAAAGATGGAACCATTTCCTTCTAAGAGCTTTGCACAGCAAAGAGTGTAAAAATATTGATTTTCATTGATGGCAACAACATCTCATTACCCATCTCCCTGACATGAAAGAAATATGATTAAATGTAACACTGTCTCATAAGAGACAGTGACTGTCTCATAAGACAGTGTGGAATCAAACGGGGGGGGGGGGGGGGGGGGCAGTATAGCACATAATCTCCTCCCTTCAACAGATTTTCAAATCACATCTACTTCAAACTAAATTCCATTAAAAATGTCAAAAATGTCCTTGGCAGCTCTCTTTCAAATAGTGGATGTGAAGTCATTTATTAAAGTGTGAAAGACTTCGTGGTGGATGTCGTGAATTTGTCTGAACAAATGTACAGCTGTACACACATTCCCAGCAGCCATGCAGCAGCCCTCAGCAGCCATGGATTACAATTGGCATTAGCACCTCCGGGTAAAATAATCACTGACAGATGAACTAACGCACTGAAGGAAGAAATCACTCACATTTGCACCGTGCTTGTGACCAAAAGGGGACCTTGCCTACACAGCTGACTGGTTTGTTCAGTGCGATACAGCAACTGAAGGTTTGCTCAGTCCAAACAAAATATGTCGATTCAGCACACAAGCAACTGAACTGCTGAACAAAATAAACACACCATACAGTAGCAAGCCTGTTGTTTGGATGTCACATAATCATGACAGGGATTGAATGAACAAGGGCGTTTGTGAAGTTGAGTTTGTTTTGCGTCTGTCCTGAATGCTTGTTTTGTGTTTACAACCTTCATGGCTTGCTTAGAAACAGTATAGAGTGTATTCCAACTCCAACCGCAGACACCGAATCGATCCATTATTATAAAGAAGCAGACTCGACTGCACACCACTAAGTATGCATAGAGTAGTCTGCTAGACCACTAAGTATGCATAGAGTAATCTACACTAGACCACTAAGTATGCATAGAGTAGTCTACACTAGACCACTAAGTATGCATAGAGTAGTCTGCTAGACCACTAAGTATGCATAGAGTAATCTACACTAGACCACTAAGTATGCATAGAGTAGTCTACACTAGACCACTAAGTATGCATAGAGTAGTATACACTAGACGACTAAGTATGCATAGAGTTGCCTACAGTAGACCACTAAGTATGCATAGAGTAGTCTACACTAGACAATAAGTATGCATAGAGTAGTCTACACTAGACCACTAAGTATGCATAGAGTAGTCTACACTAGACCACTAAGTATGCATATAGTAGCCTACACTATACCACTAAGTATGCATAGAGTAGTCTACACTAGACCAGTAAGTATGCATAGAGTAGTCTACACTAGACCACTAAGTATGCATAGAGTAGTCTACACTAGACCACTAAGTATGCATAGAGTAGTCTACACTAGACCACTAAGTATGCATAAAGTAGTCTGTTAGACCACTAAGTATGCATAGAGTAGCCTACACCAGACCACTACGTATGCATAGAGTAGCCTACACTAGACCACTAAGTATGCATAGAGTAGTCTACACTAGACCACTAAGTATGCATAGAGTAGTCTGCTAGACCACTAAGTATGCATAGAGTAGCCTGCTAGACCACTAAGTAAGTATGCATAGAGTAGCCTACACTAGACCACTAAGTATGCATAGAGTAGTCTACACTAGACCACTAAGTATGCATAAAGTAGTCTGCTAGACCACTAAGTATGCATAGAGTAGTCTACCCTAGACCACTAAGTACACATAGAGTAGCCTACACTAGACCACTAAGTATGCATAGAGTAGCCTACACTAGATCACTAAGTATACATAGAGTAGCCGATACTAGACCAGTAAGTATGCATAGAGTAGTCTACCCTAGACCACTAAGTATACATAGAGTAGCCTACACTAGACCACTAAGTATGCATAGAGTAGTCTACACTAGACCACTAAGTATACATAGAGTAGCCTACACTAAACCACTAAGTATGCATAGAGTAGTCTACACTAGACCACTAAGTATGCATATAGTAGTCTACACTAAACCACTAAGTATGCATAGAGTAGTCTACACTAGACCACTAGGTATGCATATAGTAGTCTACACTAAACCACTAAGTATGCATAGAGTAGTCTAGCCCACTAAGTATGCATAGAGTAGTCTACACTAGACCACTAAGTATGCATAGAGTAGTCTACACTAGACCACTAAGTATGCATATAGTAGCCTACACTTGACCACTAAGTATGCATAGAGTAGTCTACACTAGACCACTAAGTATGCATATAGTAGCCTACACTTGACCACTAAGTATGCATAGAGTAGTCTACACTAAACCACTAAGTATGCATATAGTAGTCTACACTAAACCACTAAGTATGCATAGAGTAGCGTACCCTAGTTTG
>NC_139624.1:76666817-76741817 GCF_964638095.1 Poromitra crassiceps
GGACTGGCCCGGACTGGTCCGGCGTCAACCTAGGCTACCAGCCTCTGCTCCCAAGGCCCCAGGTCCCCGGGCACCGCAACGGCGTGAGCTGCTTCTGGCCGCAGCATTACGACACGCTCCTGACATGGCTAACGCCAGCCATCCCCCTCCCGAATCGGGTAAGATCGATCCAATTCTTACTATCCACTCTCTCTTAGATATGATTAATCTATTAGAAAACCGTGTTTCCCAACTAGAGAACGATAAACGCCAGTCACCTAATGATAGTCTTGTTACACTTAACCAGACTGGCTTCCCTGATCATTTACAATGTACCTCAGTAGCTGATGTGTATTGTGAATTAAGCGAGGATGCTAGCTGCGGTCCAGCTGGTGCCCCCGTTAATGCTACTCCGCAGCACGAGCAGAACAACCCGGCCAATGTCTCGTTGGCCCCACAGTCTGTGGATGATGGGTTTACAGTTGTCTCACGCTGCCGTGGCGTTAAACGTGCACAGCCCGCCGCTGTGCAGCCCGTTTCCCAACAAACCACTTCGGTTGAGATCCGGAATAGATTCACGCCGCTTGCTAACTCTCCTGTTCAGCATGCTGCGTCGTCCGCTCCGCCCGACAATATTAAACCCTCTATTCTATTGATTGGAGACTCTATAACCCGCAATATCAAGCTTAACACACCAGCCGAGATAGTTTGTCTGCCCGGGGCCAGAGTACCCGACATTGAAGCTACTCTTAGGGTGCTAACAAACAGCCATAAACAAACAATTACCCAGGCTACCCATGATAACATCATACTACACGTTGGCACCAACAATGCCAGATTTAAACAATCGGAGATCACAAAGCACAGCATAACTAGGACCTGTGCTTTTGCTAGCAAGATGAGTCGGCATCCATTAATTGTCTCTGGTCCCCTCCCTGTCACACTTAACTCTGACATTTTTAGCAGGCTGTTTTGGCTCAACAACTGGCTGGCCAAACACTGTGCTGATAAGGGCTACCTATTCTTAGATAACTGGCCCTTTTTTAGAGGCATGACTGGCATGCTTAAGATGGATGGCATCCACCCTACCCCATTGGGTGCTAGCACCTTATCAAAAAACCTGGATAGTTGCCTACGGCAAACCCAGACTACTATCCTTGAATGACAGTTTCACCCACAACATGCAGGGCCACAGGCTGCTAGACAGCCTGTTAGTTCTACTTGTGCGGTTATGGAGTCTGCTAGTTCAATTAACTTAGTCTATCCAATACAGACTGTGCTCCGTCCGCGCCGCACTATTACTAGTAACCGACCCATAAACGCTCTGCAATATCCTAACCCAAACCTTATTGTTATTAATCCGACTGTTACCACCGCCGCTCCGTCTCCGTATTATACCACGATCTCTCAAATTAGCACAGTTTCTCTTCGTCGCTCCGTCCCCTCACGCCGCTCTCGTCCACCCCTCAAAACGTCAAACACCAACCTCATTGAGATTAAATCTACTCTTGGTATCGAATGCTCTAAATTAACTAATATTGATGATAAATCTATTCGATTTGGATTCATTAATATCAGATCAATCACCAATAAAGCCCTCCTCGTCAATGACTTAATCATTGAACATAATATTGACGTTATGGGATTATGCGAAACCTGGCTAAAACCGGACGTTGTTCTTCCACTCATTGAAGCCTCCCCCCCTAACTTTGACAATTCGCATGTTGCCAGAATGTCAAGAAATGGTGGGGGCATTGGCCTAATTTATAACTCAAATCTAGGTCTTCTGCAGGATCAAAAGTATAAGCTCCTATCTTGTGAGATACTTACTATGAGACACTCTAATATAGCTGGCCTCGGAGCCTTCTACCTAGTTATGCTCTACCGCCCACCTGGGCCCTATTCATCTTTTCTTGATGAATTTTCCAATTTTCTCTCTGACCTCGTAACCCGCACGGATAATATCCTTATCATTGGCGATTTCAATATTCATGTTAACCGTAAAGCTGACCCACTCTGCAAAGCCTTTCTATCTTTAGTCGACACCCTTGGCTTTGCTCAGTTGGTTCATGAACAAACGCATTCTAACGGCAACACGCTTGATCTCGTCCTTGCTCGTGGGATTAACGTCTCAGATCTGTCAGTCATGATTTACCCTCCAGCACTGTCAGATCATTATCTCATTCAATTTAAAATAGACCTGCCCCTCCGGCAATCAAACCTAGCCGATACCTATACCGCCCGGCGTATCGATAGTTCTACTCCCACTGAACTCGCTGATTTGTTATCGGGGCCGCTTTCCTCTCTCCCAGAGCGGATCGACTCCATTAATGAATTCACAAATCAATTTAATTCAATCCTACTCGCCTCGCTTGATTCTATCGCACCTCTACGTACTAAAATCCGTCGCCCTAAAAAACCCTCGCCTTGGTATACTGACGATACACGCGCACAAAAACTAATATGCAGAAAACTAGAACGTAAATGGCGATCATCCAAGCTTGAAGTCTATCGACTAGCTTGTAGTGATAGCCTATTAAAATACAAATGTATGCTCTCCGCTGCAAGAGCCTCCTACCTATCAGATCTTATTAACACTAATAAAAATAATCCTAAATTTTTATTTGACACGGTCGCAAATCTTACTCGCAAACCATCCCCCAATACAAACTCTCCATTTACAGCTAATGACTTCCTTGACTTCTTTAACCGTAAAATTATCTGTATTAGAGATGAAATTAGCAACTCTCTATTACTCACAAAGGGTGCTAACCCCTTTCCTAGCCCTGTCCTTAGAACCTTAGACGAGAGTACTATACTCTCGAATTTTGAGACTATCTCCCTAAATGCACTTTGTCTAATTGTACTTTCATCTAAATCCACAACCTGTTTATTCGACCCTCTCCCTGCAAAGTTGATTAAGGAACTCCTTCCAATACTAGGCCCCCCCTTACTTAACATTATCAATAGCTCCCTCTCCTCTGGCATTGTCCCTGCCTCCTTCAAATCTGCTGTAATCAAACCTCTACTTAAAAAGCCAAACCTTGATTCTGAGGTTCTTAACAACTTCAGGCCAATCTCAAATCTCCCCTTCCTCTCTAAAGTTCTTGAAAAAGTAGTCTCAACACAATTAACTGACTACCTCTCGCATAATAAACTTCTCGATCCCTTTCAATCTGGTTTTAGATCACTCCATAGTACTGAAACTGCTCTTACAAAAGTAACCAATGACCTTCTCCTCGCGTCCGACTCTAATTTCTCCTCTCTTCTCATTTTATTAGACTTAAGCGCAGCCTTCGATACAATCGATCATAAGATCCTCCTAGACCGCTTATCTAACTACGTAGGTATCCGGGGCACTGCCCTATCCTGGCTAAAGTCATATTTGTCTGATAGGACACACTGTGTCTCATATAAAAATATTATGTCCACATTCTCCTCAGTGAAGTTTGGTGTACCGCAGGGATCAGTCCTGGGTCCCTTACTCTTTGGAGTTTACTTACTGCCTCTTGGCGAAATTTTCCGTAGATATGGCATTAACTTCCACTGTTATGCCGACGATACCCAAATTTATATACCAATTAGACCAGACGATCGCTCTAAACTCGCTAATCTTGAATCCTGCTTAATCGCTGTTACAGATTGGATGTCAAATAATTTCTTACGACTAAACGCCAACAAAACTGAACTACTAGTTGTTGGCCCAAAAACCCAACTTCCATTTCTCACTGATCTTAGTCTGAACATTGAGAACTGCGTAATTACTCCAAACTCAAAGGTGAAAAACCTAGGTGTTACCTTTGATCCTACTCTGTCATTCGATGCTCACATTAAGGACATCACTAAAATAGCTTTCTTTCATCTTCGCAATATCTCAAAGATCCGTCCCTTGCTAAATGCAACGGATGCCGAAACCTTAATACACGCCTTTGTTTCATCTAGACTCGATTACTGTAATGTCCTATTCTCTGGCCTTCCACTTTGTAGCACAAATAAATTACAACTCGTGCAAAACGCCGCTGCTAGAATTCTAACTAGAACTAAGAAGTTTGATCATATAACTCCGGTCTTAATCTCCCTCCACTGGCTCCCAATTCAGGCCAGATCAGACTTTAAGGTGCTTCTGTTAACCTATAAATCTTTGCACGGGCTCGCACCTCCGTACTTATCTGAGCTAATCATTCCTTATGTTCCCACGCGTACTCTCCGCTCACAGGACGGTAATTATCTTACCGTCCCTAAAATTAAGAAAAAATCAGCAGGTAGCAGAGCATTTTCTTACCGTGCTCCATATCTCTGGAACCAGCTTCCTCTGTCAGTTAGGGAAGCTGGCTCCATTGAAATCTTCAAAACTAGACTCAAAACCCATTTATTCTCCCAATCATTTGGTTGTGCTTGATGGTTATGTTTGATGATGTCATTCTCTAGAAATATTTATTAGCTCTTGAGTACATACAATCCTGAATTGCTGAGCGGGCTGTCTCAAGCCAGCAATATCAGTATAAACTTAGACTTGACCTAATTTAAATAATATGGCATCAGTCGACCCAGTAGCCTAGATAGAAAATCAAATAGTTGGTGAATAAACTTAGTCCTGAACTGCTGAGCGGGCTATCTCAAGCCAGCAGTATCAGTATAAATTTAGACTGGACCTAATTTAATAATATGGCATCAGCCGATCCAGTAGCTCAGATATACAATCAAATAGCTGGTGAATAAACTTAGTCCTGAACTGCTGAGCGGGCTATCTCAAGCCAGCAGTATCAGTATAAACTTAGACTTGACCTAATTTAATTTAATAATATGGCATCAGCCGATCCAATAGCTCAGATATAAATTCAAATAGCTGGTGAATAAACTTAGTCCTGAACTGCTGAGCGGGCTATCACAAGCCAGCAGTATCAATATAAACTTAGACTTGACCTAATTTAATAATATGGCATCAGCCGATCCAGTAGCTCGGTTATAATATCAAATAGCTGATGAATAAACTTAGTCCTGAACTGCTGAGCGGGCTATCTCAAGCCAGCAGTATCAGTATAAACTTAGACTTGACCTAATTTAATAATATGGCATCAGCCGACCCAGTAGCTCAGATATAAAATCAAATAGCTGGTGAATAAACTTAGTCCTGAACTGCTGAGCGGGCTATCTCAAGCCAGCAGTATCAGTATAAACTTAGACCTAGACTACCTAGACCTGAATTAGCAGTATAATATTAGTCATCCTAAATAATCCTAATAAATTTTGATTTGACCTAATTTTATTGTTGTCTATAGAGTTAGTTCCACCTCTGCGCAGATTCCCCCGCTCTCTTCTCTCTCTCCCCCTCAGGTGTCCTTCATTGGCCTGACGTACACCCCACCGCTGCAGCCCTAGGTCCGGCCGTCATCGCCCTAGCCACCTGTCGTCACTCTAGGCCATCTACCCACTACTCCTTCTACTGTCTGACACCCCGGGCTCATCACCATCACCGACCCCTATCCTCATCATCCTGGTCACCTGCTTGCCTAAGGGAAGGGGGGGGCGCCCCCCCAGCCCCCCCCCCCCCCGCCGCCTCATCATCACCTCCAACTCCTATCCTCCCCTCCTCTTAATCATCACCTCCGACTCCTATCCTCCCCTCCCCTCCTCTTAATCCATGTCACCAACGCGGACTCATGGATTCCTCAGATCATCCTCATGGAACTCCCAATCTTGTTACCCCTTTTTGTCACCTAGCTAATTAACTAGTATTCTCTAAACCTACGAACACTTAAAGACTGCATTTTCTATTTCTTTTTGGACTCTACTTTTTAGATTTCAACTCCCTTCCCTGATCTTAGGATAATTTAAAAATTACATTTTTATATCCCTTCTGTTGGACTCTTTTTTACATTTTCAATTTTCTGTTCTCTTGTACATTTTATTTCCATAATAAACCATTCACAGAGTTTCATTATCGGAAACTCTGTGCATGGTTTAGCCCGGCATCTCTCGGCCTGTCTCGGAGGGGAGTCCCCAGATGGGGGTCCGCTGCTGTGGCCTGGGTGGGCCCGTCCCCCGCGTGGCCTGCTCTCACGCTCTCAGTCACTATGCTGGTGGCTGGGGGCTGGGGGGGCGGGTCGCGTGGGGGCTGGGTCCGTCCGGGCCGCAGCAATTGGCCCCTAGCACAACGACCTCACAAGGTTCCTCCTCAGCCAAGTCACTGGGGCAATCCATGCGGCGATCCATATGGTGGAAAGGTTTTCTTGCGTTCACTGGGGGTGAGGGGGTGCCGCTGTGTCCCGGCCTGGCCTTCCCTCCCACGCCCTATGTGGGCGGGGGCCGGGTCGGGGGGCATCGGTGCTCTTCATCACTGGTCGAGGGCTGCCGGTTGGTTTAGAACAGCTTAGGTAGGCGATAGATTAGCTACAGCCTAAGGCTGACCTGTTAGTGTTCAGGCTAAAATCAGACTAGAGCAGGGTAGGATAGGCCAGATTAGGCTGTAGATTAGCTAGATACTATGTCCCAGTTAGCTCTGGTTAATGCTTAGAGTAGTCAGTTGTCTGATCTTCTCCCCCCCCCCTCTCTTTCCCCCTTCCCCCGCTTCTTCCCTTCTTCCCCCTTCTTGTTCTCCTCTCTTTCCATGCTCTTTCCTCCCCCACTCTCTTTCCATGCTCTTTCCTCCCCCACATCCCACCGCCCCCCCCTCCCTTCTCCTGCTCTCTCCTCATTCTCCCCCCCTCTGCTCCTTCTCCTCTTCTCCCCTATTTTCCTGAATCCCTGCCACTTCCTGCTCTCCCTTCTCTCACATTCCCCCTGCTCTCCTTCCCCTGCACCCTCCCACCTCTCCTTCTCTGCCTCTCTGTCCTCCCCCCTCTCTCACATTCCCCCTGCTCTCCTTCCCCTGCACCCTCCCACCTCTCCTTCTCTGTTCTCTCCTCCTCCACATTTCCCATTTTCCCCCCACCCTCGCCCTAATCCGGGCCCGTATCCTACTCCCTCCCTCCACCCTAGACCCTACCTCTACTCTCTGTCCTCCCCCCTCTCTCACATTCCCCCTGCTCTCCTTCCCCTGCACCCTCCCACCTCCCCTTCTCTGTTCTCTCCTCCTCCACATTTCCCATTTTCTCCCCACCCTCGCCCTAATCCGGGCCTGTATCCTACTCCCTCCCTCCACCCTAGACCCTACCTCTACTCTACCTCCCCTGTACCCTTCCACCTCTCCTTCTCTGTTCTCTCCTCCTCTCTGTCCTCTCCCCTCTCTCACATTCCCACTGCTCTCCTTCCCCTGCGCCCTCCCACCTCTCCTTCTCTGTTCTCTCCTCCTCTCTGCCCTCTCCTCCCTCTCACATTCCCCCTGCTCTCCCTCCCCTGCACCCTCTCCTTCTCTGTTCTCTCCTCCTCCACATTTCCCATTTCTCCCCACCCTCGCCCTAATCCGGGCCCGTATCCTACTCCCTCCCCTCCCCCAACCCTAGACCCTACCCCTACCCTGGCTCTCCCTCCCCTGCACCCTCATCTCTCCTCCTCTGTTCTCTCCTCCTCCACATTTCCTATTTTCTCCCCACCTCCCCCCTCCCCTCCCTCCTCCCTCTCCCTCCCTCCTCCACTCTCCTGCTTTCTTCAAATGTTCAAATGTTATCTTTATTCTGTATATTCTTGTTACTGTGTGTTAGCTAGAATCAGCTAGACATACTTTCTGTGAAGCCCTCTGAGACATGCTTGTGAATTAGGGCTATATAAATAAACTTGACTTGACTTGACTTGACTTGACTATATTTAAGATGAAGAGACTGAAAGGGGAGAGTGCAGCAGTGTGGCTGTAATCCAAAGCAGTCTGATTGTGGCAGTAGATCAGATCCATCCATTTTCATTTTGTTACCTGCACACACACACACGCACGCACGCACGCATGCACACACACACACACACACACACACACACACACACACACACACACACACACACACACACACATTACTGCCCTGTGGATTTGCTAGTGGTGGAGAGCACCATTTGTTCTAATCAAACACACACAGGAGAGAGATTGGGTGGTTGAATGAAGAAAAGGAAAGAAGACAAGGAGAGAGGATGAGGAGGGTTTGGTCAGATTATAAAACCACTGGAGAGAGTAAAATAAGGATGGTGGTAATTAGAGATACTCAAAGAAATGAAAAAGGTAAAGAGTGGAGGAGAGATATGAGAGAGAGAGGAATCATCATAGGGAGGGAACCGAGGTGAAGGAAAGGGAACAAGGCATGGAGGATCTCTGTTGATTCGATCAAAAATGTAAAAGACAGGAGATAAGTGCAAGGAAGAGAAGCAGAGGGAGAACGTGGGAAGGAGAGCATCAGGGAGATTTATTGAAAATGGAGGGAGTGCAAAGGAGCGATAGATTAAAAAAAGCAGGAGCCAAAGAGCAATTTAGACAGAGGAGGAGAGGGCGGAAGAGAGCGATGGCAGCGCAATTACCAGCTGGGCCTTTTTTCCTAGCCTCCACTCACGTGTCTCAATGCATGATAAATCTACCAACCTGGACACTCACAGACTCACACACACACACACACACACACATGCACGCGCACATGTGCACACACACAAACACAGGGGCCAAACAGCTAAACACCACGTATTGAGCTCATTGAATCGGAGCCAAACCAGTCTACTTCCTCCAGCCTTAATCCAGTGGACCGGTGGGAATTAGACCCCACCTGGGTGTTAGACACCCCTGGTCTAGACACAGTGCTCTCCAAAACCTCCAGGACACTCAAATCCATCGTAAATTACTGATGATATCACTTCTACATTGAATCGGTGATGTCACCAGTGATGTCACTCAATGACGATGTCATCAGTGAGTGGGCCCATCCCATCATGAGTGGGTATGACATCATCTCCCGAGTTGATGGATTGTGTCTGTTTACTAATATGACATCATCACTGGCCACCACTCGACAATGATGACAATGACATCATCGCTCTGGCCACCAACGACTCGTCAGTCAGAGCCGTTTGCATGTTCAGCTGATGGATTGTGTTTGAAGGACACACAAAGTCACTTATAGAAGCAGCTGCACTGCTTAAAACAAATCACACCCAGGGGTTGAAGTAAGCGGTGCAGGTTTGGCAGGTTGGACCCGTGCATCTGTGCATCTGTGTCTCCATGTGAGAGTGTGCACGCGCACGCGCGTGTGTGTGCATGCGTGCGTGCTAGCATGCGTCTTTCACTGGCTTGGAGCCGTGGCGCCTTCTGACTCCAAATCTCACTTCCTTGTACGTTTGAACCGGGGGGTGGGGCCTAGCCTAAATCTCGTCCACATTTTGTGCTCACAGCCCGTGCTCACACACAGAGTCACTTATAGAAGAGGCTGCACTGCTTAAAAAAGGCTGCATCTTAATTGTTGACAAAATCCATCATCTATATTGCTTCAGAAAAGTCTCTTGTGTTCCATGTCTCTAAAAACAATGATACACACAGCAACTTTCTGAGTAACTCGTGATGGTGAAAGTGCCCAGGGACATGTTTCATCTTTGTTGCTTATGAACATTGAGCTTCCAGGAAATATTTGAATAGATTGTTGACCACATGTCTCATCTTCTTAGGCAGCATCTGCACCCTTATGACTCAAGCAGCCTGCTATGACTCGTGGGGCGGCTGTAGCTCAGGAGGTAGAGCGGGTCGTCCACTAATCACTTTGGATAAAAGAGGTCGGTGGTTCGATTCCCGGCTCCTCCAGTCTGCATGTCGAAGTGTCCTTGGGCAAGACACTGAACCCCCAATTGCTCCCGTTGGTGTGCCAGCACCCTGCGTGGTAGCCTGCCGCCATCGGTGTGTGAATGGGTGAATGTACCTACTGACTGTAAAGCGCTTTGGATAAAAGCGCTATATAAATGCAGGCCATTTACCATTTACCATGACTGTGAGACTCTAACAGATTATTTCCATCAGCCAATCAGCCAAGTCTCAGCATTTGCCACTTTTATACAGCAGGCTAGAGCTACACGGATAGCGCTAAATAAAACATAGAGCTAACTATGCATGCTTACCTAAGACTAAACCTGAGATCATTTCTGTTCAGAATGGAACAAATACTCTAGATTTATCTTAGAGGGAATAAGATGAATTACACTGAAGAGCAGGAAACCCTGACTTGCCCTATACGGCCCTGAAGGTGGAACCAGACTGATGACTATGTCGACCGGCCTGGCATGCTTAATGAGATGGGAAAAGGCTAATCTGATTCTATAGCAGACAGCCTCTAGGGGCATCCCATTTAGCCACCCACAGTGTCACTAACATGCTGACTTAAAGGCACATCCCTTAGTTTTCACAAGCTCCTGCTGGGTGAGAATTTAAATCTTGTGTCTTACCAAGACACAGATGCACAGCTGGAGTGCAAGTCAGAGTTGGACATTTCAAAGTATGAGTAAGGGACAGATTTGTACCTTAAAATAATAAGGCCAGGGTGAACTGGCCTTATTACACAGCAACGCTGTGCGTGCAGGACAGTATGGCAACAATATGGTGCCATCCAGGGTTAGCGAATAAGGTCTATTGCGACGTTCATGTGTGCAAGCAAACAGGGGCGGACTGGGACCATAATTCAGGCCGGGCATTAGATACCATGCAGGCCAGGCCAACACACACAGACACACATGCGACCAAAGGTAAAAAAATAAAAGGGAAAATGTGGGTGTTTGAAGCGAGATTTGGTGAATATAATGCTAACATGATGTTACATGTTACCTATTTGTTCACTAATAGAATTCAACATTGCCTAGATAACTGCAAGTATAATATAAAGACGTAAAAACAAAAACATGCCTCTGTACAAAAGCTTCACAGCAAACTTAATTTAAGGAAGAGTGCAGTGTCCTGTCTTGGCTTGTCTGAGGTTCAAGTTCAAGTTCAAGTTCAAGTTCAAGTAGTTTATTGTCATATGTATAATACAATGTATAATACAATGAAATTATTTATGCTCTGAGCACCCTCAGCCTTACATACACAAGGACATGGTCACAAAGACCGACAAAAAAAGGGTGTAGACCTACATAACTATGTAGGCTACACGTGAATACAGACATGTCTGTACACAGTGACAGTTAAATGTATTGTACAGTGCAGTCCTACTGATAATCCCATAAAGCACAATGTGAAAGCAATAAGCATATAGCCTATATGTTTCACTTTATGCTCTGTTCAACACCACCTCCAGCTCTGCAGGAGCACCTACTGCAGTGCTAGTGCTGCTTCTGCCTCCTTCTCCACTTTTGTGAAGAAAACCCCAAAAGCAATCCAACCCCATACTTTCAGTTTAGCCACTACTGTTTACATTTCACCAATAGGATTTTTTATATAGCCTAATGTAAATAAATAAATAAATAAATAAATAAATAAATAAATAAATAAATAAATAAATAAATACATAAATAATGTTAAATAAATAATACATCTGAAATAATAATAAATAATGTTAAATAAATAATAAATCTGAAATAACGTTAATTTAATTTATCTCAAATATTCTAGAGGCAATAGACGATTGTCTACCACTGATATTGTAGTTTAGGCCAAGACACAACATAGGCTCCTTGCTTTCCACCTCTATGCACCTCTTTTCTTCTCCATTTTGGCACCATTGAACAGCAAGCCCTGCCCACCTGCGCTGGGGCCTCAGTAGCTTCTGACTGGAAAGTTAACTCATTCCTCCCTGCCTGTCTGCCTACAGCCTGCCTGCCTGCAATCTGCGCAACTAGGAACACTTATATATACTGGCCTGCTGTTCAGTGAGTGGCCTGGCCTGCAATTTTTTTTTTTTTTTTTGCAGGCCATGCAAAATGGAGAAACAATGTCCTGATGATTACGAGAGACTAGTAGGTGATGAGAAACATTGCATCAGACAGAACATAACAAGAAGACATTTACATAGAGTGACAACTCATTAGAGGGTACAGCTGAGGTACACCAAGGACAAACTCAATCCATTCTCTTTAGATGTGTATCTGTGTGTATTTGTGTGTGTGTGTGTGTGTGTGTGTGTGTGTGTGTGTGTGTGTGTGTGTGTGTGTGTGTGTGTGTGTGTGTGTGTGTGTGTGTGTGTGTGTGTGTGTGTGTATGTGCGCGCGTGTGTCCAATTGATTTGACCGGAGCACTCAATAGATCTTGAGAAACTGATATCACCTTTCTAGCCAATTAAGCGGTACTGCAATGCAACATAAAACTGATAGATGTTCCAGGCGAATCAAAGAGATTGTGTAAGAGAGAAGACCACACATGAGCATGCACATAAGCACGCGCACGCACGCACACGCACACACACACACACACACACACACACACACACACACACACACACACACACACACACACACACACACACACACACATACACACAGACAAAAACCAGTATGTTTCAGGCCATGCATGCCCTCTCTCTCTCTCCCTCTCATGCATGCATGCACATACATAGCCCATAGATACCTTTTCAAAGGGTGCTTGTGGGACTCAACACAGTTGGTGGGTCAAACAGCCCATTGACTTTTAGTGTTTGAGAGTTTACACCACAAATGTGAATATCTTTCAGCCCATGCCTCTGACCATTGGTCACAGTATTGGCTGAGTTTCCCAACAAAGAAGCTTCTTAAGAGTTAAGAAGCTTCTTAAGGAGTTAAGAAGGCTCCAAAGAAGTGTTTCCCAAACGCCTTCTTAACAGAAGAGAAGAAGAAAAAAAAAAAAGGCTCTTAAGAAGCATCTTAACTGGAGCTGTCCACCATCTGAGAGAGGTCCTCTGCGGCCCACTAGATGGCACTCTGAGCCCACCAGTGGGCCACGACCCAGTGGTTGAGAAACACTGTTGTAGAATAACCTAATCGTAGTCATGTTAAACAAGAACTTCTTCTATTAAACATTATTTATTTCAGACATGGACTGCAGTTCAAATTGCTTTATATACACAGCATACAACAAAATTGCGAGAAACACTACAGAATTTAAGCGACCTTGGCTTCTGTGAAAGGTGCTATATAAATCCACAAGATTCTTATTATAAAAGGAATCCATTCTGATTAGAGGAACATAGCCTACGGTAAAACATTTAAAACACAAGTAACCATACATAGAGGGGAGATTTTCAAGTGTTCCCCAATTTTAAACACTTAAGGGTGCATGAAGGAAAGGAAAAAGGGAAAAACACAAGAGGAACAGTGGACACAAGTATCTCCTTTTGCCTGACGCGGCTGGATCTGCCAGTGTTTCGTCATTAAGAAGGTGTTAAGAATGCCCCAGACCCTTCTTACAAAACCTTCTTAACGAAAGATCATCTTAGCGCTAAGAAGCTTTTGGGAAACGCAGCCTTCTTAACAGAAGATCATTTTAGGCTAAGAAGCAATCGGGAAACGCGTTGGCTTCGTTGGCTTCTTACGGGAGCCTTAAGAAGGGTCAAAGAAGCTTCTTAGCGCTAAGAAGCTTTTGGGAAACGCATGCCTTCGTAACGAAAGATCATCTTAGGCTAAGAAGCAATTGGGAAACGCATTTGCTTCTTAAGGGGGCCTTAAGAAGGGTTAAAGAAGCTTCTTATTGCTAAGAAGCTTTTGGGAAACCCAGCCATTGGCTGGCTTTCCCAAAAGCTTCTTTGCGCTAAGAAGCTAATTTAACCCTTCTTAAGGCCCCCTTAAGAAGCAAACGCGTTTCCCAATTGCTTCTTTACGAAGGCATGCGTTTCCCAAAAGCTTCTTAGCGCTAAGAAGCTTCTTTGACCCTTCTTAAGGCTCCCGTAAGAAGCCAACGAAGCCAACGTGTTTCCCGATTGCTTCTTAGCCTAAAATTATCTTCCAATTATCTTCCGTTAAGAAGGCTGCGTTTCCCAAAAGCTTCTTAGCGCTAAGATGATCTTTCGTTAAGAAGGTTTTGTAAGAAGGGTCTGGGGCATTCTTAACACCTTCTTAATGACAAAACACTGGCAGATCCAGCCGCGTCAGGCAAAAGGAGATACTTGTGTCCACTGTTCCTCTTGTGTTTTCCCCTTTTTCCTTTCTTTCATGTACCCTTTAGTGTTTAAAATTAGGGAACACTTGAAAATCTCCCCTGTATGTATGGTTACTTGTGTTTTAAATGTTTTACCATAGGCTATATTCCTCTAATCAGAATGGATTCCTTTTATAATGTTGTGGATTTATATAGCACCTTTCACAGAACCCAAGGTCGCTTAAATTCTGTAGTGTTTCTCTGTTTTGTTGTATGCTGTGTATATAAAGCAATTTGAACTGCAGTCCATGTCTGAAAAAAATAATGTTTAATAAAGTTTAACATGACCATGATTAGGTTATTCTACAACAGTGTTTCTCAACCACTGAGTCGTGGCCCACTGCTGGGCTCAGAGTGTCATCTAGTGAGCCGCTCCAGTTAAGATGCTTCTTAAGAGCCTTCTATTTTTTTTATTTTTCTCTTCTGTTAAGAAGGCGTTTGGGAAACACTTCTTTGGAGCCTTCTTAACTCCTTAAGAAGCTTCTTAACTCCTTAAGAAGCTTCTTAACTCTTAAGAAGCTTCTTTGTTGGGAAACTCAGCCATTGTCTGTTTCCCAGAGTGTTTCACATTCAGTCCAGAGGAAGGATACAGTTGGCACTTGTATTTGAGCTCAGAGGTGGAATCTGGTCCAATTTGGCACTCTGTCTGACTGTCTCTCTGCCTCTCTCTCTCTCTCTCTCTCTTACACACACACACACACACACACGCATGCACGCACGCACGCACGCACGCAGGCACACACACACACACACACACACACACACACACACACACACTCACTCGCTTCCTATCATCTTGAAAAACCCTATCCTCAGCTTGAAAAACCCATCCTCAGCCTTCACTCCACAGCTCTCCATTCCCCTGTTGTGTGTGTGGTACTGTTGATATTGCATTGCCTACTACAGTATATACTTAAGCAATAGATCACGACAGGCTGTGATATATGTTCATTATAGCACCCTTAGGTTTGGTATAATGAGCATATACTGTATATCACGGCCTGAAGTGATCTATTGCTTTGATCAAACGCTTACGAAGTATGGCAATATGAAAGGAATAAACAACTCACATTTAAATGGCTGTTATTCAGAAATCATACTCTTGGCTCCACAGAGCCGACTCAGTTGCTGAACAATGTCAGATAGCAACACAGGCTTGGTGACAAGGTAACGTTAGTGTGGTGTGTTCTATGTTGTTTATTCCATGTGTGAGTAACAGGAAGCCTTGTGGAAGGTAGCCTATAGGCTGCTGGGGGCGGGTCATTATGGTTGGTTACTTCCTAGAGCTACAGAGTTGGCATGTCGCTACGCTAAATACATAGATTTGATCATAGTTCACAGTTTGTCTCATGTTGCTTCCTTTTGAATGTAACGACAGTTAGCTAACTAACTTTGGCTAATGCTTCTGCTAACGTTAGTTAACGCTAATGTTTCCATTTCGGTAGGCAGCTGGCGAACGTTGTTAGCCAGCAAACGACTAACTAGCTGTCATACTGATGATGTCACTAGCAGGAGACGACAGTAAACACTACCGCAAGGCACTCTGGGTATTGTGGTGCGGAGCTCCCGTTCCTTTATCGCAAACAAACTGGGATGTGGAGGTTAAATGACGTCACATCCGTTTTGTTAGCGTTCCATTTGCAGAAAACTCGAGCTGGGAAGTTCACTGTTGAATTGCGTCACATCGGTTTAAACGAGTCGGCCCTTGGTCAGAGCCGGTCAGATCCAGTCGGTAGCCAGGCTAGCTATTGTTAGCAATAATAGTTGATAACAAGGCATTTCGCGGCATTTTGCGCTTACAAACACTGCAGCAACATGTCCACACAGATAGAAGTTAGGCAGTGCTGTGTGTACAGCTGATTCAATGAGACACAAACAAGACAGAAGTGCTAATAAACAGCATTTACTACGATTAGAACTACTGTTGTCGCGCGGAGCAGCCATCTCGGATATTTGAGGTTGGGGCTGCTGAGGCTCCTACGAGTCTGGAATGGGAAATACCCGCTCTGGTGACGTCACCGTCCCAGCTCATGATCTTTGAACCGTAAGATTACCAGTTCCCAGTTATAAAGGAATGCACGATAGGAGGCCAGCTATAGCTATACCATTTGTTTTCTCAGTTTTCAGTTTTCTCATAACTGTGGTATATTATTGTGGTATACATTAAATATACCACAGCTGTCAGCCAATCAGATTGCTTGCTTGATTTGAGAGAGCTGTTTTATAATATCCATTTAATGTATCTTTGGTTGTCCTACCTTACAACCTTTTTATCTCTATACTTCTACAATATGTATATAGATTTATAACGTGACTGTGTTACTCACTAATCTTTTAACATTTTAATTCATTGTGATTTTTTTTTACACCCATGTGGCATCACTATGTTCTCATAATATTCCACTTACAATGGAACTTACAGTTGCAGTGACCATTGATTATATAGCCTAAATATCATGTAGCCTAAGTATCCTTTTTGAACGTATTTCTGGTGAAACTGACCATGCAATCTGTCCTGTGGGTGGAGGGGTTTATAAGAGAAACGATAATTTCCCTACAGGGATCAATATTATAATCTAAACCAAGTCTTATTATGCAACCGACTATCACCACAAAATGTGTAATTGATGCGCCTACAATCTTAGAAAAGTGTTGAAATGCATGACGTGTTGTCCCTGAGCTGATTCAATGACATGTTTTAATATTGTGTTCAAATTGAACACATCGTGTGTTAAAAACAACACTTTATGTAGGCCTAATAGTAGGCACCGTGCATTATGACACCTGTTCATGGGGCACAGGGAGGTTGCTCAGCGTCGCCTGTGCATGCGCTGTCCGTGGTGCTGAACTTATCTCCGCCCCCCCCCCCCCCCTCTCTCTCGGCCACCCAAACAAACTCACACACTGACGCGCACACGGGCGCGCGCACTGCACGCACAAACGGGGCCAGCGGCTCCGTCACTCCGTTGTCTGTCGGATGGGATGATTAATGAGGCGCGGCCCCGGACACATCCATCCGGGACAGGACAGGAGAAGGCAGCATGGCCGTAACTAGCTATGAGCACGGGGAGGTCCGGACCTCCCCTAATATTTCAGAGGATTTTTTTTTTTTTTTTTTTTTTTTTTTTTTTTTTATAAAACAATCTGCATGGAAAAGCATGAAAAACACGGGATCACTTTTATTTTGAAACGAAAGGCAGGTCAGGCAGGAAGTCATCTGACGCCGCGTCCGCGGTAACTTGATTCCGAGAGAGCAGCAGCATGGTGGTGAGTGATGACTGTCTGTCTGCCTGGCGAGATAATTGAAGGTGAGCGAGCTGCGAGACAGTGAGCGAGTGAACGACAGACAGTGAGTGACACTGACAGATTTTTTAGCAACAACCAAGAAAGTAAGTGTCTAGTCTGTCTCTTAAGTAATGTTACCTGTGTGACACGTTGGGATGCTACTGGCTAATCATGCATGATGCCAATTGCCAAGCTCCCGAAGTCAGGTATGCAGGTGGCTATATGCATGGTTTCAGTTTCATGACCCAATAAGTAACAAAAAGAGGTGGTGTAAAGTTAAAAACAACATAATATATTTTATTTTATTTTTCAATCGTTCCTATCAGGAATAAATAAATGTCCCTCTGTATGTTTTTTTTATTATCGATGATGACTTTGTGTGTTGTGTACGGCTTGGGTTGTGTACCTGTGTTTGTAGGTGTCATTTTGATATGAATTTGGCTAAAACAGTTTGTGTTTGTTAGTTACAATTATGTTGACAGGAGAGCTGAGCAGGTGGTGACATGAAAGAGAATATACTGAATAATGACATCACAACAGTATAATCCTAATGTTGATTTAAAATGATATATTACTCTAAATATGGCTAAAAAAGGGGGGGGGGAAAACTCAAATTTTTTTCGGCGGCGCCCTGGCGGGCGGCGCCCTGGCGGGCGCCACCGAATCCGCCTCCCCTTGCTGGACCTCCCCTATTTCGGAACCCTGGTTACGGCCCTGGAAGGCAGCCCTCGCGCTCACCGGTGGAATCAGTCACACTGTCACCATATTCGGGATGATAATGCCGTGGATAATTTAAGACAAAAGATGTAAGCACTAGCAGTAAAACTAGCTGTTACAGTAAAGCTGTAGGCTACATGTGGATAGGCTATAGACGGTTTTCACCAGAGCGCAACCCCACAGCACTTCCTTTTTCTCAGCATTCGGCAAACTGCAGAAATATTCACTCGACATCGTTACTTTTGTTTTCGCCGCTCAGCTGTATAGACGGTTTTCACAGAATGGTCAGTCCTGCACTTGAATGTTTTTTTTTCTTTTATGTCCATAGCAAACACTGCAACAGGAAGTGAGCGGGGGTTCAATTTAGAATGTTTTTGTTGTCAAGTTAAAACCGTCTTCATAGGCTACTAGATTCTACCATATAATTCAATGAAATACGATCATGTCAATATAAACTATTAACGCACACTACAACTCCCAACAGAATATCTGGATAATAATATTATTGCTACAAGCTAGAGATTATATTAGGATGTTCTTTGCATTAGGGACACCATGCAGGCAAAAATGATGAGAAAACTCTGACTATAATTTTTTTAATAAAGGCTATATCTCTAAAGGGGATAGCCTACGTGATACAAAAGTGACATGTTATTGCTGGCCAATAAAGACCCTCAGGTCAGCTGAACTCTGGCAGCTTTTAAGTCGGCACCAAGCCATGCGGGCAAAGCCGATCAATCATCGATTTTTTTCAACGTTGCTACAAACACAGCCTCCAAGTTTAGGCTACCTGTAACCGCTTGCTTATCGTGATTCGTGAATATAAAGATATGCTATATAGCATAGGCCTAGATCTAGAAAGAGATGAGAGACTCATTACAATTCAAGTTATAGCCGAGCAGATAAATGGCCTACATCAGCCTGCAGGTTAGACTCAACATTGAGAGTGCCTCAGGTATTGATGAAACAGCCAGGAATCGCACGTCATTCAAAGTCCAAGACACCATAACCCTCTGCTGCGAATATGGGATTCAACAAACTGGTGGCCAAAAATATAAGTGCTGAAAATAATCATCAAATTGCCTATTAAAAACAAACACTGAAACCATTATCAAATGGCTTCCGACTCAAATACAATACAATCATTTCAATTTCACTATAGGCCTACTGCATGACTGTGTGCACTATATAAACCAGCAAGCCACAACTTAATTAAGAAACACTGAATGTCATTCAGTCTAATCTCCGTCCGCTTCTGCTGGAAGGAAGCGCTGAAAGGCCGTGACCAAAATACATAGAATGGACTGGAGAATGAGCTCTCGAGGATTTAACACGTGTAGGTCTGAACTCACACAAGGTAACATCTCTCTCTCTCTCTCTCTCTCTCTCTCTCTCTCTCTCTGTCTCTCTCTCTCCCCCCCCCCCCCCCCTTCTCCCTCGCTCTCTCTCAGCCTCTGGCACTACCGTAGGGCTGCTACCTGCAGCTCCGCCGCCGCCGGTAAAGGCACCGTCACCTCATTCAGCCCCTCTCACGCGCTCAGCACTCGGACGGACATCATAACAACTTACGCATTGTTGGCAGAGCTCCATGCACGCGCACGCCGTTGGCATGGCAGAAAATCCACAGCGCCGCCGGTAATAATGACAGCATGAATCCCGGTGCAGGACGGTGCCGGTGCATCTTCACAGAGTGGCCGGTGTGCACGAGCGGAGCCGCGAGGAGGAGAGGAAATTAACAAAACAGAAAAGCGGGTCCCTCCGTCAGACACAGTGAGGACTGCTGCACGGACCTCTCTCTCTCTCTCTCTCTCTCTCTCTCTCTCTCTCTCTCTCTCTCTCTCTCTCTCTCTCTCTCTCTCTCTCTCTCTCTCCAATAAAGAGATGATGTAAGGATCACTCCGAGAAAACAGGCTGGTCTGGTCTGTTCGAGCGGAAGAGACTTATCTGTTCTCTCTGCAGCTGTATCGCCTCCTTATTTAGCGATCTCCCACAAAGAATGGACAAAAGAAAGAAACAAGAGCCGGGTCCCTAGATAGCGCCTGTATGGCTGTAGTGTGCTCGCTGTAGCCTAGTTTAAGGGGTGAAATCTCAAGCAGAGACTCCGATCCACTGGACTGGTTTCTCTTCACGGCGCTGTGAGTGCGCTGTCCATGGTGCTGAACTTATCTCCGTCTTCCCGCCTCTCTCTCTCTCTCTCTCTCTCTCTCTCTCTCTCTCTCTCTCTCACTCACACACACACACACACACACACACACACACACACACACACACACACACACACACACACACACACACACACACACAGACACACACACACACACACACACACACACACACACACACACACACACACACACACACACACACACACACACCAGTGTCGTATGTGTTCCGTTCGTGTAACCATACATTGCAGACAGTGCCCCTCTCCTTCTCTAGGTGGTGGTTGTAGCCTGTATAGGGACTAGGGACCGCATTCGATAATTAGAGGTGAGATAAAATATGATAGGCTATCTTTTTTTAATCAACTGCCCTCCTTAATCGACCTCCCCCCCTGTGTGTGGCAAGGACCCAAATACAACGACACACCCAAAACACTTTTTTCAGCTTTTAACCAATATGACTTTGGGGGTGGTGTGTGAAGAATTCTGGTCAAAATTTCCACATTTGAGAGCAAACTGTTGCCATTCTACCATTTGTATCATTTTTCAGCAGCATAACTGGCATAAGTGCCCTCTATGGGTGGAACACTGCTTTTTTGTGTGCCCTCAAATTAATGGGATATTTGGTACATCCTGACGTCACGGTGGGTGACGTCAGGATCCCCCCCCCCCCCCCCCATTGATTATTACTGTAGTTCACGCGGCGCGAGCCCTTTAAGAGCAATGCATTCATGGGTAATGCCTATTGTGGCTAATGTTAGCCGCTAGTTAGTTATGTTACATGGCAGTAAAACGCTAACCTGACGCTGCCAGATGGACGGTATAGCTCCACATACGTTTCACTAAACCAGTCGATCTGGGAATGCAGTAACCAGACACGCTGATGGAGGCGGGCACTTTTTCCAAGCTACTTGGCAGGTGATGGGATGACCCATCTGTCTATCACCGCTGGTGGGTGTTAACTTCAACCAATCAGATCGCCGAAGGTGCCTGTGCTTGATCTCCGTGGTATTCATTGATTGAGTCCTCAAAGTCACCTTCGAAGCATTTAGTTAGATTATAACGAACTAGTTGTGTGGCTTAGCCTTCCCAAATGTTGCTGTTAGTTTTTTAGAATTTAATAATTGGGAACGTTGCATTCAATTTCATTCAGACTGCCTGTCACTTCCGCGGCGGCAGCCATGTTGACGAGTGAAAAGAACTACAAAGACCATGTACCCACTACTTGCCCAGACGAGCCTGAGCCCGCCTAAGGCTGCCGCTGATTCATCGGGCCGGCATGGTTCGACCAATCATCTTAACTGCCTGTGCATGACAAGATGGATTACGTCGTCGAGAGAATCTCTTTTGATCTAGCGAGGTTATCCATCTTGCAAGCAAGGTTAGTAAAACGCCACTAAATGACCAAATTGATCGAATTTTTAATCATTTCGAGTAACACTGTTTCCATACGGATCACCAGCGTTAGTTTTTTGTTTATAATGTGGCTATATTCATAATGTTTTATATCTTGGATGCGTTATTTCGAATCCCACATAGGTTACGCCAAACCACACATACTGTAGGTTACGCTAAAACCACCACCGCAAAGCGTGTGGGTTTCAGGATGAAACAGTCTCGAGCCACTATCGTCATCTTTAGAGCATAATATTCCTGGAATGCAAGTTTGACTAAACAGTTACATGTCCTCTGCATTCTACATAAAATTAAGATATTACGGGTTGTTTTATTTTGTATGTTAGATACTTATTGGCCAAGATATGTTACTTTATGGGGGAGGAATTCTGCCAGGTAAGGAGAGGAGTGTGGGCGGCCATATTGCCTGCAGGGTTTTCAGATCGAGTGGAGAGCCGTTTTGCAGGAAATCTGGGGGGGTTAGTCCCCCTTAAAAGTAGTGTATTTTAATGAACAAGTGCTCTTCACAGATAACAGACAGGTACAATGAAGCAACTGACTGGAGCACCAGACTCATCTAGGCTACACAAGGAGAGGTGATTACAAATGAGACACAGCTGGGGCAGACAGAGAACATGGCACACATAGAACTACAGGAACTAGACAGGACCCACACAAAGAAATCCAAAATCCAGACAATAGATGACGGCAAAAGTCACAACCATCACACAATATACAGTAGTTAAAATATTCACCAACAAAATATATATTTGTCAGGCATAAATTAGTAACTGCAGTTATACAGTGGACAAGTGAAATAAAATGTTGACCAACTTCCCTATGACATTACCATTCTCTGTACTTTTGCTACTGTATATCACATTCAGCTCAACTAACACACCTCTGTGTTTGTATGGTGGAACATGTTAGTCATTTAGATCCGGCCTTGAGTCTTCTTCCTCTACTTTGTGAGCTTTGTTGGCAAATCCATTGAGCATTCAACATATAAAGGTACTAAATGGCATGTTGCCTACAAATATTAAGCAGAAAATACTAGTCTGTTGCATAATCAGATGTGTTATTACTTATACAACTGCAACAGATTCCACCCTAAAAGGTTATGAGATACATGAATCAACTTGTCATTTTACACACATCCCACCCAAGTCCCACAATTAGCCATAAATGGATTATCATGAATATTAATATGCATAAATTCATATAAATGTGCTTGTCATTCCATTTTCTGTGTGAGAAACTGACAAAGTTGGAGTGCAAGACTAAACAACTTAAATTTCACAGTGTGAAATTCAAGTGTTTGAAGGTTCTAGCAAGGAGAGGTATTGCTTGGTGGCTTTAGTTCACATAATACCAAAAGGCTTGTTGCCTGTCAACATGTGACAGCACCAGCAGGTAGCGCTGCAGCTCTGAGATGGACCTCTTCAGACAGAAATGGATGTAAAGTTGACGTCAAGAAGCATATTGCTGCACATCGAAAAATTCATGACATCAGAGCCCCTGATAGGGACATAGAGAGTGGATGTCACACCTTGATAGCCATACTAATTATGGCTATAATTATAATAAGAAATAAATATATATATATATTTTTTTAATGCTGCGGGTGACTCATCATAAATGTACCTTTTGTTTTTGGAAAGAGTGACCCCTCTGGAAGTTCGATTTTCCTAGATTTTTTGGATGTTATTTAACATGCCCAATAGTACCAGAATCCATTGAAAAACCTTTTGTATCAATTTGTTTGGTGCTCTTTTTTCACTCCATATATTGACTGGCCTAGTCTCGCTTGCCAGACTCTCAGTTTCGCGCTGCACCATTTCAACCAGAGAGACACATTTCTAGAATGTCAATGATTTATTAGATGATTAGATACATGAGCCTGTAGGCACATAAGATATAGATATATTTTTGGTGATTAGACTCCATCATGACGTCAGCGTGATTATGACGTCGATCAGCAGGGCTAGATGCAGCCAGGAGTAGGATTGAATATCCCCCGTGGAGTCTAGACTTGGTGGTGGTGAAGGTGGTCTTGATCTTGATGGAGAAGGCTTCTGAATCGGAAGACCTCGGAGTGGACTGGAGGAGAATAGGGTGGAGGAGGCCCTGTCATCATTCTGTCATCATGTCCTTCGGCCACACCTGAAAAAAAGGTGAAGAGGATGACTTCCATTCCTTCAGAATGAGTCTTTTGGCGACAGTGTCTGAAATGGTTGCTTAGCTGTAGGAAAATTCAGAGGACTCCGAGCAGCTGAAGATGGCAAATTCTGCCTCCGGCTGTAGGGTAATTTTGTAGGCCTTAGAGTACCAATCAAATATTTTTGCCCAAAATCCCGTTAATGAAAGGCAGAACCAGAAGGCATGAGATAGTGTGCCCTCTGACACCTGACACCTATCACACAGTGGTGAAACAGAAGGGAAGATCCTGTGTTGTTTATGCTGGGAGTAGTGAAGACGGTGAGTAACTTTGAATTGGATCAGCTGGTGTTTGCTATTAACTGAGCAGAGTTGTACTACAGACAGACTCCTTTCACATATAATGTCAGATAAATCAACACCAAGTTCCCCCTCAATCCCTAATCCCCTCAGTAGAGGCAGTGTTGCAGTTATCAAACAGACATACAAATCTAGAGATTAAATGCTTAGAGTGAGGAGGGCTCAGCAATACTCAGCATGTTCATTTGGGAGCGCTTCAAAGGTGCGAGTCTTGGATCGAACATCATTTCTGACTTGCAGGAATCTGAGCCAGTTTGTGCCGGGCAACTCAAACTTCCTCTTCAGTAGATCAAATGATGCAAAATGACCATCTATGTGTAGGTATTTGATGGAAACCAGCCCCTTCTCACTCCAGGCATTTTTTTGTCTGACCATGGAGCAAAAAAATAGTGATTGAAAGAAATTGGCTTGTGGACAGAAACATCTGGTAGACTCAAAACACTCCTAACTTGGTTTAAAATTCTGAGTTTTTGACAGTCTTAAATCTAGTTTAGAAAATAACATGGCTGGAAGGGAGGAGTTTGCAATAGAGCTGGCCTCCATTTTGAGCCACAGGGGGGCTCCAAGTGATCTGTACTTTACAGCAACAGGCAAGGCAATGTTGATAGAAATGTGCAATTATGGAACACAAGGGTTTGTATTGTAAAGAACGAAGAGACACATTTAAATGCTTTGCGTCACTATGAGGGAATAGCACTTTCCTGTATTGTGCCCAGATTATTAAACTGTATTGTCCACACTCGTAACAATATAGAATATTAAGGATGGACTCATCTGTTCAGTGTCAGCAATGTTCAGAATAATTGATCAAAACCTCCATCTTCGGGCCATATTCAGTCCGCAAATTAACAAGAGATCCTATCTGTGGCTTTTGCAACATGGTCTATTATCTGATCACAGGCTCTCCTTATCCCTAATGGAAAATCCAGCCATGAAGAGTGTCAAGGTCCACCATTGCCAGGTAAGAGGTTCTAAATGTAGTCATGAGAAAGCCGTGGATTCACCAGTGAAGTGACAAAGAAAAGAGACAAAGCAAACTGAAAATTTGCTGATGTTACATTTCACTGTATAAATCCAATTCGTATTTAAATGGTCGCTGAGGTCAGACAAGTTTCCCTTCTCTTCGAAGACAAGAGAAAGACACAATCTGCACTTACAAGGAAGCGTAGTCTTTTAATAATGTCAAGGCAAAATTGGTTTCTGAATCATGTCATGGCCTTAATTAACTAAACGAGCCTAACGGAACAAGACAAGGGTAAAGAAAAGAGGGAAAGAGAGAGGGAGAGAGAGGAGTAATACACCAGATAAAGATCAGATACCTTATCTCTTCAGTTCACATGTCTGCTATTCTTTCCCAGTCCTCCTCTCCACTCTTCACCACCACGCTCTCAAAATGTTTCCTTCTCTCAACTCAAATTAATCTACTTCACATTCACAGGCTGTCTGCAACACATGCAGGGTAAACATCTACAGCTGACTGTCAGGTGCAATCCTATGGTAGTATTGAGTGCTCTAATGCTTTTCATATATTTATGTTTAAAGAGTTAATGACATTTTCCTAGTCTCAAATTGATTGACAGAGTTTGCGACTCAAGGACTGATTTGATTTAGTTTCAATGGTACTGTATACTGAAGATGCAACTTGTTTGCTCATGCTTATTTTTGTCAACAGTGGGGGGAGGGCACCTACTGTACTGTCTTATAATAGAATGAGATTGTAAAGTTGTGCTACTCGGGTATCTACATTACGCATATACCTCTACTATATTCACAAAGCAACATGAATGAACAAAAGCAACACCAACAACAACAAAGGAGGAGGATGAGAATGTTCTCTGTGCTGTCAAGGTGATGTTTTATCTCATTATAGGGACTTGAAATGTTGCGCGCTAGCCTGCACTCAATTTCTAGGGTGGAGACTTTGGAGACGATGCGCGCAACAGCCGCAACATGTTATGGAAATGTTTGTATGAGTACAGGATTACAGCCGCTCCTTATAGATGATGTTGTCTGTTATTGACTCCTCATCACCTTCAATAAGTACTTTCATGCTGTTGGCTCGCTTTCCCGTGGATGAGGTTGTGTAGAGCTGGTCATGAGCAAACACTGGCTGAGGTAGATGCCAACTCGGCCAATCTCTTGAGCTTTGTTGATGGTAACTGAGAAAGACAATCTGATTGAGAACTGTCATCTCACAAAGGTGAAGGAAGCTCATAATTTCTGTCATGGTGAGGAATTCTTGGCAGGAAGATCCTTTCCCCCTTGTTTGTCCCTACAGAAATCTCACATTCAACCACCTTGTCCATCATCATCCGGGTGCCGTTCTTGAGAGTACGGTCAGGACCTGCTTGTAGGTTCCTAAGCAGCATGATTGGAGCTCCTACTTTCAGTTTGATGCCATTGTCAGGCATTTAAGAGGGTGTCTGTGATTGTCTTCCAGAACAGAGTCAGCTGAAAAGCAAACTTTCTCTTCTCCAGGGAACTCATCTAAGCGCATGTTGTTGATGTCTTTGATGTCCTTGTTGAGAGGAGTGTATATAGTGCCTTTCAGAAGGTTGTGTTTGTCACCACATCTAATAGCTAATAGCCTATTGTTTTTTTGTTTTTGTTTTTTGAAGGGGTGGGGGCATTTTGCCTTTATTTAGATAGGACAGTAGGCAGACAGAAAAGGTGGGTAGAGAAGGGGGGTGACATGCGGCAAAGGATCTCGGGTCACCAGGGTCGGATTCGAACCCTCGTCGGCCGCGCGAAGGACCGAGCCTCCGTCATACACGTGCTACCAGAGTGAACCACCAGGACGCATCCTAATAGTCTATTGTTTTCGACTTTCTCAGATGTCCTGTAATTCCCTGATGAGGGAATGAGGTCAGAGGTGTGATCACAGTCATCCTGTTCAAACACCAAGACAACCCCTTGAAGTTCCCATCGAAGCCACTCTTCATCTTCAACCTCTCGGTCATTATTTTATTATAATGTGCACAATATCAATATCAAGGCTTCAATGTATGATGACATTTTCGTCTGTTCCTAGCAGCTAGTGTCGAGTTTTCCATCAGGCAATTGGTATAGTAAAGTGCTATTGCCTTTTCTTTAAGCCCTATCCAGGTTTTAAACATTGTATGAGTAAAGTCAGTGTGGGTACCCCCTTCCTTTTAACAGATATCCTCTTGACTTCAAGGCAATGTCCTCAGATCGGTGATGTGATCACAGTCAACCGTTTTGATTTTTCACTTAGTTTGTGGCTGGAAGAATCTAAAAAGTAATGCAGGATGATGGGGACGGTGCAGGACCCTACCAGCCTTTACTCTTTGGATGCAGGGTGGTGAAGTGAAGCCTCATTTCAGCAAGTGTCCATCCTGCTGAAGTGACAGCTACTCTCTGCTAAGCTCCAGGGGGCGCTGCTCTGTAGCTGACTCTGCACTCTGACTGACACTTCCTCTACACGTATCAATCAAGTGTTACATCCTCCTTCAGAAACAACCCAGCAAGCAAAATTACGTCATGATAACGTTGTGATTACGTGTTCCAGTGACGTTCAGGACTAGGCCAGATCACAGGGTGATTTGGGGATGATTTAGACGTCTATGCAGGAACGTCAAGCTGACGTCGAAATATGACCGTTACCATGAATGGGCATGTTCAGTTATTCTGCTATGTACACAGTGTATATTCAGCAACTTTATACATAAAGCTATAATTATGTCCAGATTAACAATTTTATGCTACATTTTCAAAAAAAATAATACCACCCCGTGTGGGATTTGAACTCGGGATCTACAACTTACAGGCCGGCTATTCTACCGCTACGCTAACTATTCGCTGAAATATTCTGCTGTAGGTTGGAGTAATATAGCCTACTGTTTCAAAACATGGACCCCTTGTTATTTTTATACTAGTATAACATCCATGGAGTCGGGACAGTTTTATTAAAAATGATAGCTAATTTAATTCAAAACTGAATCTGGAAGAATCATTGAGGGTCCCCTCAAAATTTACAAATGTCACCAGCCTGTACTTTGTTTGCCAATGCTCCTGCACACACAAACAGGCTATGAGACACGGATAATACATAGCCTACCGTACAGTATACGATAGGATTATGGTAGAAACTTGTTTTTTATTTAAAACGTTGGCGTCAAGTCTGACGGTCCCAAGCACTTGCCTCACCGCCCGCAGCACATAGAGACCAATGTTATTTGTCCAGCTCGGAGGATCGTTCATTTAGGTGAAAATGAGGTTGTAGCTCGTTGTCTACCTTACTAAGATGGGGAGGCGTCGTGTGTGCAGTACATGCTTCGTTTATGAGCTATTGATCCGGGAAGTGCGAATCCTCGCAGTGTATTTTCTCTCTTTCAAAACAATCTGGCAACACGATATGCAAGTGAGACAATTGCAGGATTCCCCCGCAGTTCATCTCCTCGTAGTCCCACCTCCACGAATAAACAGTTTGTTAATAAGCATGATGTCCACAACTGCTGATCACTCGGATTTTGGATAAAAAATAGCCCAGGCTGAGAAATACGTGATTGATTGCAACCATTTAGTTATCCTCATGGATATTTCAGTGGTGAGTGAAATTAGTTGGATAGTGATACTTGGGCCAGATCTGACTCGTCATGATATGAAAAAAAAAAAAAAAAAAAGTCAAACACCGCAAGTGCATATAAGGTTGTTTAGACCGGTGTTTCAGAAAAGACTGCGTCGGGACCATAGACATAAATAATTATGGACGTATCTATCCCATTACATTTCGTTTTCCTGGTGGAGTTCAAACGTTGGCCGTCACCATCTTGATTTTTCATCAGCAGAGTGGGAGGGAATGGGTTGAGTTCTTCCGCACCTCACGTGAGATGGGAGTTTCCCAGAGCCGCAGCTCCGCCTGCTATTGGTCCGTGATCAGCAAGCTGCGTGATCACTGGACAGGCGATCTGTCAATCACCCCCTTTCCTATCATCTATTTTAGTCCAAATGGGCGAGTTATATAAAAATTGACCCCCCTACAGTTATGAAAAGGTGAAATTAGCTATATAGACCAAAACCGCGTTTCGTCCCTCACTGGAAAGATGTTTAATCATGTTACAAAGTCGGGCATTTTAACATGGGGGGAATGCCTACTGCCCCTGATGCCTAGTGGCCATTCGAGGAACTACAGCTTTTCTATTCACTTCCGCATCCTCAGAGGAAAGGGTGTGGGCTTGCCCACTGGTCGGGACCCACAGTTGGGTCGCAGGAGATTTTATTTGGGTCACCAAATCAATTTGCAGAATTTCTTCCATAGTAAAAATGTGTATATAGTTTTACTGATGAGAAATAAAAACAGTTACATAGCCTGTTGTTAACTCTGCCTAAATGCATTTATTTGGTCTCATTTATAAAGTATTGAACATGCGTATATGTTTTCAATAGGCCTAAAATATGCTGCATAAAACAAAGTTGTGATTTATCAAACGTATATATCTTCGAAATGGCTGGTTTACCTATTCAAGATCATATAAGGTGATAATGAAGACAGTAAAAATGGTCAGGAACAATAATTTATGCACAAATTCACTAGGGATGCACCGATCGATCGGCACGTGACCGGAAATGGCCGATTTTCACGTGATCGGCCTCGATCGGTGATCTGCGCCGGTCACTCTAAAATGCAGATTCTGTGAGCCGATTTTCAAGTGACGTGCGCGCACCCAAAAGCAGCGAGACCGAGTGGATGTGGATGAGTTGCAGCCAAAACAAAAGCTGCCACTACACAGTACACACATGCCACAGCATGTCTTCGTCGGTGTGGAGCCGCGGAGGGGCCGGGTAGGTTGGAGTCCACAGTACATTCCAGTCTGAGCGGCTCGCTTCACCTCACCGTCCCCTCTTCCCCGACCAGCCTCCACATCACCGCTGCCTGCTGCTGCTGCTATCTGTCAGTCACGACTCACGTTGTAACGTGGATACAGCCAGGAGAGGACTTTTGTTTCGTATTGCGAATAGAACGACGAACATAATAATAAAACGCATCGCACCAGTGTGCAAGGTTTTCTGTGAGAGATGATTTTTTTTCGAATGGCGGATTTAAAAAAACGCGCTCTGTGTGTAAACTACGATATTCAAACTGAGTCAACTCAAACTCATTTCCTCATCTAGGCTACTCAAGAACAGCCAAATCCACAACTGTAGAGTGGGCATGGCTTCGAAGGTCTCTGGGCTCCAGAGCTATAGGCTATAAACTCCTTGTCCATGGATAACATTTTGACGTTTATTTATTTTATTTTATTCGTTTATTTGGCAGGGACATAGGCCTATACAAAAAAACATTAAACCCCATAGGGGAAGATATGCTTTGTAACAGATTTAGCCATAGGCTACTTTCCATCTGAAGCCCCTGTTCTGTTGCACCTTTTTTCTTTTGGAAAAGTAAATGCATGATAGCTGTGTGATATACTGGAATTATTGTTTTATATTCATTGTATTTACACAAAAAAGAAAAGCTCTGTCCAGTAACCTGGAACACTTTTATTTTGAGATGTTTTTGAGTGAGATCGTCCTACCTCATGCAAATGATAAGAAATGTGACATGAATGTTAATTTTCTATTAAAGCAAAGTAAAAAAGTAAAAAAATAACCTGCCAATTATTGTTATTAGAAAAAAAATCGGAATCGGCAAAAATCGGTATCGGCAAGTCAGACTATTCAAAAATCGGAAATTGGAATCGGCCAACAAAATCGCAATCGGTGCATCCCTAAAATTCACTCTTCTCACGATTTATAGATAAGACATAATTGTGAATTGGGTCACAATGGTTTGTCGTTTAAAAAAAGTGTGTCCCGACTCCCCAGATAAAAGGTTTGGGAAAAACTGGTTTAGACCAACTAACCAAGTCTCCAAATTGCATCTTGCAGTCTCCCAGTTCGCAGCCTCACGTTGTATTATTGTCTACCTACTGACAAAGGGAATACTGTATATAGAGAGACAAAGTGAACGTCACTTCCTGCTTCAGCACTGTACCAGAGATTTTCTTCCGCAATTTATTTACAAAACTAAAAAAAACAACATTGAAAAAATATTTTCTTTAAACCCGCATTTTTTTACGTTTTGGTCCGAGTGAAATGTATGCGATATCTCCTGTTTCTATTATCTGAACCGTTTGGTTTGAACAAGTAAAACTATTTTTATAAGCATTTTACGAAATGTCTATGGGAAAATAAATGGCGGATGAAAATCTCTGGTACAGTGCTGAAGCAGGAAGTGAAGTTACTCTTTGGCTCTCTATTCACCTTATGTAGCCACGCCCAGAGCCGTATAATAGAAGAGTTCCGACATCTCCACTCACTCCAATGGACCAGTTTTTTTCCAGGAAGTATAGGTCCTGGAACTCTTGAGTAAAAAAAGCAGCACTGTCGAGTTGCAGCAAAATAGACAGTTTGTGTTGTGCTTTGAAAGGGTTTTTCATCCCTTGAATCAAATTGTACATTATATCAGCTTTATTTTAGCATGCAAAAGTAGCGCGAGACCCATTCCTGGCTGTTCATTGGCTAATGAGTCTCGCATTTTGGTCCTCCGCTGACGCCACTCTCTCTAGAGGACACTAGCCACGCCCATTTGACCCGGTTGTGTGGTTGTGTCACGACTTCCGGCTAAAAAAAAGAAAAAGAAAAAGGCTGGCTGCTCCAATATCATCTAACTCTGAATTAACTAATAATTTAGCCAATTGTATGTAACATACCAAATAAAAGCAAACGGCAATGTCTAAGAATGGAATGCCATAACTGGCTTGTTAATTCTCGCATTCAAGGGAATTATGTTAACGCTGCGCTCGGAGGAGAGAAAACCATCTGAAGCTTTCTTTGTTGGAGTCCAGCATGGCCGTAACTAGCTATGAGGACGGGGAGGTCCGGACCTCCCCTAATATTTCAGAGAAAAAAATAAAACAATCTGCATGGAAAAGCATGAAAAACACGGGATGCCGCGTCCGTGGTAACTTGATTCCGAGAGAGCAGCAGCATGGTGGTGAGTGATGACTGTCTGTCTGCCTGGCGAGATAATTGAAGGTGAGCGAGCTGCGAGACAGTGAGCGAGTGAACGACAGACAGTGAGCGACACAGACAGATTCTTTAGCAACAACCAAGAAAGTAAGTGTCTAGTCTGTCTCTTAAGTAATGTTACCTGTGTGACATGTTGGGATGCTACTGGCTAATCATGCATGATGCCAATTGCCAAGCTCCCGAAGTCAGGTATGCAGATGGCTATATGCATGGTTTCAGTTTCATGACCCAATAAGTAACAAAAAGAGGTGGTGTAAAGTTAAAAACAACATAATATATTTTATTTTATTTTTCAATCGTTCCTATCAGGAATAAATAAATGTCCCTCTGTATGTTTTTTTATTATCGATGATGACTTTGTGTGTTGTGTACGGCTTGGGTTGTGTACCTGTGTTTGTAGGTGTCATTTTGATATGAATTTGGCTAAAACAGTTTGTGTTTGTTAGTTACAATTATGTTGACAGGAGAGCTGAGCAGGTGGTGACATGAAAGAGAATATACTGAATAATGACATCACAACAGTATAATCCTAATGTTGATTTAAAATGATATATTACTCTAAATATGGCTAAAAAAGGGGGAAAAAAACTAAAATTTAACCCTCAAATCCGCCTCCCCTTGCTGGACCTCCCCTATTTCGGAACCCTGGTTACGGCCCTGGAGTCCAGGTATGTTTTACAAGAAAGTGCTCATCATTGTCGATGATAACGTTATCTGACCTGGCTAACAGTGGATACTCCGCTTGCTTGCTGTGTACCGAGCTCAAAGTAGTAGGCTACGTTCTTTGTTTTACCCCTGCACTGTCCGCTACAAAAACAATTTTCTTCTTCTGACATTCTTTTGTATTTTGCGCCGTGACCAGCGGAAATGTTAACACAACCCGGAAGAATTTGGCCCACCCCCGCGTTTGAACACGATTTCAAAACGATTTCAGACGGACAAGCCCGTCTTTTATTGTCACACGGTTACACATCAACACATGCACGGAGGGCCACAAACTTTCCTCCGGGGGGCAGGCCAGGAGCAGTGGTCGCTTTCTCGTACAGCGCCCGGGGACCGACTTCGGATGTTGTCGTCACTGGTCGGATGACGATGACGATCTGATCTTCTGCATGTTTTTAATGGGGGGGGGGGGGCGTTATATACGGAGGAACCCCCCTGGGGGGAGCACGGGGAGAACATGCAAACTCCACACAGACAGAAAGGCCCTTACGACGAGATACCCCACCTGGGCAGTAGGCACTGAAGATATGGGGGGAACACAACCACAGCGCCCGCAGTGTCCCAGGCGAGAATCGAACTCAGGACCTTCTGACTGCGAGGCGACAGCTCTACCACTGAGCCACCGTGCCCCCCAGTCAGACATAAGGTGAATAAACAAGCGCAAACCTTTTAGACCACGGTACCAGCCCCACCCCACCCCAACACCACCCATATCCCCCTTGCCACTACTGTAATCATACCCACCCCTCGAATCACAACTCTCTACCACCTTCCTATCCCTTTAACCACTAAACTCACTAAACGTCCATGACTGACTGACTGAGTGAGTGAGTGAGTGAGTGACTGACTGACTGACTGACTGACTGACTGTCCTGACTTTTTCACGTTATGTCCCCGGCGGGGCAGCTGACTCAAGACTTTGCGAATCAAAAAGTTGTCTCAATTCATTCCCTTGTCATCACCTCCGTACATCTTTTTTATGGCTTATCTTAAAAGTTTCAGATACTGTCGAATATTTTCATGTATAGCTGTTCAAAATGGAACAAGCTGTGAGATGAACTCAGATTGTTCAAATTAAATCACCATAGACATCCAGAAGTAGTCAGTCTTCACCATCTGCTGAGATCTGCTGACTCTACTATCAGCCCCCCCTCCCCCAAGCTCTCAATAATTACAAGCAGTGAAGTAAAGACGTAATCCAATCATGCTCATGGAGCTACATTCCTGGACGTTACCTGGCCTCGCTTTATGACCAAGTGGAGAATAACTTTCTTTCTTTCTTTCTTTCTTCGTCCTGACTTGCAATAAGATGACAGCGCGGTGAGCTTCATCCCGTTAAATGCTAACGACTGAGCACATTAGCCATACCCGTTATCATCTGGAGTGCCACGGAGACCCTAAACCCAGCCAATCCCATCGCTTTTTAATTAATGAGCGTTCCGTTAAAGATCTCACGCAACATGCTCTACTGACTGATGGAATGTTTTGGGAACGCGTCGCCGGGTCACCATGGTTACTGGGCATCTTGGTAATGATGGAACACTTGCCCACTAACAAGGGGGCAGAGCATGTCCGAGCAGGTGTATCTGTGCCACTAAGACATGGCTAATCAAAATGGGATTAGCGGGTTTATGGCAGTCATATCTGAACTCTGGTGTATACCATCACCCCCCTCCTCTCCTCTCCCCACCTCATTCAGAGTGCTCTTTGGAGAGATGAGGAAGGGGATTTGTGGAGATAGGTCAAGGAGGACAAAGGAGTTTTTCCTTCAGATCCTTGTGATCCTGCCTCCTTTTTTTTTATCTCTACCTGCCCTTATTTTCCACAACCGATCCCATTTACAGTTTCACTGGAATTCTGTTGGAACAGTTTCAAACCTATCTTATTTACTGTCAGCTATATTGTATTAGCAAACACTGCAGCAGAAAATAAACTATATGTAGCACTTCTTTAACCCCCTTTGTGTTTACAGGGTAGTGCCACCTGAATTCCCTCTTGTATCGCTACGTTATAAGTATGTAATTATAACCCTTGAGGTTTGGTTTAGTTTTGAATGTCAGTAATAATGTCTAGTTATTGACCCACAATTCACCCTTGCAGTGAACCTTCACCATCAGCTCTGGTAAGTGCCCTTTAAAATTTAGTCCCACTTAGTACACTATATTATTTAAATGTTACTTGATTATCTATACAAATAAATGTACAAATATGATAATATATCTGTCTAATATACTAATCCTATGTACTAATCACTTGTTTTTCCCTTCTCCCTTCTAATGTATGACCCAGGACCTTAAGGTAAGTACCTCTTAACAGGAAATGATGTCACTCATACAAGGTAAGTTTATAGAAAAATATAGTATATTGATTTAGTATCTTAAATGAAATAGCAATACACTGGAACAGTATTTCAGGAAATCAAAATAATAAACAGTAACTCTTTTAGTTCTTTCAGAAATTCAACTAATAAACAGTATCTCTGTTGGTGTTTTCAGATACTCTCCATCATCAATGCAACCTGTGAAACACACTCAATACTCGGATACAATACCTGCAATGCATTCACTAGAAGATGGCAGACTAGCATGCATAAACAATTAAACAAATAAACCAATAAAGTCCTGTGTGTCTCTAATGTCAGCGATGCTACATCAATGCTACATCGTTAGCATCCACAGTTCCCCAAAACAAATCCCACCCTCGTTGCAGATCTGAGTCGTTGCTTGGGTACGTTGAGGCTTACAAACTTTATAGCCGCTTCGCTCCCGAAGTGACCTAAAATAAAGAAAGGTACCTGTAGTCCTTGATGTGAAACGAAACGAACACCTGGCGATGGTTTGCGAGTGACTGGCAGGCAGGGCGTAGCTTGAGCAGAGCGGTCCTCCGGCTGGTCGGCTAACGTTGATGGCAGCCTTGGCGTGGAGAGGCGCAGGAACAAATCCCCCGACGTCACCTTTACTCTGCGTCCAAGCCAAACACAGTGCAAACGTCGGCTAAACAGACTTCGGTCAACGTGCGGTACTCACTTATCTGGCAGGCACCAGTTAACACGAAGCTAACCACTGACTGAGCTAGTACAGTGGCCCTACAACACGCAACAACTAGCTTCACTAGCCGAGAAGCTAATGCTATGCGCCTGTAGAATCAAGTTGTCCAGTAGACTCCAGGCGTCCTTGATACAGCTCTCACAGGCTGTCCGCCCTGGGATTCCCGTAGCTTTCACCGGAACGTCGGCTAAGTCTATACTGGTCATGAAATGTCTAAATAACAAACAGGTCTCTCTCTTGGTGACTTGCTCTCCACAGCCGTCTCTGTTGCCATCCGTCTCGTTCCTCGTCCTCCGCACCCCTCACACTCTCGCCCGTTCACCGTCCAATCCTGCTCCGCGCTCTGCTCATGTGATCCTCCCAGCCAATCACTCGACGCCAAAACCATGCGGTCGCTAGCACGTCCCCTAGACATGGAAATGAACTGTCCAATCCCCGTCCAAGGAAACCAAACAAGGAAGGACCCCACGGGCACTCCCACTGAAGTCAATTAAAGGCACATTTCCACTTTCCTAAACATTTACAGATTATTGCATCTTCACAGGTAATTATTATAACAGGTAAGCATGACACAGGTAATAGTTATCACAGGTAAGTATTATCACAGGTAATTATTATAACAGGTAATAGTTATCACAGGTAAGTATTATAACAGGTAATTATATGACACAGGTAAGAATGACACACACTCCCAGACACACACACAACTTAAAGAGCCTAAAAACTAGCTTCTTAGTTAAACAAAAATATTAAACCCCACTTAAACACCTGGGTTACATATAGGGTACATTAGAATATTATGTTGTCAAGTTGAAATGGTCTACCATGCTTTTGCTGTCATCCTTGACACGTCTACTGTGCCACCTCCCCATTCTTTAGCACTCTGTCTCCTGACTCCTTCATTCCTCTCCTGCTCTTTAGCCCTTGGCATTTGGATTTTGCTGTCAAGGCATTTTCTCTGTTTGTGGCCGTTCGTCTATAAGCTGGATTTATAGCAGCAAATCCAACACTTTCTTGACCAACTTGTCGTTACTCTCAACTGTGTGAGAGAGCGTGTGTGGGTGCGCTCGTTTGCACTGTTTGATCCAGGATATTGTACTTCTCATTGGAGGCTGAAGGTCCTGATGCCTCCTAATCCATGATGATTGGCTGGCTGCTAGCTGTATTGTCAGCTGTCCGTCTGCCCTTTTGCTGCTGCAGCCCTCTAGTCTCAAATCCCTACAACTCGCTTGCCTCCCCCTCCCCCCACCTCTCCTCTCTCTCCTTTCCTCCTGCCAATCTCCCCAGTACAGCCCATATCATTTACCACCGTATGCAGTAGTATAATTCATTGACACACACACACACACACACACACACACGCACACGCACACGCACACGCACAGGCTCACACACACACACACACACACACACACACACACATACACACGAACACGCCCACACACAAGGGAGCTTGGGCTCTGTCTGTTTCTCTGTCTGTCCCACTGATGACATCATCAGTGATGTCATAAACCCACACACAAGGCTATAGTTCAGTGCACTGATGCTGTCATCAGTGATGATGTCATCAGTGATGATGTCATAGGCATTGTGACATTACTGACACACACACACACAGAATAAAGGGAGAGAGACTGAGGGAGAGGGAGAGAGAGGCAAGGGAGAGGGGAGAGACTGAGGGAGAGAGAGAGGGGGAGAGAGACCGAGGGAGAGAAAGAGGGAAATGAGAGCAACTGAGGGAGAGAGGAAAGAGACTGAGGGAGAGGGAGAGAGAGGCGAGGGAGAGAGAGGAGAGAGAGAGGGGGGAGAGACTGAGTGAGAGAGAGAGGGGGAAAGAGACCGAGGGAGACAGAGAGGGAGACTGAGGGAGAGAGAGCGGGAGACTTTTGCGTGCGCCAATAGAGAACCAAAGTGAACCGTCACTTCTTGGTTTTCTCCCTGTAGCTAGCGTGAACGGAGAGATAACGTTACTTTTTTATCCCGTTTGAATTGTGCCACGGGGTACACATGTTAAATTTTGACAATTTAAAAGATAACTATGCATGTCAAGAAAGTCACAGTTTGTGGTAAAACGGTGGCACCAGTGGTGTATAAAGTACTCGAAAGGCATACTTCAGTAAAAGTACACAATATATTCCCAGAAAAAGACTTTGGTAAAAGTCAGTCACTCATTAGAATATTACTTGAGTAAAAGTCTTAAAGTAGCTCATATTTTCTGTACTTAAGTATCAAAAGTAATTTTCTGATATTAAATGTACTTAAGTATTGAAAGTAAAAGTACAAGTAAATGCTGTTAAAAAAATGCAAGCAAAAGACATGCGTGGGCTTGAGTGGAATATTTCTTCTTCTTGAGTTTATATAGCGGTTAGTCTCGCTGGCCAGCCTCCTCTCCCTTCCGTCCGAGGAGTCTGGCGCCGCAGGTCTACATAGTGGGATTGCGATGGGCGGCGCTTAGCGGCAGTGCCCTTGGAAAATAGTTGCCGTTTTCAGCGTGTAGCAACGAGCTAGTGTGTATGTTTCGGCCGTTAGCTTGCTAGCTAGTTAGTGTTGTTGTTTTCCCTGAGGCGGCAGGGGACTATTTACAGCAACACACAGGGAGGAGGGAGCAGAAGCCACTCTGATTGACATGGTCGGAGCCAATGACAGAGCTTCTTAAGCGGGGAGTGGAAATCCGGCGTCTGAAACCGACGCCTCCAATGGGAGAGAAGAGTAGAGCAGGGGAGGGTTTATCCCAGTTATGGAGACCTGCGGCGCCAGACTCCTCGGACGGAATGGAGAGGAGGCTGGCCAGCGAGACTATATAGCAGTTAACAAATAATGTCTTGGACTATTTTCAATAATGAAGACTACTTAGCAGCTAACGCCCAGTTCAGGTCATATCACAGTGCACGCCCCCTTTCTTTGAGGTTGTATAACCCATTCATTGTTATGCTTGCCCCCTTTCACTCATGCTGTCTCCTCATCCATTCATAGTTTACCACGCATGTGGCAATAACCAATCAGCCCAAGCTATTCCTTTCCAGCTGATCCCAATCACCTACAGTAATCAGCGTAGTACTGTATATCAGGGTCCATGTTTTACTCTGTTTGCTATGTGCTGTGTATATGTGCCATGTGCCATTCTCAGTTGCTGATCATCATCGCTGAAGCAGTTGTTTTCGCCCCACCTCCTCCCCTGATCGTCATGACTCCTGAAGAATTCCCTATGGGGCTTTCCTATCCTATTCTTCACTGACGACACCCTCTCATCATCTCAGGAGAGTGTCATCATATCATGGAGTCATAAGCCAAAATTAATTTGTTGTATCATTAAAGCTTGTTAAACTTCCTACTAGTCTCGTTATGTTGCATTAAAGCCATTAACTGGAATGGAGTGTGGATTGTGATTAACGTAACTTGCAAACTAGGAGATTCACCAAACCTGATTGCTTGCAGGCTACCCAATTTCTTCTGATTTTACTTTGTAACTAAGATGCTTGGGGGAAATGTAGTGGAGTAAAAGTATCAATTATATTTGGGAAATGTAGTGGAGTAAAAGTTCCTTGACATGCATAGTTATCTTTTAAATTGTCAAAATGTAACATGTGTACCCCGTGGCACAATTCAAACAGGATACAAAAGTTAACTTATCTCTCCGTTTACAACTATTCATATTTTTCACACACTGGTACAGGGAGAAAACCAGGAAGTGACGGTTCACTTTGGCTCTCTATAAGGCAGGTGTCACAGAGTGATTTGTGACTGATATGTATTGTCAGACACCCCCTTGTTTAATTATAATATGTCAATTTACGTCTTTGCATCAGAGTCAAACAGGAAGTGGGAGTGGCTTAGAGATTATAGCCGTGGATTTCAGGTGCGCAGCCCCTCTCTGCCATTGATTGAAGCCGAGCCATGGATTCTCTGGAGCCCCTGTTCTCTCGTAGTTTTCCCTCTGTTTTCACGTGTTAGTGTGTGTGTGTGAGACTTTTCTTTTCTAAGCGTCTTATGAGCAGAGGCTGCCTGAATCTGGCCTCCACACTACCGACTGGGCTGGCCATACAAGCCGGGCTGTCTAGGTGTCAACGCCCCGGCCTGCTAGAAGGTAAGCTGCTCTCGACCATATTGGTGGCTTCTGGTTTGATGTTTCTGTGCAAAGACGTTCTGTGTTATTGTGACGAGGTTTGGATTAACTAGACACGAGCTTGATCCTATTTTGAGAGCCAGACTCTGTCACACAGGCGAGGCTGCGCAACAGCCGAGCAGCGGGCGAGGCCGCGCAGCAGCCAAGCTGCATATGTGAGCTGCAGGGCGGGTGAGACCGCGAGCCCGCGCAGCGCACAAGATGCCTAGTATATATAACTTTTCTAGCTTCCCTCACTTCCTTGCTGCACGTAATGGGTGCCCAAGTCTTCTCAGTATTACAACAATATTTTCCTTAGATTCCAGTCAGCCATCAGGCTGTCTCACATTTTAAAATATGCATAGATTTGGTCGATAGGAATTCATAAAGTCCACCTTTCACATTCATGTATTCACACCCCTCACCCAAAAATATTCATTCACCTAACACCCCCATTATTTCAACCATGGACTCCAACTCACCTCACACAGCCTCCTTTTCAATATCATTATTAAAGCCCGCCCTTTTGCCTACACTCCATTCTATTATGAAAATGATGACGATGTCATATTTCCAGCGGTGATGGTGATGTCTTGTCCCATGCAGGTAATTCCAGATTGGGAATCCAACTCATTTCAAGTAGAGCGTGAGGGTAATGGGAAAGTGACCAGGGCTGAAGAAAGATCCCTTTTCAATTACTTTGCAGGTGAGAGGACCAGCCGTTCTACTACATATGATTGGCAATAGCAGCTTTATAATCAGGAAGTTGGGAGACCAGGGTGATTTCACAGCCATATTCTACTTTTTCTTATTAATCTAACCTTGTACCACCAGGAGGTAAACCTGGAAGGATTAGATCAACTGCTGGAGAAGAAGCTATGATATGCCTGTATGATGACATGGTTGGGGGAATTTAATATTATTATTAGCTCACACTCTCAGCCCGGTTCATCACGCCACCTTGCCAGCTCTTCTCCTCTCCTGCTGCCTTCACCTGATAAGCGATCTTGCCTTCTCTCACCACGAGGTACTGGAGCGGAGAGCAGCAGTAGCTGTAACTAGGTCAAAGTTGAAACAATTTTAACTTGGAGTGCAGCGTACAGTTTAGCGGTTTAGTGATTTGCCATAAAATAAAAACGCTATAAAGTTCCGTTTTTACAATAAAAATTTAAGTAGTAACTTTGAGACCCAACATATGAACATAACAACACTAAGAGGAACCTCTAGTTTAATGTTTGAATGAAAATAGACCACCTTGAAACATTATCACTTCAGTTTGTGTAGCCTATTTTATCGAGTTTGAATGAAAGCTTTTGTTTTGAAACATTCTGACCGGAACTACAAATGATTCTGCTGCTCACTTTAGCCGCTTGTTCGTGCACTATTTTGGAGAAATATTGATTGGAAAGTAAATAGGCTAATGTTGAAAAATAGAAAAATATATTGTGATTCTGATGGACTTGAGCTTGCATCCAAAATGCTGTCAAAACTTTCCTTTATGGTTGCCAAAGCCTCCATAATTCTTGACCGGAAAAGATGCAGAAAAAAGCCGCAGAGAATAAAATGACGGCCCAAATCACAGAGATGCCAATTCGCACGGGACTAATATTATCAGAACACCTCGGTGTTTGGCGAAATATGTCAGGTAATTTGCGATGGAATTATTACTTGGCAAATTACAGACATGGCCGATTCGCACGGGATTAAGATAACAGGGGACCTCCACAATCATTACAAATTACCAGAGGTCCCCAAATAATATTTATCCCATGTGAATATAATAGGGCTATAGAGAGACTGGTGTCACATCGCCCCTCCCTGCACTGTTGTGTCCGGGCTTTCCTCTGGTTCTGTTGTGTCCGGGCCTTCCTCTGGTTCTTAGCTGAGCTGTTCTACACTCTTAACTCATCCAGGAGCCACGCTTTGTCAAGAACCTTTAGCAGAACCTCCTTACCACTTTTGGAAGCCTTTCGTGTTTGATAGAACGTGCTCCGGGGAGCAGCCTGCAGCTTTGGGTTCAGGAAAAGGTCAAGCACACCCTGGGGCGCGTGCTCCAGTACGACTTGGGAAATACAGTAGTACCAGCCGGGAGATGATAGTCCCACCCTGGTTTTGGCGTAGGGTCAGAGACCCCGGGGGTAGGGGACCCCCCAACCCTAACCCTAACCCTAACCACACCCACCCAATGCCTAAACCTAACCCCCCTCTCCCCACTACCGTATTTCTCAAATCGTCCTGGAGGATGAGCCCGGGGGTGTGCTTGACCTTAGCCTGAACGCAGGAGCAAAGGAGATAGGCTTCCTAAAGCGCTAAGGACGTTGCTAAAAGCGCTTGACAAATCTTGGCTGGACGAGTTCAGAGTGAGAACGGGCTGCTTGTTCAGCATCAGCCTACTTTACATTCATACAGACATCACACCTGGGAGACAACCACAGTTTCTGTTGTTGGCGACTGAGCAATGGGAGTGTTAAGTGCCTTGCTCAAGGGATTTTAGGTTGCACTTTATCTCAGAAATACACGGTGCTGTCTGAGCAATTTAGCCTAATAGAGAATAAATAGCACAGTCCAAATGTCTGATATATGAGATTCGGTACAGCAATGGGAAAAACGCCAACAAACAAACACGTTATCTTGGGTCAGATACTGTAGCTCTGTTTCTGCCTCTGCCTGTTTGTCCCAAAATGGCTCTATTAGCAAATACAATTTCAGCCGTTACAGAAGCACACGCACGCACGCACGCACGCACACACACACACACACACACACACACACAAGCACAAAAACACAAACACACACACACACACACACACGCACACGCACACGCACACGCACACACAAACGCGCGCGCACGCATGCACGCACACACACACACACACACACACACACACACACACACACACACACACACACACACACACACCAGAGGCAGGTGTGTGCAGTAATGCTCACATACTGTACAGAGCACACACAAACATGGACAGGCACTCATGCAAACACACACACATACACACACACACACACACACACACACACACACACACACACACACACACCCCTACACCTACAAGGCAAGTGTGTACGCTCATGCACATCACACACACACACACACAGACACATGCGCACGCATGCACACACACATGCACACACACACACACACACACACACACACACACACACACACACACACACACACACACTGTGACACGCACATGCTTTTTAAACAGGTAGGCAGCAGTATTGCTTCTGACCCAGCGGCAGATCTTAAAAGCAGCCTATTGAATAGAATATGAGGCCAAGGATGCATTATGAAACATTATGAATCACTTTGAAGAGAAGTAGGAGCGAAAAGAAATATTCTCAGATAGCTCAGTAGCTGACTTCTATATCTGAGCTGTCTTTGTGATTGCAAAGTGGAGACGGAGAGAGAAAATGAAAACAATGGAAAGAGGGAGTGGGAGAAAGCAAAAATGAGATGAAAGAATGAGAGAACCCTGAAAATGAAAGAGAGAGATTGACATGCTGGGATAAGATAGAACGGGATAGAGAGAGAGAGAGAGAGAGAGAGAGAGAGAGAGAGAGAGAGAGAGAGAGAGAGAGAGAGAGAGAGAGAGAGAGAGAGAGAGAGAGAGAGAGAGAGAGAGAGAGAGAGAGAGAGAGAGATAGAACGGGATAGAGAGAGAGAGAGAGAGAGAGAGAGAGAGAGAGAGATGATTTACTGTTGGCGGATCTCGTACGCGTGTGTCAGGCTGAAATGTGGCGGGTTAGCTAAAAATCAGCCGTGGCTAAGCTGCAAAGTATTTGTCTCGGTTGCTAGCAGAGGATTTGTGGTCCTGTGTTAGCCTGACATTCAGACCGCATCATCTACTCGTAAACTCATTTCCTCTTCTGGTTGCAGTCACTTCAGAGCATCTCTATGAGGGGGCGGGCCTCGGTCTTCCCTAACCAATCACTAGAGACTGAGGTGTCCACGCCAACTGGCCGCAGCAATGCACTAGTAGTAGTAGCCTAATGCATAACAGAAACGGACACAGTACTACTTTGGCTACTAAATTTGGCAGTTGTAAAACAATTATATCAACGAGCAACGGATTGTCAAAACAAATTTTACCATTGATGAAAAACGTGACTTGGACATAACAAGCAAGCTAGAAGCAAGATCTATAACATCCCCCTATAGCTATCAACAGCTCCGCTAGGCCAGGCTACGCCGAGACATTTGTTTGGGCGGCTGGCCGAGCAGAGCTTCACTTACCGCGGCCGCCGTAACGTTACTCCCCGCCCAGACAGATAAAGCTCCAGCAGGCAGCGATCTCTCGCATGCAAGACAGACTGACAACAGCGTGCCAATCACAATCAGCGGCCATGATTGGATTTTCAACCGGAGAAAAGGCGTTTGCACATGACGATGCCAGACCAAGAAGAGCCAAATTCACAACTGTGGAGTGGGCATGGCGGTCTGGAGCCAGGCTAGCCCTGTGTGGCAGAGACACACACACAAGTTGATAAGGAATACATGTACATTTGAATGACTGAAATTACCATTAGTTAATTATTTATTCCGGTGAATAGGGTAAAACATTTTTTTTATATTATCATGTAACTTTCCCAGTTGATTACTTACATTAAGACAGTATTTTTTTTACATTACAAGTTTTCTGAAACTCCACTGGTGCATACGCTTGTTCTTGTTTAATTGTTGTTATTGAGCCTATTTCTCAATGTTTTTGGGACAAATCAGACTGTTGTGAATTTCACATATAGTGAAGAACAGAGGCCTGTCTCACAAAGCGAGTTCAACATAGGCTATCTTTGCCTTAGCTGGCTTCACAAAATGATTTCACAATAACCGGTCACAACCAGTCACATGCAACATGGACAGATCCAAATCAGATCTGGATAAGATGAAAGTTTTTTGTGTGCCTTTATTTAAACAGGTAAATCATATTGAGACCGAGGCCTCATTCTCAAGTGCGACCTGTTCAAAGTATTGATCTTTATGAGGAAATTAAGTAATTGCAGCAGAAAAGGTAATAGGATTCTGTTAAAGGGACATGGAATATAAACACACTAGAATATTGTAGCGTTCCTGGTATTTATGGAATCAGAGGCTTCTTGCTGGTACAGGGTTCTTTATTCACAGTTAGTCATATCACAACTCTTGGCGGTTGCTACGCCCATAGCTAGCTAGCTGCTTCTCCTTAGGCGTATCCGGAGACTGACTCCACGCATGCTCTCTCACCGGAAGCGTTCCCCCCCAGTAACACTCTCACACATCAGTTCCTAGCTGCAATCGAGACACTTCTATTGCACACCACATTACACGTAATACCTGGATTACCTGGATCGCTACATACCCCCCGCCCAACAATAAGGCCAGCTCCCACGCTGGCACCACAACCCACACATATCCCCCTGTACCAAAACACACCCAAACTCTTCTTTTTTTCTTAACACACTTTTTTTAAACACATTCCATCCCACCACCATATCTCATGTCATGCACATTTTTCTTTTTCTTTACAGCCATTTCAAAACCACCACCATCCTCTCTTTTTTTTTTTTTTTTTTTTTTTTTATATAACTCAAAGTCCTCTGCAGTGTAACTCTTTTCGGTCCCCCCTCGGTGCCCCACAGCCATCACACGCACTGCAATATCTCCACACGTCCTCCTCATGTCCGGCCCAGTAGAAAAGTGCATGAACATTTCGGAGCATCTTCTCAGGCTCGTCATGCCCTGTACGGCCCCTGTGCGCCCACCGCACAACCAACCCCCGCAAGTATCTGGGCACAACCGTCTGCCTCCCTTTTACCCCGTGCCCTGTTCTCTCCAACAGCCCATCTTCATCCAGCCGCAGGTCGGAAAACATGTTCCACAGTCCTTTCGTGGCACCGGAAAACATGTGAGTCTCCTCCACGGGGGGCCGGCGTCCAGCCGCCACCCACGCAAGCACCGGACCGATCTCCGCGTCCTCCGCCTGCCTGCGTTTCCACTCACGCACGTCGACATCCATGATGGTTACGCCGTCGTCCTCCAGATCCACATCTGGACAGTCCTCCTCGTCTTCCTCCACCTCCTGCACTCGGTCGTCCTCCTGCCCCCCTTCCCCAGGGGGCGGCGTGTTCAGGACAGCAGGGGGAACACAACCGGCCTCGATCTCCACCTCGGCTTTCCGCACAGCAATCGTGGGGCCCGCAGTGCAGTTTCTGGCTAAGTGCTCAGGCGAACGGCACGTCCAGCAGAGTCTCACCTGCCCGCCGCCTGCACGTCTCTCTTCTCCCGCTGTCCCCCGGTCTCCGACAGCCTTTCGACACTCTCTGGCCAGGTGTCCAATCGCACCGCATGCCCAGCAGGCTCCCTGCTGTCCATGTCGTTGTCCCGCGTACCTGGTATGTTCCCCGGGACCGCTGCGACACCCTCTCGCTAAGTGCCCCGGTTTCCCACATGTCCAACACAGTCTCTTTTGCGGCTCCGCGTGTGGCCCGTGCTCAACTGTGACGCCGTATACAGTGATGTTATTGACGTTTGGTTGCTCCCCTGGAGCGGTGGGAGGGTGACCCATCTGGACTACTGGCCCCCCTGCGAACGTCAGTGTGCTCTTCCCTAGGTCTACTGTGCATTGGTTTAGCGTCAAGTAGTCCTCCCCCAAGATACAGGGCCCCGCCATCTCTACTACCCATACTGGAAAGTTCACTGTCTGTCCCCCCACAGTTATCATCACGGACCCCCTTCCCCTCATCGGCATCAACTCACCGGATACTGTCCTCAGCAGCTGTGCCGCTGGCTGCTCCAGAAGCGTTCCCTCGGGCATCATGTTGGCATTCACCAGCGTTGCCGTACACCCCGTGTCCACCAGGGCGACACAGTATCTCCCCTGTAGGTAGACTGGAACATGGCAGCCGTTCATCGTGCGCAGCCCGTTCTGCATGCTGACAGCTCCGGCGATGTCGTCTACTTCGGGGGGAGGCGGAGCCCCACCTCCCCGTTGATGTCGGTGGGCTCCCTCCCGCGACGACGTGGCTACGGGGAATGTGACATCGGAGACCCGTCTCGCCCCATCTAGACGGGCCCCGTGCCGTTTCCCTGGTTCCACGTTCTCCGGCGGCACTCTGCTTCCCGATGTCCGGGGCGTCCACAGCCCCAGCAGATCATGCTCCCTCTGCCCCAGCCACCGTTCCGCGGGGTGGGCTGCCGAGCGGGGGCGGGCTGCAGAGTCGCGCTTTGGAGCAGTTGTTCTTTTAGCTGCTGCACCGACTCGGACAGTTCTTTCACCATGTTGCCTTGCTCCGCCAACGCCATCTTCCACGCTGGCTCTTCTTGTAACGGGCTCTCCGCCACCATTCTCACTACGGGGGCGGCTCTCTCCGTGTCGCCGCTCGCGGCCCAGCCCTCCACTGTCTCTCTTTCAAGCGCCAACTCCAGCGCCTCCTCCAGTGTCTTTGGCCGTTTCAGCATTACCTGATCGCTTAGACTTCGCAGCACGATTGCCTGGGTAAAGTAATTTCTGGCTAACTCGCCTGGCGGCAGCCGGCTGTATACGCACCGGCTGAGGATCTCAATGTCTGTTGCCAGTGCCCGCAGCGACTCCCCCGGTCGTCTACGCCTGTTACACAGCTCCGCAACCACGATGCGTTCTTCTTTGCATTGGCCAAACCGCCTCCGCAGGGCCGCCATCACCACATCTAAGTCTTTTGTGTCGGCCATCGCCGCCACGCACGTTATAGCTTCGCCTTCGAGGGACATCACCAGATGGCTGGCTCTCTCTTCCCTTGACCAGCCATTCATGTCCGCTGCCACGTTAAACATTGTGCAATATGGCTCCCACTCGCCTTTACTGTTGTATTTCGGCGGAGTCACTTCCTTCTTGCTTCGGCGGGCGCCGTCCCTCGCCGCCTCGATCCGCGCCACTTCCCCGTCACTGGCCCGCAGGCTAGCCTCGCTGGGCCGCGGAATAGCCTCCATGGCTAAGGCGACAATGTCGTCTGCCTCGGCCTTCACTCCCACTAGCACTCGGCTTCCTACTGTCTGCTCCGCTTGGATCTCTGCAGTAGCGGCTGCGTCTGCCCAGTCTTCCTCCTCTTCGGACGCCTGGCTGTCTGCCCCGGCTCCTTCTCTTCCCGCCTCTCGTTTGATTCTTCTCCGCTCTCTCCTCAGGAACTTGTTCACCATCTCGCCGATTACGGAGGCAATATTCACCGCTTAACTTCTGACGCCAATGTAGCGTTCCTGGTATTTATGGAATCAGAGGCTTCTTGCTGGTACAGGGTTCTTTATTCACAGTTAGTCATATCACAACTCTTGGCGGTTGCTACGCCCATAGCTAGCTAGCTGCTTCTCCTTAGGCGGTATCCGGAGACTGACTCCACACATGCTCTCTCACCGGAAGCGTTCCCCCAGCCTAGTGTTCCCCCCCAGTAACACTCTCACACATCAGTTCCTAGCTGCAATCGAGACACTTCTATTGCACACCACATTACACGTAATACCTGGATTACCTGGATCGCTAAAATATAAAAACAAACCAGAAACATATAGGCCCCTATTCTCCCGCAGGCCTTCGGCGCTAAAACCGGCCTTAAACGCAAAAAAACGTGCCTTGCGCCTGTCTCGGGAAGATATCAACATGGCTTTAGGCTGGCAAATGCGCTTTACGCTGAATGGGCGTGGCGCACTCCCTGAATGGGCGAGAATGGGCGTTTCGGCCTTAAATGCCGGCGTAATGATATCTTCCCACCTGGCGTAAATTTAGCGCTTTGCGCTTTTGAAAACCAGGCCTATTCAGTGCGCCAGTTGAGCGGGGCGCTCCTCTGCTTCTCCCCTGTCACCCTTCTCTGTCTCTCTCTGAAACCAGGCCTATTCAGTGCGCCAGTTGCGAGGAGCGCTCCTCTGCCTCTTCTCTGTCACCCTTCTCTGTCTCTCTCTGACTCCCTCACTCAGACAGACACAACACACTCCCATAGGAAAAAGAAGTTGAACACTCCCATAGGAAAAAGAAGTTGTAAGTTCACTGCCTGTGAAATGTCCCAGCATGCATTGCACTACTCCATTTCGCTACTAAATAGCAACCAAATGAGCCAAAATAGATATAAAGGTAGATCTAAATAATGTGCAATGGTAACACAACCTGCAATTGTAGAACATTTCAATATTGGACCAAATAAAACATCCAAATGAAAACACCACCCTATGTGAAACATATATGTCCCCTCGTCGATTTAACGTGATTTAGATAAGTGATAGTGTAACGCGCTTCTACTGTCATGTCCTACTGTGATGTCCGCTCCAATAAATTGGCTCTTCTTCACATTTTAGTTTTACAATAAAAACACATTTATGCAATGACTTTACATAATGTAGGCTATATTTATGTGCATCATCCTACCTGCAGCAGGGGAGAGAAAACGATATCTTTCTGGACAAACTTTCACCAATCTAATTAATCTCATCATATAGGGATAGGCTATATTTTTCTAGCTGATGCGTTTAGAACATTCTTTTCACTTTGATCTTGCTATAGTGTAGCATATTTACATGCTTGCAGTATTTAAACTGCAGTTAGATTGGTTTGAGAAGCATAATAATATGGAATAATAGCCTATATATGGAGACAGACAGACGGGATGAAGGGTGGGGGGGGAGGAGAGCGCTTGGCTTTGTCTGGTTTTACTGGATTTCTCCTGGAATTGGAGCTTAAAAGGCAAGCGTGTGACTCTTTACTGCACTCCTCCAATGAGCAGATGGTACATAATTTTATGCTTAAAAGGCGTGGTTATAATGGTTGAGGCCGCGTGTAGCGCCGATACCAAGATATCGAGTGCGCTGGTCCACACCCACTAATCTGGGCTGCGCCAGGCCTTAAACGCAGTTTCTACGCCGATTGCAACGATAGGGCCCATAGTATAGTCAATAAATAGGCCCAATTATAGGATATTACATAAGCCATATACTGCTGATTTTCAACACATCAAGTAACTATATATAGCTATAAATAACTATAACAAAAATAACAATGGGTGAAAAAGAAGAACACACTTTTGAGTCAATATCAGCATTACAATACAGGCTTGGTTGCAGAAACAGGAGGAACCGCCGCATCATTAGGACACAGTGGGCATATTTTCCATTTATAAATTATTTTGTTGACAGATTGGGGCCGTAAAAAGATTTTCTATTCATAAAGCCGGCCTCATGTTCTTCAGGACTGTACTAATGGATTATCAATGCAATAGGCTGCATTGAACCAAACACTTAGATCGTTAGGTTTTCTTCTATATCAGACACAGGTTTGTGTTCCTACCTGACATGTTTCGACGGCAATACTTCCGTCTTCATCAGAGGTGTCACTAGATGGTGTGTGACGTGCCTTAAACAGCTGATGTTGTTTACAGAGGCGTGGTCGTCCTGTCAGATTTGACAGGACGACCACGCCCCCCGCTGTCATTCCGCCGTTTGAGAACGCTGCTCCAGGTGGTGGAAACATCAGCTGTTTAAGGCACGTCACACACCATCTAGTGACACCTCTGATGAAGACGGAAGTATTGCCGTCGAAACATGTCAGGTAGGAACACAAACCTGTGTCTGATATAGAAGAAAACCTAACGATCTAAGTAAAGTATAGACACTATGAACCTTTTTGGATGAACCAAACACTGTTGAGAATCCAATGGGGGGGAAATGCATATTTATAGGCAGCAGCAAAATTTATATATATATATATATATATATATATATATATATATATATATATATATATATAATATTTGTCTATATGTGGAATGCAGATTCTCTGTTTCCAGAGAGCTGTTTGGAGGCCTTTCCTGTTTTGATCAGATATAGTCTGAACCATCGGTTACCATGGTGACCATGGTGTTAAAAGTGACCACCTCTGTGAGACCGAAAAGCCAGGGTTAAGCCCAAAGTTAGCCCGCTAACCCACTAATCTGGCTTCATGAGACAGGGGCTCTGGAAGCCATGTGTCGTATCAGCTTTATCACACACCCACAGCCTGAGAGAAACATGTGGACTGCATCTCCCTCCTCCAGCATTATAATCAATGCATTAGATATGCAAACATAAGCCACATCATAATTTCTTATCAGAATTATGCACGAGTCTTCTGTCATTGGAGCAGAAGTCCACTAATCAAGTCAAGTTTATTTATATAGCCAAGTCAAGTCAAGTTTATTTATATAGCCCTAATTCACAAGCATGTCTCAGAGGGCTTCACAGAAAGTATGTCTAGCTAATTCTAGCTGACACAACAGTAACAAGAATATACAGAATAAAGATAACATTTGAACAATTGATAATATAGAAAATATAGGAATGAGGGGAGAGCAGAGGAGAGCGCAGGAGAAGGGAGAATAGCAGGGGGAATGTGAGAGAGTGATGGGGTGGGGAGGGAATGGGAGATGCTGGAGGGTATAGGAGGTGGGGAAGGAGCAAGAGGAGAGAGCAGGAGAGGGGAAGGGAGGGGAGGTGTGGGGGAGAAGAGAGCAGGGGGAGGGAGGAGGTGGGGAGAGAATGAGCAATATAGATGGAGGAGAGGGGGGAGGTGGGGAGAAAATAGGAAATGTGGAGGAGGAGAGAAGGAGAGATGAGGGTGCAGGGGAGGGAGAGCCAGGGTAGAGAAGCAGGGGGAGTGTGAGGGAGGGAGGAGGCGGGGAGAAAACGGGAAACGCGGAGGAGGAGGGAACAGAGAAGGAGAGACGCAGGGGGAAATGCGGAGGAGGAGAGAGCAGAGAAGGAGAGGTGGGAGGGTGCAGGGGAGGGAGTGCAGGGGGAATGTGAGAGAGGGGAGAGGACAGAGAGGAGGAGAGAACAGAGAAGGAGAGGTGGGAGGGTGCAGGGGAGGGAGAGCAGGGGGAACGCGAGAGGAGGAGGCGGGGGAGGGAACAGACCTCTCTGCTCCCTCCTCCCCCACTTGTCAACACTTGTATTGCGCATCTCAAAGGCCATGTTCAGACTAGGAGGCCAAATCTGATTTGTGAACTTTAATGACCTCTTAATGATTCTATCCAGATTGGTTTTATGAGTCTGGATGCTCCAAGTCTGATTTGTGTCACTTGTCCCAAACCACATATGGAGGTAGTTTCCAATCTGCTTTCGACTGATGTGACTTCAGTGTGGACGCGCTGATCACCCAAATCAGATTTGAGAGTGTCTTTTGCAGGGGGCGGGGACTTGAAGAGCAGAGAGCAGACATGCAAACACTGCCAGAAACATTGTGGGCCCTATTCTCCCACAGGCCTTCGGTGCTAAAACGGGCCTTAAACGCAAAAAAACGTGCCTTGCGCCTGCCTCGGGAAGATATCAATATGGCTTTACGCTGCCAAATGCGCTTTAGGCCGAATGGGCGTGGCGCAGTCCCAGAATGGGCGAGAATGGGCGTGTCGGCCTTAAATACCGGCCTAATGATATCTTCCCACCTGGCATAAATTTAGCGCTTAGTGCTTTTGAAAACCAGGCCTATTCAGTGCGCCAGTTGCGCGGAGCGCTCCCCTCTGGCTCTCCTCTGTCACCCTTCTCTGTGTCACTCTCTCCCTCTCTCCTCAGTCTGACAGGCACAATACGACTGTTTCTCTCTGACTCCATCGCTCAGACAGACACAACACACGTCCCATAGGAAAAAGCAGTTGTAAGTTCACTGCCTGTGAATGTCCCAGCATGCAATGGGCTACTCCATTTCGCTACTAAATAGCAACCAAATGAGCCGAAATAGATATAATGGTCGATCTAAATAATGTGTAATGGTAACACAACCTGCAATTGTAGAACATTTCAATATTGGACCAAATAAAACATTGAAATGAAAACACCACCCTATGTGAAACCTATACGTCATCCTGGGCCTATATATATCCCTTGTCGGTTTAACATGATTTAGATAAGTGACAGCGTAACCGCTTCTACTGTCATGTCCTACTGTGATGTCCGCTCCAATAAATTGGCTCTACTTCACATTTTAGTTTTACAATAAAAACACATTTATGCAATGCCTTTACATAATGTAGGCTATATTTATGTGCATATCCTACCATCCTAGCAGGGGAGAGAAAACGATATCTTTCTGGACAAACTTTCACCAATCTAATTAACTCATTCAGGGCCAAAGACGTCTTTGACGTGTTATCAGGAATAGCCCAGAGGGCCAATGACGTGTTTGACGTGTTTTTGTTTTTATTAGTGCAGCGCGTAGTTCAAACACTTCCCCAGCCTGTGACATGTTTTCAGGTCCCTGGCATCTAAGACAAGCCGACAACACGTGAACAAACACATACCGCAGCTGTTGTTTTGAAATTGAGCAGGAGGAAAAACAGAAAACGGATAAACGCTTCCTTGTGCAGACAGGAGAAACGCCATTGAAACGCCCCTTGGCGCGCTGCACGAGCTGGTCGCCTTCCTGTGTGCCAGCCGGGAGAAAACGGGAGAAAGTAATCCAGAGATGTGTTTGATCATCGGAGGAATGAGGAAATGATCGATCAGTTTGACGGGTAATCCAGAGGGCGGTGAGGATGTGTTGAATAGCCGAGGGGAAAACGGGAACGATCAAATAGCAGGGAGGATAGGACAGGGAGACATGGACGAGGACGGGTGGACCAGAACAAAACAAAATAAACACACGAACAGCTAACAAGGCAGAAGCGGCAGTCACAGCAGCAGACGCCAGCAGTACTCAGACCCGGAAACAACGTAACGAAGATAAAAGGGGGATTGTGTGTGTGTGTGTGTGTGTGTGTGTGTGTGTGTGTGTGTGTGTGTGTGTGTGTGTCTGTCTGTCTGTCTGTCTGTCTGTCTGTCTGTCTGTCTGTCTGTCTGTGTGTCTGTCTGCACACTCACTCACACTGCATGAGTAAACTGTATTGTTGAATGTAAAAAAAAGCACTTCATGTGTATATATATATATATATATATATATATATATATATTTTTTTTGTCATTTGTGTCATAACGAATAATATTTACATGTCTGATGTCAATACAGTTCAAAATAAAAGAATTGAGAGCGAGTTCTGCCTGAGATTGTGCCCTTTACAAAAATTGCCTTTTCTCCTGTTTATCTTTTGGGTGAAAACAGTGTGTATATAAATTGCTATAAGTAGAGTACAGAACATGCTAAAAGCTCACTTTTTTTCCCTGGTGAACCCAGAGACGTACATCTTCATTTTGAGGTATTGCAAATCACTTGGGTGCTAATAGATAATTTACTGTGGGTCTTGAAAGATGACCAACAATTATGAAAATCTTTGGCCTGTGCTAAATATTGGCAGTCCTAAACTGGCCATGAATGAGTTAATCTCATCATATAGGGATAGGCTATATTTTTCTAGCTGATGCCTTTAGAACATTCTTTTCACTTTGATCTTGCTATAGTGTAGCGTATTTACATGCTTGCAGTATTTAAACTGCAGTTAGATTGGTTTGACAAGCATAATAATATGGAATAATAGCCTATATATGGAGACAGACAGACGGGATGAAGGGAGGGGGGGGGGGGGGGGGGCAGACCGCTTGGCTTTGTCTGGTTTTACTGGACCACTGGAATTGGAGCTTAAAAGGCAAGCGCGTGATTCGTTTATTGCACTTATCCAATGAGCATGACGGTGCATAATTTTACGCTTAAAAGGCGTGGTTGTAATGCTTTAGGCTGCGTGTAGCGCCAACACCAAGATATCAAGTGCGCTGGTCCACGCCCACTGATCAGCGTTGCGCCAGGCGCTCGGCCTAGAAACTACGCCGATGCAACGATAGGGGCCACATGTATGTTGGCTCATTGGCTCATTGTATCTGGACACACAGATCCGACTTGAACACTTGCCCAAATCAGATTTGTGGCAGTGCGGACACACTCTCAAATCAGATTTGGGAAACCAATCAAGATAATGATGATTAATGACTTTAGCAGCAAATCGGATTTGCCTGTAATGTGAACATGGCCTAAAGTCTGACTGCCGTTGTGAGGATCGCCGCATCAGAGGAGAAGATTAGAGAAGATTAGCCCACAGCACTTAGTTTATTATTATTACATTTCAAGTCTTTAGTGGTGACTTCATCCCGTGCCAGGAGGTGTGCATACAAATTCCAACAAATAAAACCTTCCCATCAAACTGCACAGCGCTCTCCCTAACTGATCTCCCATTTGTTTACAGTTGTGAGTAATCATTCACTGCGTTATGTCCTGTTTTCATTATGACTTTACGTCTATATAGCTACAGCAGAGTCATTCTCTCATAAACGTAATGAGAATATGACAGATATTGATAGCTCCTGGAAAACCAGGGGTCATGCACCCCAGTCAGTGAGAGGGGAGAGACAGACACGCGCGCTTGTGTGTGTGTGTGTGTGTGTGCGTGCGTGCGTGCGTGCGTGCATGTGTGTGTGTGTGTGTGTGCGCGCGCGTGCGCGTGCGCATGTGTGTGTGTGCGTATGAAGGTCCATACGTCTCAATAAACATGCGCAGCTACGACTGAACGTGTCACACAACGCTTGACGTGTCATGTAGTTTCCCCATTGACTTGTAATGGTCATGCGTGTATGCGTGGGCTTACGCGCTCTGGCTGCGCAACCGCGTACATCATTACGCGTAAATGTACGCGTAATGATGTACGCGGGGTGCGCAGCCAGAGCGCGTAAGCGCACGCATGAAGATAATAGAACAATTTTGTCACGCGGGCACATGCACGCGGACTATGATGTGCGCAAACTACATCACGCGTAACAACAAGCTGCGTAGCACAGCTACTTCCAGCGTGTACACGTGTGACCAGTGTTGGAGAAATTTCGTTACGCGTTCACACACACACCCGTTCGCAGTTTTGAGTGTTACGCAACCGGAAGTGTATCTGCAGCGCGCACAACACTGCACGTACATGAACGCCTCGCGTAGTTCTCTTCTGTTTTATGTTGTAAAATGTGGGCCCAAGGGATTGTGGGTAATCTTTGGTGCTGACCACAGAATAGTCTGTGAGCAATCTTGGGACAGTAACCTGCTAGCGACATGCTTGATCAACTGGTTGGTTTGGTCACTGGCACCATCTACTGGATGAAAATGTAACATAGAAAGAAATAGAATAAAACAGAAGAGAACTACGCGAGGCGTTCATGTACGCGCAGTGTTGTGCGCGCTGCAGATACACTTCCGGTTGCGTAACACTCAAAACTGCGAACGGGTGTGTGTGTGAACGCGTAACGAAATTTCTCCAACACTGGTCACACGTGTACACGCTGGAAGTAGCTGTGCTACGCAGCTTGTTGTTACGCGTGATGTAGTTTGCGCACATCATAGTGCACGTACGTGTGCACGCGTGACAAGATTGACTATGTTAAGTCACGCAGGCACACACACGTTGCTGCGCATGTGTCAGTGAATAGTGACGTCGATAGGACTCCATAGTGTGCGGGCGGGCGCATGCGTGTGCGTGTGTGTGTGTGCAGAGTTGGGGACTGGAACAATAAGTAAAATGACGAGTCTGCATTTTAGTATTTTGGGCACCCCTTCCTTCCTGTCCAACCAATTCACGCCACACACTCCCGTCCCCGCATCTCTTTGATCATCCTTACACACCTCCATTCTCCTGCACACCTCATCCTCTCTGAACTCTTCCCTCTAATATTCAAATCCAGTCTCTTCTTCACCCTGCGGCTCTGCTTGTTTTCTTTATTACTTCAGCGTTGCTCCCTTGCCCTCCTCTCTTATCTGCTGGCTGCTACAGAGATGCCAAAGGAATACTGTCTCAGTGGATCTAAGCCTCCACAACTCTTGGAGGCAGGAAAAGGGAAACATTTTGATTTGATGATCAGTCGAGCTTGCTGTAAAATGTTCCGCCACTGTTCATTAAAATAATAAAAAAAAAACTCGTAAGATCATGTCCGTAGGATAATGCCCATCCCTCCTCCCCCCCCCCCCCCCCACAGCCCGTTACTGAGCCGTTTGTGCTCAGCGGGAATCAGGGGGGAGGGAGTGACAAAGTCCTGATTTGTGGGGGCTTTCGCTTCTCATTGAAGAGGCGGATGGCAGTTGGGAAGAAGCTGCCCCTGTATCGCGATGTTCGGGTACCGTCAGGCATCAGTCTTCTGGGGAGGAGGGCCTTAAGAGTTTATGACCTGGGTGGGTGGGGGCCATGATTTTCTGAGACCGCTTTAGCATCCTGGCAGTGTAGGTCCTGAAGGGATGGCACGTTGCACCCGGCCACTGATAGATTTCTCTCCCCAATCTATGGTATTTTGATCAAACATTTCTCCATAGGCCCAGTTTGGACTCAACAAGAGGCAGATACTTCAGCATGGCGGCCCTGCATGCTGATATGAAAATATGCAATTACAGAGATGATCTTGTCATTTGTTAATTCAAATATATCTTTAATTATGTTTAAATGTTCTGTTCTAGGTCATTGGAGGAGCGGCTGAGTTTGTGTAATGATGAACTTTCTTCATTTCCATTAGGAGACGTGCTGACCATGGGAATTAACCAGTAGAGGGTTTAGTGGAAATTGAACAATGTTTTGTGTGTGACAAGCTGTTGTTTTAAGCCTTGTTTAAGGAAGGTCTGGAGAACATTACACAGGGTCTCGGATGGCCGGGTGGATAAGCTGCACAAGGACGGTCATTTAGGATATGGTCGGGGCAGAGGTCACGGAGATCAGCCGACAAAAGGACATTTTAATGTCTCTGCTCAGTCACTTAGTCACTTTGGGATAGGGACTGGAAAACAACACAGAGTTTATGGCTTTCTCTAAGACAAATGGCTGCAGAGCATCAACAGAGGAGGTGGGAGACACATTCCACAAAGCCCCCAGAGCATGAGGGGTTTCTGTGAGAAGCATCACAGTGTTGTATGTATATTGATGCATATTGTGTATATATATCTTACTGATTGACTGAGATGATTGGATATCTGATATGAAATAAAGTTTAAGAGCATACATTAGATGCGCTGATTTTTCCACAGAAAAGAGAAGATATGCTCAAGGACACAGCACCAATGAGAGGAGAGTCTGATGTTGTGTGTTGATTAACTTCAATTTGTCCCACTTGCTGCACGATAGGAGAGTGCTATAATATTTAGATAAATGATAGCCTATTAAATATTATTGTAATCATAGAATGGAAAATAAAGGTATAGTCGAATTAGTTGATAAGTGGTAATTGAAAAGAGTTTCTCATCCGGGTTAAACGGGGTGAGTTTTTCTCTGATTTGTTGAATTTAACTATAAGAAACTGTCCTCTTGCTCTTTTTTACACCTCCTAGAGGTGGTTTTCGACCAAGAGGATAGTAAGTTTGAACTGTAAGATGTTTAATCCAGTTCAGACTGGGATTAACCCATGATTTAGCTGAATTTGATCTTATCCAGAATATAGTTTAAGTTTATCAAGTCTAACAATAACCTTACATAATGTTCTAAACTAGGATTTTAATAGGTAAATAGCTAAATTAGCTGACCCAAATTATAAGTTGAAAATAGGAATTTAAAGCAAATAAATTGACGGTTGCTTTGGTAGATAGGAACCAATAGATAACTATTTCAAGGAGAAGGTTAGTACTGTGACCTCCAGTGGAAGCCAGGTCACATGATTGCGGACCAAGAGGAGGAGAAAACATGCCTATCATAAGAGTGACAGACCAATACCAGCACAGCAGTGAAGGATGACACTAGATGGAGGAGGAACCATACCGGAAGACAAACGCCCCCAAGGAAATGTACTTTAAAAGCACAGGCAAAAGATAAGGGAGGGGTCGGTTTGCAGGGGTCTTCTTTTGACCTGCTACATATTTTGCTGTGAGGGAAAGACCACTGGAAAATCCACCTCAGAGATCTCTGATGGGGTAATATAAATACTTGACCTGTCTTTGTACTGAATATGCTAAATCCTCTATATAAAATAATGTTCTAAATATCAGAATTGCTTGTTGTATTCATTTTTCATATATCTGGAATAATTGGACACTGGAAAGGTATTAACATATGTCACACCTTCTGATTGGAGTGAGCTGTTTTTAATTAGGTTGAACAAGGTACAGAGAAATCCTTTCCATCAAATGGTGACCCTCGACGCGATTCCAGAGAAAAAAGTAAGCATTCTGATCAAGCATTTTCAGGAGAACAGTGGGTAACAAATCCCGGGAAAAATATCAATAAAGGGTTTACGGATTACCTTTTTCATAAAAATATCTGCATTGGCTATTCTAAATTATTGTTACACTAACTGAATTCCAAAAATGCTGTAATTTATCAATCAAATTTAGGAACCTGTACAAAGCTGGTCAGACACGTGTTTTGATATTTTGGAAAGACCTGTGGGCGAGATTGTACGTCAAAAACATCTGCCCAAGGCCGCTAGCATATGTGAGGGGATAAAAGTAACTTTCTCAAGATCATATTGCTGATTGAGTGCATGTGAGGAATAACAGTAATTTTCCAAAAGCATAGCAAAGATATGTATTTATACAGAACCGGCGAGTTCTGGAGAATTCCGCTTTGTACAGAGGGCATTAATGCTCAGGTTTTTGCATTTTATTGTAATATATCTTGAAGGTTTTGGTATAATATGAATTGTGAAAAATCAGCTATAGAGAAGATCATAAAAGATTATTTAAAATGGGGAAGAAATAACACTGAATTGTCTAATAATAGTAATATTAATATCCATATTTTGAGTTGAATTTTAGATTCTTCCAATTTATGTTGCTATGTAAATTAGACACAAAGGTTTATGCTATAAATTCAAACAACAAGGTGAATTTAATGCAAGATTAGGTCACGTTGGGTTAGTATTCCTTTGTATTTTTGTGTTATACTGCTTTATGATCCATAACTTTGCTGTAAGTTTGAGAAGAAGAGAATGAATGTAAATGATTTTTAAATTCACTGTGCAGGGACGCCTGTCACAGTGGAACGGTAATATGTAAGAGTATAGTATATAAATAGAATCAACCATATTTTGACGCTTATGAAAAAACTGTTTGTGGAAAAATACACCACAAGTTGATGCGCGCAGCTTCTAACCAAGGGTCCGGGTGCAGGCAAATGGCCACGGCTGTGATGGTGCTGGCACTTTTACTGTCTGAGTGGGCTCTGGAATGTGGCAGGAGAAGTCTGTGAGGAAACGCCGCCCCGTCTGGCAGGCGGAGAATTGTAGATAGCCTAATATTGTTAATAAATGGCAAATTTGGTCATGGAATGTGACCTCCAAATTATTCAATTTATTGGAGAACAATTCGAGTATTAAGCGATGTTTGGCTATTTCACTGAGCATTAGGCTTGCCGTTACCAAATAGCCTATTAGATTATTGATTATATTTGGCTGCATGCGCGGGATCACTGAGGTAATGTTATTTTAAAATAAGAGCCTTTGGCAAGCAAATTCTGAGGAATCGATATTTGATCAAACTGCGTGAATAACATGTTTTTTGGCCAAAACGTGGGATCTTTTCCCTCGGTCTGGCCTACGCCCTGCACCCTAAATTTGCGGCTAGGCCGTCCTGCAACACGGGCGTCAATAGGCCATCGTGAAGTCAGCTCACAGTAAAACAACCATGAAGCCGGGATTAATATTGCATGAAATAAGTCACGCTATGCACAAAAGCGAGTCTGAATATCATCACCGCAGTATTGTAGTAATTATAGTAAACGATTGACTGTTAAATCAAAACAGACATCGACAACCTTTATTTAGTTTTAGTCTGTCTGTCTGTCTGTCTGTTTGGTTGTCTTTTATCCGTGGGTCGCTCGTAGTGCAAACTTCCCATGTCGTTGGGCAGAGAGTGTGTGTGTGTGTTTGTGTGTGTGGGCTGCTGTATGAGGAAGCGGAGTTTCCGGCAGTTTCCAGCGGAGGGAGAGGATTGCTGACGCCGCGGAACCCCGAGAGACGGGTCCGGCTCGAGGGGGGCTAAGCAGCTGTACAACAGGTAGACGTGGTTTTCTTTCAGGGCTGGTACAGTACGGGCCAAGGAGGGTCTGACAGCGAGCAGAGCACCAGACGCGACTTGCACCGGGCGGTGGCGAGCCAGCAGCTACCAGAATGAATAGGAGGGTGTTTCACGCTACTTTTGTCTGTTAAAATGAAGTTGGTAATGTACAGTTTGATCCAAGGGGGACAAACCCTTTCAGAGGAACTTGTAACACCAAACTGTCTGTTTTGCTGCAGCTCGCAGTGCTGCTTTGTCCAGGACCTTGCTTCCTGGATCTGTTGAGAGGTGGAGGGGGGCTGCTCCGTGAAGCTCCAGTGGGGGAGCTCCGATCTGTTCAAGGTCTATATGATAAGTGAACTGGGCATGCGCGAGCACTGGGCGTGCCTAGAAAGCTCAGCATGTCTAAGAATGTTGTCCCTTGAGAAGGTCATAGAGAGCAGCCCTTTCCTAAGGGTGGGGCTGCACGAGTGGGGTAGGCCTTGAGCAAGGCATTACATCAGGGCAGCGTTGCTTTGGCTGATTATGTAGGCTATAAGTTCCATGTTTGAGTTGATTTGAGTGTGATAATTTGAGATAGATAGGATTTTATGATACTGCATGAGTGATAGATAGATGCCGGTAGTGAAATTTGATGTTGTGAATGCATTTAGTGGTGTAAGGAGACAGATAGGATTTAAGTGGGTTGGTATGAGTGATGAAGTTTGTGTAATGTGGGATTTTATGTGGATTGGGAATACAATGCTGATAGTATGGGGCGTGAACGTTCATTGTTTCTATGGAGAATGAAAGCATTGATTATAATATTTAGATTGGCGAAATGGTGCTGTGTTTTGTCGGTGTGGCTGTGATATGGGAAGTGATGTCTGTTACTCGTTTGAGGTGTCAATTGATCTGACCATATTGATAGTAGTTTGATTAATTTAGACCAAAGGGGGGTCCCCATACATTGTGGAATGCATGGTGAATGAATGCGGAGAATATAGAATGGACCCAGATGGAGGGTTAAATCTCAGCAAAACACACTGACGAAGTGTCAGATATAATGAGTTATGAAAAATAGATTGGACTGGGAAATTACAGCAGTGGGGAACACTGAATACTGTACATTATATAGTAATACGTACTGAATAGAAAGTTTGCAGTGACACATAAAATAACAATAGTTATATGATGAGTTTGTTTAGTTGACAACTTTGCATAAATGAAGGGTTTGTTGATTAACTTGAAAATTCTCTCTGTCGTCCCTATAGAAGAACTAGCTCAGACCCAGGTAAGATACACTATCATTTTTCCGTTTGAGAAAAGCTACACATAGTTAAATTTATACTTAAAGTACGCTGGAGAAGTTTTTAAAAGTATTTATAAATAAGTCAATGCCCTCTGAGGACAGACAGTCTTGAGTTTGCGTTTGGAGTATTTGTGAACAATGTTGGCCCTCACTGTTATACCTAGTGGGGTTATGCCATCCCCAAAATTACTCAAGTGAACTGCCAGGGGTCTAGCCCGCCCCTCCCCCACTCACAGCACCTTCTGGGGTTACCCTCCGCCCCATTGTTTATTGCCACAAGTTTACAAGGTCAGTACATTGTCACTCTGTAAGCTATGAATGTTCACTCAGGAGTCATCTTGTTTATGAGGATTCATTGCAATCAAAATTATAAAGTAAACAATTGGATATATACTCACAGAGTATCTCAAACATTATCTGCCGTACGTGCGTACTTGTTGTACTAATAAAAATAGAAGAAATAATTTTGTCTAAAATACAGGCACATTGTGAAATCAAATGTTTGCAGCACAGGTCCAATCTTGAGTATGTGGGTTTCATTTTTGCATAGTGCGATCTAAGCAAATAGTCTTATGCACTTATTTGGGTGCAAATTGGGACAAGGGGGCAACCAAAATATGACGAATTTGGAAATGATTAGATGCACTAATGGGGTTAAGTTGTGTTTGTGCTGAGGTTTAATGTTGTCTAAGTGGGTTCCAGGAAAGATATGGGAACAGTTATGCTACTAAATGAACTGAATGTTGTCGTTAGGGGGGTTTCAACTGGGGGTTATGTTAGATTCAATAAGGAGCCAAGATGAAGAGCCAAGTTGAAGAATATGTTTAAAATAACTCAAATCACAGTGTTAATGTTGCAGGGAGGAATAGAACTGGAGTAATGAGACGAGCAGGTGGTTTCACATCTCTATTGGAGATGTGAAAAGGGGGATTGATAGATTTCTCTCCCCAATCTATGGTATTTTGATCAAACATTTCTCCATAGGCCCAGTTTGGACTCAACAAGAGGCAGATACTTCAGCATGGCGGCCCTGCATGCTGATATGAAAATATGCAATTACAGAGATGATCTTGTCATTTGTTAATTCAAATATATCTTTAATTATGTTTAAATGTTCTGTTCTAGGTCATTGGAGGAGCGGCTGAGTTTGTGTAATGATGAACTTTCTTCATTTCCATTAGGAGACGTGCTGACCATGGGAATTAACCAGTAGAGGGTTTAGTGGAAATTGAACAATGTTTTGTGTGTGACAAGCTGTTGTTTTAAGCCTTGTTTAAGGAAGGTCTGGAGAACATTACACAGGGTCTCGGATGGCCGGGTGGATAAGCTGCACAAGGACGGTCATTTAGGATATGGTCGGGGCAGAGGTCACGGAGATCAGCCGACAAAAGGACATTTTAATGTCTCTGCTCAGTCACTTAGTCACTTTGGGATAGGGACTGGAAAACAACACAGAGTTTATGGCTTTCTCTAAGACAAATGGCTGCAGAGCATCAACAGAGGAGGTGGGAGACACATTCCACAAAGCCCCCAGAGCATGAGGGGTTTCTGTGAGAAGCATCACAGTGTTGTATGTATATTGATGCATATTGTGTATATATATCTTACTGATTGACTGAGATGATTGGATATCTGATATGAAATAAAGTTTAAGAGCATACATTAGATGCGCTGATTTTTCCACAGAAAAGAGAAGATATGCTCAAGGACACAGCACCAATGAGAGGAGAGTCTGATGTTGTGTGTTGATTAACTTCAATTTGTCCCACTTGCTGCACGATAGGAGAGTGCTATAATATTTAGATAAATGATAGCCTATTAAATATTATTGTAATCATAGAATGGAAAATAAAGGTATAGTCGAATTAGTTGATAAGTGGTAATTGAAAACAGTTTCTCATCCGGGTTAAACGGGGTGAGTTTTTCTCTGATTTGTTGAATTTAACTATAAGAAACTGTCCTCTTGCTCTTTTTTACACCTCCTAGAGGTGGTTTTCGACCAAGAGGATAGTAAGTTTGAACTGTAAGATGTTTAATCCAGTTCAGACTGGGATTAACCCATGATTTAGCTGAATTTGATCTTATCCAGAATATAGTTTAAGTTTATCAAGTCTAACAATAACCTTACATAATGTTCTAAACTAGGATTTTAATAGGTAAATAGCTAAATTAGCTGACCCAAATTATAAGTTGAAAATAGGAATTTAAAGCAAATAAATTGACGGTTGCTTTGGTAGATAGGAACCAATAGATAACTATTTCAAGGAGAAGGTTAGTACTGTGACCTCCAGTGGAAGCCAGGTCACATGATTGCGGACCAAGAGGAGGAGAAAACATGCCTATCATAAGAGTGACAGACCAATACCAGCACAGCAGTGAAGGATGACACTAGATGGAGGAGGAACCATACCGGAAGACAAACGCCCCCAAGGAAATGTACTTTAAAAGCACAGGCAAAAGATAAGGGAGGGGTCGGTTTGCAGGGGTCTTCTTTTGACCTGCTACATATTTTGCTGTGAGGGAAAGACCACTGGAAAATCCACCTCAGAGATCTCTGATGGGGTAATATAAATACTTGACCTGTCTTTGTACTGAATATGCTAAATCCTCTATATAAAATAATGTTCTAAATATCAGAATTGCTTGTTGTATTCATTTTTCATATATCTGGAATAATTGGACACTGGAAAGGTATTAACATATGTCACACCTTCTGATTGGAGTGAGCTGTTTTTAATTAGGTTGAACAAGGTACAGAGAAATCCTTTCCATCACCACCTTTGAAGTGCGGCGGATGTTGCGCTGCAGTCTGGAGACGTCCCTGAGCGCAGCAGCACCAGCAGCAGCAGCAGCAGCATACTGTACCAGACGGTGATGGAGGAGGTGAGGATCAACTCGACGGTGGAGGAAAAGTGCTAATGCTGCCTTTGGCACTTTGAATTTCCTCAGCCGCCGAAGAAATGACATCCTCTGTTGTGCCTTCTTGGTGGGAACTTTGATGTTCAGCTCCAATTTCAGGTTCCAGCTGGTGGTTGAATCCATGAGTGAAAGGAGTCCACAGTGTTGACTGGAGAAGTCGAGAAGGCTCCCTGCTCAAAACCTCCACCAACATTACAATTCTCCAACTTGCAATGCTGCAGCCTCTGTAATGGCTTGTATCAAAATGATATGTTTGTTCCAGGTTTTGTTTTGTTGAAGCAGCATGTGAACGCTACACTGTTTGCAGTCAACTTGGACATCCCGGCTGTTGGTCCTTGCCATATTAATGTAACATCATAGTTATAGCTTAAAAAAAAGACAAATGGTGGAAATCCAGATCTGGGTCACTTTGAAAATCCTATCAACTGACTCTCGGTCATCAGTGCACCACATATTGGCCAGAACTGTTTGTGACCTTCTGAGGTTTCTTGCTAACAAACAACTGTTATGTGTGATAAATACAGTAATATAACATGCTTGACCACAGGTGGAACTAATGGTAACACTTTCTATGAAGGCCATGTGTATAATGCATTATGAGGACATTCACAATACATTATAATGCATTTATAAATTATAATTATAATGTCTTATGAATGTGCTGACAATTAATTATAGACATGACCTTCATAGAAAGTGTTACCCAACTGATTTATTTACAAGTAAAAATTTAAACATATGCGAACAAAGTTGAGACTATAGGGCGACTTGAGTATAGGTTGAGGCCACGTCTCGTCATAGACAGTCCGCATGTCTGGGAACACCCACAAAATGTTAAACGGCTGGCGCGCGAGTGGGGTAAAACCGCCCATATATCTCATGGGCTGACTCACCAAAAGACGGTGCTGCGGCTCTAAACTACATGTTTGGGGGTTAGAGCAGAACACAAGACGTCTGCTCAGATGTACGTTTACTGCGGTGGTTAAATCCCTGATCGTGTCTGTTTGGGCTGGGCTATCAGGTAAATTCTAACTTTGCTGAATGGAGAACGGGGGAATTTACCCCACCCTGACCCTGCACCAGGCTAACCCAGCGTCTATTGTGGGCATTCCATAGAGCCTGTATGGGCTGTGATGGAAAAATTGCTGAAATGCCCTCCTGATCCATCAATAATGAGATATCCGTTTTAAGTGTTTTTAGGAGGTTTTTTATTCTACAATTAACATCTGTGCACAGAGGTCTCCCCGACCACGTTGTCAGAGGAGCCCCGAATCATCGTTTACAACACATCATATACTGAAACTATGACACCCGCCCCCCACCCTGGAGGGCAGTACTTTTCCACTTCATTCAACCTCTCTCCAACTCAGTATATTTCCATGACGTCAATAGTTAATCTGATGTTCACAAGACATAACACTCCATGGCTATTCACCCAAAACAAGATACATGTTCTCCCTGTACAGCAATATTCTGCAATGATGAAGAACATAGTTCACAAAATACATCTTAGAAGGGCCATAGTTCATAATCAATCAATCAATAAACACTCGATCAATAATTTGCTATCACAATTCCACACTTTTGATAAAAATAAATCATTATTATCAATATTAAAAATAAATTATTGATAAGAAACTAAAATTTCAAACACAGTCAAAGAAAACTAAAATAACTATCCGCTTAACTTGTTAGAAAAAAAATGATCAACTCAAACATCAAATGATAGGCTGTTTGCCTTTCTGTATAGATCAGAATTTCCCTAAGTGTCCACAATTATAATTAATAAGTCCTCACTTAACTGCATTTCGGTTTATGGCTAAATAAAACCACTGGAACTCAGATTTCACTATCACTTGTATTACAATGTATCGCTTGCTCAAATTAAACTCTTAGGGATGCTAAATATCAAATCAAACATGATTATTTACCCAGGATTTCATAGCATAAGCAAAATGTGTCAGAGGCGAGATGGCCTTTTATTTAGAAACTTGTTACTGCAAAGCATAGTATTGGTTAGTGCAACATTTTCAACGTTCCACTTTTCTTCTTCTCAAAAGGGTGTTATCCTGTGTGGGTGGATTCTCTTCATCCACTCATCAGTCTTATCTCAATCTTTTTCCACTTGAGTCCTCCAATCTTTCACAATGCAGTTTGAAATATGTTTTTATATATTCATTTTTGTGTAGGCCAGAATAGCTTACTACTATTCTAAACAGTTTAGTTTAGCGACTCACTTCCACACTTTTGTCATATTTGATAGATGGGCTCCTATTTGTCCAATCGAGGACTGAAGCCTTTAACTTGTTGCAGGTTACATTCAAATTAAGCCCTACTTGGTAGTTTAGAATATGTTTATATTCATTCTTGTTTAAGAACACACAGTTTGATTAATTACCCCCAACCCTGCTTAATACACACAAATTTACACAACCTACAGAGCACATTAGTTAGATTAAACTCCTGGAGCAAACCACTTTGGGCTTTATCTCCTCAAGAGAAAAACCCTTCCAATGCATCCTGCTGGCTGGTGCTGTGGATTCTGGGAGTTGGAGTCAGAGGCGGCGCCCCCACTAAATCGTTTTGGGCGCTGTCTCCCACTCCCTCCTCCAGCGTCCACTCATATCAGCAAGCCGCTATTTACATTTAGTATGAAAACATATTCTCACAGGCTGCAAATGTTTTGGGAACGTTGGTATGTTTTGGGTTTCTCACTGCAATTGTTGATGATTTCCAAACATCTGGCAGACAGTCCTCCAAGTCGACTTTGGTATGTACTTTGCTCAAAGGCTGGGAATTGAACCCGCAACCTATTTTGATGCAACGGTCAATTTGAGATAGCTCACAAGTCATTCTTACAAGTACAAGTCATGTCTCAAGTCTTTGTCCCCATCTCTGTTACTTCCCCTGTTTCCTGCTATACTCTCCAAAGCACTTTATAATACACATTATCACAGTTTTTACATAAAACACATAAAGTACGACTCCAGCATCCCCGTTTGAGGTTGGTGACGTGTGTGTGTGTGTGTGTGTGTGTGTGTGTGTGTGTGTGTGTGTGTGTGTGTGTGTGTGTGTGTGTGTGTGTGTGTGTGTGTGTGTGTGTGTGTGTGTGTGTGTGTGTGTGTGTGTGTGTGTGTGTGTGTGTGTGTGTGTGTGTGTGTGTGTGTGTGTGTGTGTGTGTGTGTGTGTGTGTGTGTGAAGACAAAGCTAATTGCACTGGTGGAGGATGCGGGCAGGTTGGATCTCAGCATCTGATGTCCCAATCTGATGTCCCAATCTGATTGCCTCAGTCACACAGGCACACAAACACATTCACAACAACACAAAATTTAAAAACAAAACAAAAAGCTGCAGTCATTTAAAGACCAGACCGCCCAACGCAGCCTACAGCATGTGTCAATTAATTTGCATGTACATAATGTGTGCAGTGTGTGATTCTCTTGCTAAAACAATGATTTGTCGAACAGCTGTAACATGCAAATGTTCATGTGTGTCATCACTTATCTGTTCATAATTGGTGTCTTTGGAGAAAGTTCTGCTGTGAACCCCTCCACCCTCAACTGGCTTGCATCTCCGGCCATGTCAGTCTCTCCCCGTCATTGACCAGCGCCTCACACCTTCTCCGCTCCGCTGGATTCGCTTCGCTTAAGTCCTCTCTGCTGTTAAACTGTCCAGGTCGGTAAACACACAGCGCATTGTTCATATACCAAGGGCAGATGTTGTCCTGCTGGCGTCAACCTCCGGCCAAGCCTATGGATGGGAGACTCAACGGCAGTTATATATTCTTTTACAGCAAGCAAACCACTCCTGATGCATTTCTGTGGCCCGTCACACCGGTGTTTTCAAACACTTACACGGAAGGGAGAGATTTTACTCTCTCCCATTGCTGGCCGCTAGCTGCGGTGTTCAGGGCTGTAGTGGTAGCTGTGGTACGGATGTTGCTGCCGTTGGTTCCCTGGCTGAAGCCTGGAGTGCTGATGGTCTGCGCTTGAGCCTGGCGCTGACTCTCAGTCTGCTGCTGGTGGTGGTGAGGCGTGGCCAATTCCAGGTTGAGACATTTAAGACACATTAAGAGACACTAGCGAAAATTATCTGTCCTCACATGATAAATGAAAGTGTATGTATGTATGTATGTATGTATATATGTATGTATTGCTTCTGGCTTTGACAGCAATAGAGGAGAATACTGTCCTTTCTGTTCCCCGTCATAATAAATGTGTTGTTGTTGTTCTCTGTGGTTTTATTCAAAACCACTTAGACCATAACTTTTATACTGTCTATATTTCCTCTAAATGTGGGGTAAATGTTTTTTTTTTTTTTTCTCTGTGGTTTTGTTCAGAACCACTTAGACCATAACTTTTATACAGTCTATATTCCCTCTAAATGTGGCGTGTAGGTCACGCTTGAGATAATTGTGCTTTCCTGGTGTGTATTTAGACCCCTGCAAATACAAACCCATAGCTCATTGTGAGCTTTCTCTAAACAACTGTACCCCCTTGTGTGTGCGAAATCAAAACCAATACCCCCTTGTGGTATTACCAATAAAAACAAAACAACAACCCATCCCTCTTTTGTGGGCAGGTATGGGTTAAAATAAAACCCACTGTGGATCCACATAACAAAATAAACAGCCCCGCTTGTCCCCTGCCGGCCGGCTTATCTACACACATATGAACGTTTAAGCCCCAAAATAAAAAGTTTAATTTGAACGTTTAGCCCCAAAACAAAAAGTTTAATTTGTGATTTTTCTTCCTCTAATGAGCCTCACTGCTCATTGTTGTTTTTTTCTGTTTCACCCTCTTTTGTTTCATCCCCACTCTCCCCCTTTTTTTCTTTTTTTTTCTTTTTCAAAGGAAAGAGACCTTTTGAAAACAACTTTTCTTTTTTCTTTTTTTTGTAAATGAATGGTAAGAATTTTCCCAATGCTTTGAATTTGTAATTGTATCCATTCTATTATAACTACATATAATTTATACCTCCTTTCGCAAAACTCAGGTCTGGGTATATGTTGCTTTACCTTTATACTGCAGTTTTAGACGCTAAGTATACCTTTCAACCCGCGTCTTACTGTTTGTCCGTCGATCAAACAGGCCGTTTTTTTTCTCCAAACCTTGCCCAAAACGAGTCAGCTCTAGTAAGCTCCCCTTACGCGTGCGCCCCCTCCTAACGCAACGCCTCACCCTCTTCTGGATCCATTACCCAAGGCAGTGAGTATATCCGAACGGCAATAGTGAGTTTTATCTAATATTATCTCACGCGAGCATCCCCAGGACCCCGCACCCCCCTCTTCTAGACAAAAGATTTGGCTAAGGCGACCCCCCTCTTCTAGACAAAAGATTTGGCTAAGGCGGTGGTTACATCCATTTTTTACACTACCGGCAATAATGAGTTTTATATATATATATCTCATGTAGGCGTCCCCTCTGGACCCCACACCACTCTCTTCTAGACAAAAGATTTGGCTAAGGCAGTGGTTACATCCGTTTTTTTTTTACACTAAGCATATCATCCCCCAGACCTGTAGCTTTTAGCAGTAGTTACAATTGTCTATGTTTTAAAACCAATTGTATAACATTATTCTAAATTTGACAGCTACTCAATTTGACATAAAATTGATCAATCAACATTGCATTCAGTGTGTATTTGCCTCACCAGGTTCCGTAGATCACAGCGCTGGGCTACGTCCCTCCGCATGTCGACCCCTGCTCTCTTAGAATTAAGCGAGGTTTCAGGTCCCACTCTGGCAGGAGGTTATCACCAGTCGACATGCCAGAGGTCCGCATCCCACACGTGAGATCCCATGGACGAGCGCCCAAGTGTGATGGAAAAATTTCTGAAATGCCCTGCTGATCCATCAATAATGAGATATCTGTTTTAAGTGTGTTTAGGAGGTTTTTTATTCTACAATTAACATCTGTGCACAGAGGTCTCCCCGACCACGTTGTCAGAGGAGCCCCGAATCATCGTTTACAACACATCATATACTGAAACTATGACACCCGCCCCCCACCCTGGAGGGCAGTACTTTCCCACTTCATTCAACCTCTCTCCAACTCAGTATATTTCCATGACGTCAATAGTTAATCTGATGTTCACAAGACATAACACTCCATGGCTATTCACCCAAAACAAGATACATGTTCTCCCTGTACAGCAATATTCTGCAATGATGAAGAACATAGTTCACAAAATACATCTTACAAGGGCCATAGTTCATAATCAATCAATCAATAAACACTCGATCAATAATTTGCTATCACAGGGCGTTCCCAGACATGCGGACTGTCTCTATTGTTTACATACTAGCACATACTGCACCTTCACACAAGTAAAAAGAAAAGGGGCTAACAAAGAGCTTACAATTTAGAACAAAAAGTCAGTTGGATTTTTTTTTAACTCTCTCAAGCAACACACTTGCACTTATCTTCTTTTGAATAAAATCAAGTAAGCTTAAGTAATCAATGATTATTGGTGTAATTATTAATCAATAGTTTCTGTGAAAACAAACACCTTTGAAATAGAATAAGGAAGAATTGATTAAATTATTTTTCTTCACTGTCGAAAACCTAGTCTGCCATCTCTGCACAGAGAAAAGGGAAAAAAAGAAAAAAGCTCCAGACTCCGATCTGACACTAACTTGGATGGATGACTACTGGGACGGATGCAAATATGCATTTCTATCAAACTGCCCAGATTGAACAGGTCAAAGCAGTGTCAGCGAGATATATTGTTTCATTGGTATGGAATGAACACATTACACACTCACATGCACACTCATAAATATAGGCACCTACACGTCCGTCCGTCCGCACACACACACACACACACACACACACACACACACACACACACACGCACACACGCACACACACACACACACACACACACACACACACACACACACACACACACTCTCTCTCTCAATGATCATTGACTTATGCTTGGGTGGGAGTCATGCATATGGAGTGATATTTTCTCTCACTATAGATCAACTGAAATCAGATCAGAGAAAATGACTGCATCTCAGCAACATACTCTCATGCCTGCTGATCTGCAATCAAATAGAACAATGAGGGTGAAGCTTATGGTAGACATTTTTGATAAGCGTCTCTCGACAGCAATAAAAGAGTCACATACCGTTTTAAATTTATACTTCAGTGAAGGATTTCAGTTGTCTCCACGGTAACGCCCCTCCCCTCAGCGAAAGTGTCTATCCCCCTAACTCGGCTTCACTCCGAGCTAGTCTGGGGCCAAAACTCCTCGGTGTCCGTTTGGTCGTTCAATAAGGTGCAGCCAAAACTCAAAACTCCATTAAAGACAGAGGTGAAACCTCCGTTCCATGCCATATCACAGCATGAATTGAGCCAGACTCCGTCAGGAAACCAGAATCTGGCCATAACAGCCCAAAATCTAAAGGACTTTGACTGAGCTTTACATTAATATTCCCCACCCACTTGTTTACTCATGGTACCATAAAGTTTGAATAAAAGTTCCAAACAAATCAACCTTTGTTGCAAATCTCTATGTTAAAGCTCAATAGTTATAACCTCTCATGGGTTCTTAGTAGAGCTATTTGAAGTTCATTTTAAGTTGCAAAATAAAATCCGATGCTCTTCCTATTTGGTAGTTCCTTTGGTCTTTGAAGTTGGTTATCTTCTCACAGCATTTCTAGCTGTTAGCTTAAAAATGAATCCATACATTCACAATGTCAGAGCTCTCTCTCTCTTTCTCTCTCTCGCTCTCTCTCTCTCTGTCTCTCTCTCTCACTTGGATGCAACATTCAAGCAGAGACAAGTTTTAATCCATGCATAGATGATTACAGTTTGTTTCTCAAGTCTGATGAAGAGCTTGATGCTTGAAACATGCTAATCAATCACTGTAAACGGAGCCCTGCAATGTGCAAGCTGGTTTTATAAAAAATTTTTATCAAGTAGCTACTCAGTCAAGTGGCCACGCCATCAGATAGACAAGCAAAATGGAATCATCAGAACAATGATAGAGCAGAGGCATGAGTCAGAGGCTTCATAACAAACAGCATCATAAACACATCATCGCCAAACAGATTCTATTAGGCTATGTTCACATTAGAAGTAGTCAACCTGTGGCCTATCAGAAAAAGGCATTGTGTAACACACTGCATGTAGAAGAACATGCTGCCATATACAAACATAATGATAACTTTGCTTACGTGAATTTGCATGGTACAGAATAATCAAAGCACCAAAAATAGCACAATTTGCAACACAAATTGCTATAGCCTACAGACTCGAATAATAAGTCACTTGCAAGTTGAGGACCTTTTAGCTGAACAGTGGTAGCACTAATTTCCAGTGGAAGATTGCAAATAATATTTCTCCAGGTGGACCCAGGGTGGTCCAGTGGCTCCAGGTCCTCTCTGTGTGTTGCTGGGGTTGTTACAGGTGTGAAACTCCATCCTATCTTTCCCTGATTCATCACTTTACAGGTAGCCTGATTACGTTTTTTTTCTCTCTCCCTGAGTAACAAATCCACTTTGAATGACTTCATCTGCTGCCAAACAGTCAACACCATTAGCGATTTTGAAAAAAGACTCAATGCAGGATATCATTTCATTGGGTCCTTCTACAAATCATTTGTTAAAATGAATAACATTCACATTCGGCTACTGAGGCCGTTGTTTTGCCATAAATCTCCTAGCAATGGCAGATTGAATTTTGGTCTGTCTTGGTATTAACACATTAAGTGCCAGAGACGACCTAACTCGTCTTACATAATCCAGCGCTTAAGTGCCAAGGACGAGCTAACTCGTCTTACATAAACATTTTTTTTTTTTGACGGTGGGACATCAATCAACCCCTTTTACATCTTCGAGATAACTATTTGGAGCAAGAGCATGTGTGTAATCTATTTTACCGACCACTAAGTGGCGACAGATACAGAGAGAAGCCACAGCCACGGGACCCGTACACCAAGCAGCCGCCTCCCGCGGAAATGGCTTGGCGATTTTACAGTCAGGAGCCCGGAGACACACACACAGAACGGACAGAGATCCCCTCCCCCCCAGAGCCGCGGAGCAACGCGCGAACACACACACACACACACACACACACACACACACACACACACACACACACACACACACCGCGGGAGCAAGCCATTCAAGGAAATGGCTTGGCGATTTTACAGTAATCCATTTCAGACTCGTCCCCGCACGCAGGCAAGCAGGCAGGCAGGCACGCAGACAGACAGGCAGGCAGCACAACGCGCTTCTGACACGCCCGCTGTTAGGAGGAAGGAGGAGAAGACACACGGAGGGAGGAGTTTGAATGAGAGGGGTGTTTCCTGTTGTTATGGAGGAAATTACTGTTCAAAACTATTGTTTAGAATGTCTGACGGTCTTACTGATGCCAAAAATGAATGGTTAAAGTGACTGTTTCACAAAAAGCCATTTATCTCTGAATAAATTTCCAGACGCTGAAACCATGCTGTACTCAACGGCTAATATCTACATAACTACTAACTCTGCAAACTAACTCTTTTAGACAGAGAAAGCACACATTCTATTAGTTATTTTTAGATGATTGGTGTTCATGAATTCTTAACAGAAAAGAATCCTCGGCTGTTCTAAAATGAGCCAGAATCGTCAAAAACACCCCTGGCACAACTTACCTACAGGAATGAAAACATGGCTGGCATTCAATGTGTTAAGAATAACTTCTTGGTAATTGCCTCCCCAGTGAACAAGTTCTGCAGCTTGCTAAGTGCTCGGCAAAAAGCCAGAAAGGATAATTATGGGTCAATTTATGGCTTTTAATAATGCTCTAAATGAGCTCCGCCCTGAGTTTCAGTTTTTATTGGCATTCTAATAAGCGCTATTTCACTGCTTTTTCCCATCATGGTCGTGTGAATAAGCTCTGTTGCTCTCTTTGCCTGAGCCGTTCTTCTTCTATTACTATGTGATTG
>NC_139624.1:76746817-76764317 GCF_964638095.1 Poromitra crassiceps
GGCGCTGGTTCGGTCCAGATTTCAGAGCGCTGCTCTGATGGATTCTCCATCAAAGTACTTTTTCAGTCTGGAGAAAAAAAATGGACAAAGCAGGTTCATTCATGCTATGCGCTCGGCCACAGGACAGCTGTTGACTGAGGCCAATGAGATCCGGCAGAGAGCTGTGGACTTTTATTCTCACCTGTTTGAAAGTGAGTATGATGAGAACGAAGAGGTGTTTGACTCCTTCTGCAGTGGGTTGCCCAGAGTCTCAGAAGAGACCAACAAAGAGCTGGAGGCTCCTCTAACTGCAGAGGAAGTGGATTTGTCTTTGCAGAGCATGCAGGGGGGAAAGGCCCCTGGGATCGATGGACTCCCACCAGAGTTTTATAGAGCTTTCTGGACTGAGTTAAAGGGTGATGTCTTGGACGTCTTCAATGAAAGCTTGAAAGACTCGTTTCTGCCTCAGAGCTGCAGGAGAGCAGTTCTGACTCTGTTGCCAAAAAAAGGTGATCTTCAGGAAATAAAAAACTGGCGCCCAGTATCTCTGCTGTGTTCGGATTACAAACTGTTGTCTAAAGTCCTGGCCAATAGACTGAGAAAGGTGATGGACCAGGTCGTCCACAGAACTCAAACGTACTGTGTGCCCGACAGGTCAATTGTTGACAATGTGTCACTCATTCGCGACCTTTTGGAAGTCTCTGGCTCATTAGGGATAAATGCTGGTCTGGTTTCTTTGGACCAAGAGAAGGCGTTTGACCGGGTTGAGCACCGTTACCTGTGGAAGGTCTTAGAGAGGTTCGGCCTCAGCCCTGGTTTCATCGCCAAGATTATGGTTTTGTATGAAGACATTGAGAGTGTGCTGAAAATTAATGGTGGATTGTGTAGACCTTTTAAAACAACTCGGGGTATAAGACAGGGCTGTTCGATGTCTGGCATGCTCTACGCACTTTCTATTGAACCAATGTTGCATAATGTTCGTTCATGTATTGATGGGTTGTTTTTACCTGATTTTAACATACGCTTTAATTTGTCTGCATATGCAGATGATATTATTGTCATTGTTAAGAGTCAGGAAGATGTAAATAGGTTAGACAGCATTGTTGAAACTTTTGGTAGAATCTCAGCTGCAAAAGTAAATTGGGCAAAGAGTGAAGCCTTGGCAGTTGGGAGTTGGTCTGTTGGTCTCCCTCAGCTGCCAGGAGGCTTAAGGTGGAAGAGGGGAGGTCTAAAATACCTGGGGGTGTATCTAGGAGATGATCAGACTGTACAGAAGAACTGGGAGGGAGTGGTGGAGAAGGTGGAGGGGAGGTTGGCCAAGTGGCAGTGGCTGTTACCTCATATGTCATATAGAGGAAGAGTCTTGATCATAAATAATTTGGTGGCATCAACCCTTTGGCACAAATTAAAATGTGTGGAGCCCCCTGCTGGACTATTACCGAAATTACAGTCCATCATGGTTAATTTCTTCTGGGATAATATGCATTGGGTTCCACAGAGTGTACTCTACCTGCCGAAAGAGGAGGGAGGGCAGGGGTTGATTCACTTGGGGAGCAGAACAGCGGCTTTCAGGTTGCAATTTATTCAGCGCTATATTACAGGGAGTGATGATGTGGTCTGGAAACCGGTCAAGAGCACCATTTTAAGGGGAATAGAAGGTTTGAAATTGGATGTGTCTTTGTTCTTATTGGATTGTAAATGTGTACGTTTGTGTGATTTAACTCCTTTCTATCAGGGAGTATTTAAAACATGGACTCTTTTTAAATGGAGCACATTGGAACCCACAGCATCATTGTTTTGGCTCCTGGAGGAGCCTCTAGTGTATGGGGCCCGACTGGACATTCAGAACGAAAGCAGACTTGGTCTCACCCAGCGTTTAGTTTCAGCCGGGATAGTAAAGCTGAAACATGTAGTGGATGCAGCAGGCCCAGGTCTTCAGAACACAGAGGCTCTGTCCTCTTTGAAGGGTCTGAGGTCGGGTCGGCAGACCAGGAACTTGTTGAACGCATGGACTGAAAGACTGAGTAATCAGGAGTGGGAAATGTTACAGGACTATCTAAATGGAACGGACAGTCCTAATGATGGGGATCCGTTTCCTGAACTGGGTCCTCAAATAGACCAAACTGGACTGATGGGACCATTGTTGGCTTATAAAAACGTTGAATCTACAGACCTGTACATGTTGAATGGGAAGGCAATGTATAAATACTGTGTGCAAGCTTTAAACAAAAAGATGCTGAGTGGGAGAACAGACACTGTGTGGAGAGAGAGACTGAATGTGCAGGATGACTGTAAACCAGTGTGGAGGGTGTTTTATAAAGCACCATTAAACAAGAGGTCAGGTGACCTGCAGTGGCGAATATTGAAGGGAGCAGTGGCAGTTAATAGTTTTGTCTCCAAATTAAATCCAACAGTGTCTAACAACTGTCCTTTTTGTCAAGAACCAGAGTCTGTTTTTCATTGTTTTTTGGAGTGTAAAAGACTTGAAGTACTGTTTGGAATTGTAGAATATGTGTTTGTCAAATGTGGGGAGAGTTGGAGTGAAACTGCTTTTATTTTTGGTGCTGGTTATAAAAGAACAAATGCAATGAAGTGGGAGCTGTTGAACTTTGTAGTGGGACAGGCTAAACTGTCAATTTACAAAAGCAGGAAAAATCAAATAGAAAATGTTTCAGGTGGGGAGTTGCTGCCATTGTTTAAAGCTTTGGTACGAGCTCGAATCACAGTGGATTTTAGGTTTTATTCACTCATGAATGATTTTGCTGTTTTTTTGTCTCGTTGGTGCTTCACTGATGCTTTGTGTTCGTCTGTTGACGGGCAGCTCTGTTTTAACCCTGTGTTTCTGTGAGAATCTCAATACTGTCTATGTGTCAATATGTTTAATTGCATGATTTAGTCAGGTACTTTATGCTAAAAATGTCCTTTATTCATGGAAAATAAAGCTGCTTAAAAATCAAAATCTCTTTCTTTCTCTCTCTCTTTCTTTCTTTCTCTCTCTTCTTTCTTTCTCTCTTTCTTTCTTTCTTTCTCTCTTTCTTTCTTCTCTCTCTTTCTTTCTTTCTTTCTCTCTTTCTTTCTTTCTCTCTTTCTCTCTTTCTTTCTTTCTTTCTTTCTCTCTTTCTTTCTTTCTTTCTTCCTTTCTTTCTTTCTTTCTTTCTTCCTTCCTTTCTTCCTTTCTTTCTTTCTTTCTCTCTCTCTTTCTTTCTTTCTTTCTCTCTTTCTTTCTCTCTTTCTTTCTTTCTCTCTTTCTTTCTTTCTTCCTTTCTTTCTCTCTTTCTTTCTTTCTCTCTTTCTTTCTTTCTCTCTTTCTTTCTTTCTTTCTTTCTTTCTCTCTCTCTTTCTTTCTTTCTTTCTCTTCTTTCTTTCTTTCTTTCTTTCTTTCTCTCCTCTTCTCTCTTTCTCTCTTTCTTTCTTTCTCTCCTTCTTTCTTTCTCTCTTTCTTTCTTTCTTTCTTTCTTTCTTTCTCTCTCTCTTTCTTTCTTTCTTTCTTTCTTTCTTTCTCTCTTTCTTTCTTTCTTCCTTTCTTTCTTTCTTTCTTTCTCTCTTTCTTTCTTTCTTCCTTTCTTTCTTTCTATCTTTCTTTCTTTCTCTCTCTCTTTCTTTCTTTCTTTCTCTCTTTCTTTCTTTACCTTTCTTTCTCTCTTTCTTTCTTTCTCTCTTTCTTTCTTTCTCTCTTTCTTTCTTTCTTTCTTCCTTTCTTTCTCTCTTTCTTTCTTTCTTTCTTTCTCTCTTTCTTTCTTTCTTTCTCTCTTTCTTTCTTTCTCTCTTTCTTTCTTTCTTTCTCTCTTTCTCTCTTTCTTTCTTTCTCTCTGATAGAGAATAAAATTCTACATCCGCATATCACAGCTTATCTAAACCAAATAAATTGAAACCAATGAGTCTAGGAAGATGTCTTATAAAAGTATATTTATTACCATAACATTCTCCTATACACTGTGTTATAGGAGAGACTGAATCTCAATGTACACATTTCTGATCAATGTACAGAGTCAAATATTCAGCGGCGATGTCACAATTTGACATAAGCTTTATAGGCAAAGGAAGGCAGAGAGAAACAAAGAGAGGAGGGGGGGTGAATGTGTGTGCGTCGTGCAGGCTCCGGTCTGGCCTGAGTTATCAGTTGTTATGGCACTCGATGCACTGGGCAAGGTCTCAGCAAGCAAAAGGAGAAGTCCTCTGCTATGGGTGAGATGTCATGGGCCAGCAAATATGCAATGACTCATAGCATTAATTATGTGTATGCAATTATAGCTTATTGATTAGGAAATGCCAATGGAACTTATATTTTTCTCCAACACTCTCTTTCTTTCTTTCTTTCTCTCCTTTCTTTCTCTTTCTTTCTTTCTTTCTTTCTTTCTCTCTTTCTTTCTTTCTTTCTTTCTTTCTCTCTTTCTTTCTTTCTTCCTTTCTTTCTCTCTTTCTTTCTTTCTGTCTCTCTTTCTTTCTTTCTTTCTTTCTCTCTTTCTTTCTTTCTTTCTCTCTTTCTTTCTTTCTTCCTTTCTTTCTCTCTTTCTATCTTTCTCTCTTTCTCTCTTTCTTTCTTTCTTTCTCTCTTTCTTTCTCTCTTTCTTTCTTTCTTTCTTTCTTTCTCTCTTTCTCTCTTTCTCTCTTTCTTTCTTTCTTTCTCTCTTTCTCTCTTTCTTTCTTTCTTTCTCTCTATCTTTCTTTCTTTCTTTCTTTCTGTCTCTCTTTCTTTCTTTCTCTCTTTCTTTCTTTCTTTCTTTCTGTCTCTTTCTTTCTAACACTCTTATCCCTTCTTTGCCAGACTGACCCAGGGACCGCCATTCTGTAGACTTCTTCATCTTGAGGACCACTTGTGTGAGGAAATGGGTTGAGATTACATAGGAACTTTAGTTTATCAACTATAACAATAATAATAACAAAAATTAAGTTCCCTATTCAATATATGCTTGTATCTGTACTTAATTGTGGGCCAGGGCTGGGTTTTGAAAACATAGAAACATTAAACACTTGAAAAAAACACAGAATTTTTGATCATTATGCAGTGCAGCGCAGTCTCAGCTCCATTATCACAGCATCTCCATTACCTATTGGGAAGAGAAAAACAAATCTTAGTGATACAAATAACAAAATTATGTCACCACTGCGGCTATAATGTAGGAGTGGGCCTGCTAATGTTAACTCTATATGGTTCAATGCAAACAGTCTAATTAATATCATTATATATAAGATGCATTGAACTTAATATTCAGTGTGTTCCAAATCACACTTAAATCTTTTCCACTTTTGTAAAAGAAGCTTCTTATATATGTATATATATATAATTTCTATTTCTTATTTACTTTAATATTGGTTTGTTTGGAATATGGAACTGAAACTTTCTAAAATGCAAAACATTCATAACATTGATTAATCATATTCATTAATCCATAATCACAGTATCATATAACTGATTATTCTTAAAATGACACTTTAAAACACTTCATTTTATTTAATATTGAAAATAGAAATAATTTTCTTTACTCTACAAAACTACTATTACTGTAGTTTACTAAACGAGGTCAAGTAGACCTTTTGAAATGTGGAGCACAGTACTCAAAGTACAGATTTGTGCTGGTGTGAAGGTTTCCTGTGACGTACAACCTGTAACTGTAAACATTATATTTCACAATGTGCCTGTATTTTAGACCAAATAATTTCATTACAAGTTATTAATACAACAAGTACGTACGGCAGATAATGTTTGAGATACTCTGTGAGTACATATTCAATTGTTTACTTTATAATTTGTTTGCAATGACCTCATAAACAAGATGACCCCTGGGTGAGCATTCACAGCTCACAGCGTGGCAATGAATTGACCCTGTGGACTTGTGGCAATGTGCAGAGGCCATTGTCTTATCTATATATACTTTTGAAACCTTTCCACCGTACTTAAGTGTAAATTTTGCTATGTGTAAATCATACCAAAAGTTAAATGTTGGTATGCACACTTTAATAATAATATTTCTCATCCACCCAATTGGTGGTTCATAAATGTGTATTTTTCTGTTTAAGAAAACACTGCAGGTTCAGATTATCTCACACAGGACATTTCACCCTTCACACACATTCTATTATGATTTATTTTCAAAATAATAATCAAGAGTCTATTTATTACTAATTGGTTGATTCAAATTGTCTTACTTCACTTCTATTGATTCATAACAAACAAAACATTCCATTCAATCATTTTGGTCTCTCAGGGTGTGTTGATACAATCAGCCTGGAGATGTCGCCATAGTCTAGCTTGGCATCGTCTTCCAAATTGTTTTCGCTAGGCTAATGTTTTGTCTAATGTTTTGGCTACAATTGTCCTGAGGGAAGATAAACAAATTCTTTCAGCCTGTTATTCCAAAACACTTTTTTCTGTCCTACTCATGTTGATCAGAACTGTCTTCCGTGCGCGCTCCCGCGACAGGGAAGGGGGGTTTCTGATCACAGCATCTGTGTGCTCAAAGGTTTGGGGATTGAACCCGGAGCTTATTATGACATTCAATTGCATAATGAATAATACTGTTTTTTTTTTTTTTTAAACCTGTGACACAGGGCTTTTCTCTCTGACCAAGAAAGGCGGTGGCTGGCTCACTGTTTGCTCAAAGGTTTTGGGGATCCTTAATTGTTTCTGGCTAAGTTTAACCTTGTTGGAAGACTGACTGTTCCAAGGGAACATAAACAAATTATTTCAGCCTGCTATGTTCCAAAACATTGGGCCAGCTATAGGGAGGAATGACCATCGTGTTGCTACTTGGGCCAATTGAATCAACAAGATGGCTGTTTGTCCACTTGCTGCTCCCGTTTTTTCTTATTCCGACATCTATTGGCCCAGTGCCCGAGCTTACCACAAATATGACATTTGTCCGTGCTAGGTGAGCGCTTTTGGTATGCACCCCCCGCTGTGTTTGTATTGGGGGAAATCACAGCATTATTAATTGGGTTTGGCCCTGTGGCTAATTGTGGGGGCCCAACCAAATGCTCAGCTCTCTCATATTGTTTGATAACAATCCCAAGCTGTCCGATAATTTCGGGCCAGCCTTTTCAGTGTCCATTCTCAGAGAGCAGACAGTGTCTTATCTATTTGTTTTAGTTACACACGTCTCGTTGCAGAGCCGTTGTTTTTATCAATTCTGTTGCGTGTCTCTCTCTCTCTCTCTCTCTCTCTCTGGCAGAAAGCAAAGCACTGATTAGGTAAACTGACCTCTCAGGTGAACTCAAAACTCTGGAGGTAGACTGACCTCTGGAGGTAAACTGACCTCTCAGGAAAAACTCTGGAGGTAAACACACATCTCAGGAACACTCTGTAGAGCTGCTTTCACACATGTTTGGAATTCAGGAGTTATCTAGAGGCCATGCGGATGGCTGTCATGTGTGAATGTGTGCATGTGGCTCATGCGCGCTCCCGCGGAGCCTACTCCTATCCGGAGGGAAGTGTAGCCCCAGCCGTAGTCGCAGGAGCGGATTGTCCCCCCCCCCTCTCCAGAGCTCCGTGAAGTAGTCAGCTCGTGAGTGCATGAGGACAGAGACATCGTGACAGATTATTATTATATAAATAGTCGATGTGAATGAGCGAGCAAAAAACACATGCCATTTGGTTTCCAAATGAAGCTCAAAACTGCTCCGTGTGTGACAGCCAACATGTTGCTGGATTGCTGGATTGAAAGGCTCATGGCTCTGATCTGATTTCATGTCTGCTTCGCACAGCACACACATTTAATAAGCATTTTTGGACGCGAGGGTCATCCCGCTTCCCAGTATTGGACATCGCTAGGTAGGGTATCTGGATCTGGTTGCGTTCATGTCTTTGATTTAACGTTTACACAGCGTTTGTGAAGATTCAATGGCAGAACCGCAAATTCCAAGTAGCGTCAAGTCAGGCAGTATAAAACGAAAACTTCCGGGTATAACCTTCGCAATAATGGCAATTAAATAAAGTAAATGCACGTGTAATGTTTTTTTGTGTGTGTTTCGAAAGATACAGAACGGAGATAAACTGGAAGAATATCTGCTCCCTTCGAAAAGTCAATTCTAACCCGTAGTGAGTCGACATTCTGATTTTTTGTTACTAAGTAATACAACATTTGTTTTATTTTGAAGGTAAAAACGTCTAGCTTCCTGTATTCTGTATAATTCTAGTAGGTTTGATGCATTTTAGGACTGAACATAGCAAAGACCTGTTTTGTTTGTAGTGCTTGCGACTCGAGGAAATCGATGCACCTGGGCGTGAGTTGATTTGATTTGATTTGATTTGATTTCCTTTATTTACCCAGGGAAGCCTCTTGAGAGCAAGCCCTCATTTTCAAGAGTGCCCTGCTACAAAAGTACATATACAAAAAGTTTCAGACAAACAGGACAAGTGATAAGAACAATCAAAACAACAAGGTCAATTTAAAGCAAGTAGAAATCAAAACAGAGCAAATTGCAACTAGAGTCCGTCGACAATAGAACAATTAGCTAAAAACATGTGCATCTCTCACATAAGGTGTCGCGAAGGAGTGCCTTGAACGAGACCAGAGGAAGTAATTGATCCAATTTTATAATGTCCTGCAGTGAATTCCATTTGACCGGTGCATAGTACGAGAAAGCAGTCTTTCCTTGCTCGGTCCTCACACGCGGGACACGCAGCCTGATGTAAGACTGTGAGCGTGTGCCGTTGCGATTGCTTGCATGAGTGAGAAGTGAACACAGATATGGAGGAAGCTGACCGATTAGGGCTTTATAAATAAACAAAAGACAGTGCTGTTCTCTTCTGACTGAAAGAGAGGGCCAACACACCTTTTCGTACAGAACACAGTGGTGAGTAAGAAATTTATCTCCAGTTATGAAGCGCAGCGCGCTGTGATACACGGCGTCAAGTGACTTCAAGGCAGAAGATGAGGCATGCATATACACAATATCACCATAGTCAAAAACAGACAATATTAAAGATTGAACCAATTGTTTTCTAGAGGATGCAGAGAAACATGACTTATTTCTGTACAGGAATCCAACTTTCCTCCTAAGTTTTTTTACAAGGTGCTCAATATGCTCATTGAAGGATAGTTTGCTATCCACCCAGATACCAAGGTATTTATAGGATTCAACAATTTCAATAGCTTCGCCTTGTAGGGTTACTATGCTAAGGCTGTCCATGATGGAAGGGGACCTGGAAAAAAGCATCCATTTTGTCTTTTTGGAATTTAGAACCAATTTGAGGTTAAACAGGGAATTTTGAAAAGCATTGAAGGCAGATTGTAAGCTTGCGACGGCCTGGGCGGGGGTATCCCCGACACAATATAAGATCGTATCGTCTGCATAGTAATGGACATTACAGAGCTCACTAGGAAAGAGAATGTTATTTATATAGAGCGTGAACAGGGTTGGGCCTGAGATAGAACCTTGAGGGACCCCTTTATTAATAGGAAGAGTGTTAGACCGCGTACTGTCTGTAACTATGGACTGTTTTCTCCCCGTGAGGTAATTGGAGAACCATGTGACTGATTGTCTGTCTAAGCCAATGGAGGACAGTTTACTCAGAAGTATATTGTGGTCTACCGTGTCAAACGCCTTTGACAGATCAATAAAGATAGCCGCGCAGTGCTGGCGGGCATCAAGACAGTTTTGTATGTCGTTTATTACAAGAGAGGAAGCCGTTATTGTGCTATATTTTGGTCTAAAACCTGATTGCTGCGTTTGAAGAACACTGTAAGAGTCCATGAATATTCGAAGCTGCTCGTTTACTAGAGCTTCCAGGACTTTAGCAAGACAACATAATTTGGAGATTGGACGGTAATTGTCAAGAATACTCGGGTCGCCACCTTTAAATAAAGGTATGATTTGAGCGAATTTCCAAATGGAAGGAATTTCGCCCGAAGTAAATGTTAAATTAAATAAATGCGCAATCGGGGAGGCGATCAGTTGTGCGCTAAGGCGAAGAAAGAAGGGGGCAATATCGTCCTCTCCTTTTGATTTCTTAACGTTTAATTTAGACAATGCCTTTTGAACTTCACTAATGCTAATCGGGCTGAGAGAGAATCGGTCGTGGAAGAGAGGGGGAATCAAAGGATCCAAGGAGGGTGGAACAGGGGGTAATGTTGTTGCGGAAGTCGAATTGGCCAATGACCTTTCAAATGCAAACCCGGCAGAGCTGAAATGACGATTGAAGGCGTCACACATTTGCTGTTTATCGGTGATAGAACCGTGCTCGCTGGTGATCTGAGGGGGAAGGGCGGAACTAGGTGCATGTTTTAAAGATTTCACTATTTTCCAAAATTTTGCTGAATTTTGCTGGGAATCATTGAGTGAGGCTAAGTAATAATCAGATTTGGCCTTTCTGATTACGGCAGTGCATTTATTTCTTCTCATCCTGAAGTGGCACCAGTCTGCTGAATTACCAGAAGATCTGGCATTGGACCAGGCTGAGTCCCTGAGACGTAGGGCAGATTTCACAGACTGTGTGAACCAGGGACTGGAGCGATTTTTCACTCTTAGATTTTTATACGGCGCGTGCCTATCAGCTACTAAGTTGAAAACAAAAGAAAAATGAGCTGAGGCTAATTCAGCATCAGGAATTAGACACAGCCTCTCTAGATCCGCGTAATAAAGATCATGCAAAAAGCCCTGCTCTACAAAGTGCTTAAAGTAACGTTTTCTTATATAGTTACTTTTAGATTTACTAATTTTTATTTGTCTGATACATCCTATAGGGCAGTGATCACTGATGCCTTGAGCGAATACCCCACTTTGGGGATATTTGAGTGGTCTGTTGGTCAAAATTATGTCTATCAAAGTGGATCTGGAGGGGTGTTTTGTATTCGGCCTTGTTGTGTGTTGAATGAGCTGTGTTAAATCTAACTGAATACAGAGCTGTTTTAGACTGAAGGAGGACTCAGTCAGCCAGTCCTGGTTCAAGTCGCCAAGGAGAATGAATTCAGAGTTAATATGTTGTGAGAAGACCCTTCCAAGGTCATCAATGGCCGTGCTCGGGGCGGAGGGGGGGCGGTACACACCTGCGACCGTTATGTGTGAATCGCCTCCCGTGCAAACATCCAAAACAATGCACTCATAATACTTGGGAATGGAGGAGGATGCCAACACATGTGTCACTAAATGCTCTCTGACATAGACTATAACTCCTCCTCCCTTGGCTCTCCTATCCACACGAAACAAATTAAAATTAATAATAGCAACATCAGAATCCTCAGTTCTGCGGGACAGCCATGACTCTGAAATCACTAAAACGTCAGGAGAGGCATCATTGATTAAAATATTTACCAAGTCCAGTTTGGGGAGTAAACTCCTAACATTTAGGTGCATGAATTTCAGGCCATTAGCGACCTGAAACTCTTGTGTAGATGCCAGATCGTCCAGTTTTGTCCGTGTGCTGCTGGGGAAAATAGGGGGATTTCTGGTAGGAACCGTTATTAAGTTGTTGTGGTTAATGCCAGAGTGTGAAGTGCGGCGTCGGAGGCGCACCCGGGAGATGTGAATGAGGGGAATGTTTCTTACTGTTCGATGATCGGGTGTCTGACTGACTGACAAAGTTGTTGTCTGCAATGCAGTGGGGGAGGCGACTGGAGTTGACGATAGCGGGGGGGGGGAACTAACGTGTTCCTTGGTGGAGAGGGAGTTTCTAAGGTGTGGGACAGGAGTGACCGGAAGTGGACGCATGGAGGTGGCTAGTCATGTTCGGCTAGTGTGGATCTTATAAAACAAATTATCAGTTAAAATGCGTGAGCCCAAGGCATTGGGGTGAATGCCATCAGGCCGGAAGAAAGCAGGGCGATTCCAAAAAAGGTTAAAATTATCGATAAAAACTATGTTGCGAGTTGCACAAGTTGATTCGAGCCAGGTGTGAAAACCCAATGTGCGGCTAAATCGTTCCACCCCGCGATTACGAGGGGGGAGCGGGCCAGAAACAATCACACGTTTGTTGTGGACCGAGAGAAAGTCCAGGAGAGCTGTGTAATCCCGTCTAAGCTTTTCGGATGCCCTTTTTGGGATGTCGTTGCAGCCAACATGAATGACAACGTCTTGGACTAGTGCGTGGTCAGCCAGGATGCTGGGGATTTCTGACGTGATATCTGTTACCTTGGCCCCTGGAAAACAGAACGTGGCCACAGACTTCTTTTTAAAACCCCTTACAATTGAATCGCCAATAATAAGAGTGGATGGAGGGGGTGCGGACATTGAAGGAGATATTACTTGTAATAGCGGAGGAAGTGGCTGTGAGAGGGGGGGGACACGAGCTCCCCCCAGGGCCGGTGTAAAATGCACGACATTAGTGATCAAACCAACGATAGCGGCCACTTCACTCGAGCAAGGCGGGTTCGGTGACATCCCCGTAAGACCAGGGGGACCAGGGCCGGGCGGAGGGAGAGGACCAGCACCAGAACCCACAGCGGTAGGGTTGCTTAATTACTTACTAACGTTATGCGCAAACGATTATATGCCGTTGTGAAAATAAATGGGTACGGTGCGCCCACATCCCCTCGAACCCCACAGTGACTTTGGGTCATATATCCTACAAGCCAACGTGCACATTCAGCGGAGGAGTGATGTTATCTGGGACACCATAGCTTGGTGTTGCTCAAGAGCAGTAGCCGAATGGCATGAAGAAAAGGAGAAGTTAGAGGTTATTGCATTATGATGTTGTAATTCAGTAATTATAAGGTTTATGATCAGGTTTTGTTTATGTGTTTAATAGAGTACAAGTGGTAATAAGTGGGTAAGATGGTAGGCTATGTGAGGGGTCAATGATCAATAATCAGTAATCAATTATATCTGTTGTGATTTGTGATAACATGACTGAGCATTTAGAAAGCACATTCAGACACGAGGTAATGCAAAGTCATCAATGTGTTTTATATAAGAGGGGTAAAAGAGGAAGTGGAACAGGTGCATGCTTGAGATAAGCCACGATGTGTGTGGCAATGTGCACGCATCCTGCACGCGTCCAGCACGTATCCGGCACGCATCCTGTTCGGAAGCAAGTCGGGGGAAAAATGAGGAAGTGGAACAGGTGCATGTTTGAGATAAGCCATGATGGGTGTGGCAATGTGCACGCGTCCGGCACGTATCCGGCACGCATCCTGTTCGGAAGCAAGTCAGGGGAAATGAGGAAGTAGTGGTGAGATAAGGGAAATGATTCAGCGAAAATCTATTATAAGAGACGGGGGAAATCTTCAGTCGGGGTCTTCACGTCCCCATGCGTGCAGATGCTATTTCCGATTGAACCACGAACCAACCCACGGACCAGCCAGCCAGCCTAAGACAGCCACGGAGCGAGAGCAATCCCTGACCGAGACACAGTTTTACTCTGACTGGTAGGAAACCTTTTCAACACAGGTGTAGGATGTAAACCGTATAAGGAGATCATCTGTCGTTAACACAGATTACGTTTAGATGGGTTTCGGGTGGATTTCTTCTCTCCGCCGCAGGAAAGGAAGTGGGTTTTTAACTGTTAAATGATATTATCTGCCTGTTGGTTAGCGGCTGAGAGGAAGTTTGATGTGTGTAAGCGGTGGTGAGCGCACTGGGATAATGAAATAGTATTGTGGGTTGATTTGGTTTAAGACCGGTTAGCGGGGATGTTCATGGCTTAAAATGGTTAGCGAAGCCGTTTTGTCTTGAAACAGGAAATATATGATATAAGGGGAAGAAGCCAATTTAAAATAGGAAACTACAATTTGTAATAAATATTGTATAGTAAATTGCCTAAGATGAGGTAGTTTATTATTGGATATATAATTAGAATCATAATCGGCATTTATAGGAGTGGGTTTTTCTATAAGTTAAGACCTAGGGTAAATTATTCTATTCAGAGAAAATGTGGATAAAGGATCTGTAATCATAGAAGAGTATTTCTCATTTGTGAGAGTTTTGAAATAAGTCTGTTTCTTACTTGCGCACCGGCACTTTTGATGTGTCATGTATTGTCATTCATGAAAAATGGTTTAAATTAATTTCCTCTCTTAAAGTAAATGCATTTATATAATATACACTTATAGAGGAATAGATTTTATTTGTTAAAAGTTGTGAAATAAATCTGTGTCATACCGGCACACCGGCACTTTTAAAGTGACATGCAATGTCTGTTATGCTAAAACCCTTTAAATGAATTTCCTCACTTAAAACAACTGCATTTATATAATGTACACTTATAGAGGAATAGACTCTATTTGTTAAAAGTTTAGAAATAAGTCTGTGTCACACCTGCACACCGGGACTTTTAATTTGTCATGCATTGTCATCTATGAAAAATGGTTTAAACGAATTTCCTCATCTAAAGTAAATGCATTTAAATAATACACAATTATAGGAGAATAGATTGTATTTGTTAAAAGGTTAGAAATAATTCTGTTTCATACCCACACTCCTTGTTGTAGAATGGAGCATTGATATTTTCAAAGGGACATGCGATGTCTGTTCTGACTAAGAATGTGACAAGGCAGCATTTTATTCTGGGAACAGTGATACTGAAATTCACATGGCAGGATCGCGTCAAATCCTGGACAAAAATACCCGTTGATAGTTATGGAGTATTAATAGAGAACCACCAGTGAAGCGATCTTCCCCGTTCTTCACTAGCTGATAGCTATTGCCAAATGACGTAATGTAATGACAGGAAGCCCCAGTGAAGCAACTGAATGAGATGACAGTAACCAATCGACCAACTGTAATGATTCAACGTTTGGAGAGTGGTTTGAAATGCAATGCGTGGAGTAAGATATATTCTGAGGTATGCATTTTAGTGGGCCGTAGGGATCTGATGAATACGAAGTGTTATGTAATTCAAAGGTGAAATATATGCTGTTTCAGTCTGAATGGAAATGTTATGAAGAAGCAATGATATTCAATAAGTTTGGGGGGCTCATGGTGAGAGATTGACGATGGCCGGTGCCCCGTGTATTAGAAGGCGCAGACCGGCCATAATAGTAATATTACCATTGACGATCTGTCCAGGACCTGGGAGACTGAGGATAAGTTATGTAGTGTTTTACATAATATAGAACACTTCACATGGGAGGCGAGTTTGAACCCTCGGGAAATACAGATGATTATTCCCCATATGGTGGAAATAAATTATTTCATTAAAAATACACCTGAACTGGACAGTTGGCGCTCAGAGCTGATTGGGGTTCTCATTTGAAGTAAATACATGCATGATGGGTTATATAGCATTTTTGTTAACATTCCATAGGAAGTTCTACAAGGCAGCATTTTATTCTGGGAACACTTGTACTGGAACTCACCTAGCAGGGAATTGGATAAGGCAGGCTGGTGTGTGACACTCATTTCACACCGAGAGGGGATCATAACGGAACAGAGCCTATAGGAAGCAGGCTATATTTAAGGGAAATACATGTTAGTTATTTACTTTGATCTCAGCTGGATCATTTCAAGTCCTGGATAATAAGATCTTGTGGAAGCGTTACTTTGAACAAGGAGTTTTAGAGTTGGATAAGGGAGAGAAAACACGTCCGCTTTTCACTGCATGAAGCAACAGGTTAACAGTGGCCTGACTGAGCTATTATTAGAATGGGTGCAGAAGGCCACATGCAGCCACAATCAACTTATACTGAAAGTTACAGTAACTGATTAAAGTGTACTGTAGCCATGCAAAAGCCATGATAAATTACAGTAAATAATCAAAAAATACTTACTAGGGTCAGGAGTTCAAGAGGGTTAATTAATATTAAAGTGGAGCACCACACCAGGAGTATTTGGGCTTGAATAAAAAGGGTTTATTCAATTTAAGGTTAAGAAAGATGATTGGTGTTATTATGTTGTGTTTAAATGTATGTCATGTGAATGTTTAATAATTGTATGGAGATTGTATTTGTGCTGTGCTACGCTATATGCTCTAATTAAAAAGCAATTTATATGTGCCAATAACTAATCTCATCTCTCTTATTTGAACGAATGTTCATCCTTTAGGTAGTAGCCTCTTCTCGTGATGTAAAAATACTAGGAACATTTGGTTTAGCCTGACGTGTCACGTCTTTTAAGGTTACTCTGGAGGCCTTTGTGATGACAAGCTTAAAACGACTACCTGACAGGGAAGGTGTATTAAAACATCGTCAGGTTAAGCAAGAATTGTCATCTCAAGGGAAAAACTTTTAACACGGCCTTAACCAGTGCAGATTAACACATAGTTAGAAGTAATTCCAACACCCACAACATCAGTCAAGTGCTAGAGGGAGCCACCGTTAACTTGAGTGATCCCCCCAAGGGGGCGTAGGCCACTGCTTCCGAAGGGGGGAAATACAGCAGGTCGGACTCAAGGATTTTAGGAGGTGGTTAGCAGTTGGACGAATCTCTCTACCCCGCGGGTTACAAGTGAGCTGGGCATTCTATACCGTAGCAGATGTCCATAAGAAAATAACCAAAGGATAGGCTAGCTATAGAAGTAAGAAGGGTAACTCGCGTCGATATGCTGTACGGCTTATCGAGCATTATTAACACCGTGAACGTTAGGCAGTTATCGCCCATAATGTATTTTTAGTTTTCACTATTTCATAGTATTATACTGTTATGTTATTATTCCGTTTCTGAGATTCAGTTTCTCACTCACTCATAGGCGATTCTAGGCTTTGCAAAGAGGTAGCACCAGCAGGATAAAGATATTAGTTAGACAGGGGGGTTTCTAGACTGGGGTTTCTGGACAAAGACATTTTGTACATTTTAAAGTAAAATGCATGAATCTGATGCACTCTGAGAGCAAAAGGAAGAGGCTAATCTTCACATTAATATCCTCTTCACTGTGCTGTGGCTTTACAATGATGAAAAAATAATTGACATTACATTTCCAATACAAAACAGCAGAGGGTGCCGCAGCACCACAAGCACCCCCACTTCCCGCGCCCCTGGTCACCACTTGCCCACAGGCATCCAATGAGACTAAATCATCAGACTTAATCTTCTTGGAAACACATTTTATTTTGTCCTGATTGGTCTTAGATTTGTGTCATAGTTCTGTGGAGCCCAACATGAGCCCGACCAAAAAAAAAAAAAAAAATTGAGGGCCCCTTCACCCCGAGGGCCCCGGGGCACCTGCCCCGGTTGCCCTATGGTTAATCCGGCCTTGGAGAGGACTACTGTTTTGTTTATCACTTACTTGTGATATCTGATCTGTGTCCATGTGTGTAAAGTAATTTTCAACACCTTACCTGGCAACTCGATGTGGGGTTTCTGGTGGGGCTTAGGGGTTTGTTCTCCTGCTTGACCAGTTCCGTCCGTGTTTGGGGTATCTGGAACATAAACTGGTGACAGATCAATTTGTTCAAGGGACATATTGATCTGTATTTTGGGTATGGCTAAAATACACTTTTTGCAAACTTCCTATTCAATTTTTCTCCTTTAAAATAGGCTTCTTAAGAAATTGTTTTGTTTTACAATGAAATAGCTGCTTCTTTTTGGTTGCTTGTTACATTTTGTTTGTTACACATTGTGGGAATCTCAAAAAACATATCAACCATATTGCTTGTCACAGATTTCTTCCCCTTCTCGCTCTCGGTGCATGAGGCTACACCCCACCGAGTGA
>NC_139624.1:76769317-76772008 GCF_964638095.1 Poromitra crassiceps
TCTTCACAAACGCTGTGTTAATGTTAAATCAAAGGCATGAACGCAACCAGATCCAGATACCCTACCTAGCGATGTCCAATACTGGGAAGCGGGACCACCCTCGTGTCCAAAAATGCTTATTAACTCATTGAGTGCCAAGGACGAGTATGTTCGTCAATTCAAATACTAACGTAGAGTGCCAAGGACGAGTATGTTCGTCAATTGCGTTTTTTGACGGTGGGACGTGGATCAAAGCCTCTTACATCTCCTATAAAAATATGGGAGCTATTGAATGTGTATAACCTATTTTACAGACCCATTAGGTGGCGACAGTGCTCTCCAGATTAGAGAAAGGTCAGGAAAACAGCAGGAAAAAGCCCCGTGATGAAAGAGGAACCGCTCATGCTGCAGCCAAAGCCATATAGATTGCTCTGGCTGGAGTTAACGTTGGCTGCGAACAGCAGTCAATCCGTGCCCACAACTGAGCCTCTCTGTCTCTGCTGTATAGTTTCTCCACACGATTAGCCGCCAGAAAAGCAGCACCCGACGCCGAAGGGCCAAACCATTCTCAGCAGTCCGGTTTGGCTTTTCCGTGTCGCGCTGGGAGCCGGCGCACAAAAACGGAGCACTCCGAAAATAGACCTGGGTGCGTGAGGCTGTGTGTTAGTGTGGGGAGGAGTTTGCAGCTGAGGGGTGAGAGGGGGGTGGGGCACGCAGGGCACCACACAACTACACCACGTCACTACATCAGAAAATATTAGCTTCAGACTCAGTGAATGTGCTTGAAATGCTTCATTTCACAAAAGGCTGAATAACTCAGCTTCTAATTTGAAACGCCTGTTTTTGCTTAAAACAACCTATCTTCTCCGGCTCATAACTAAAGAACGGAAAATGGTATCAATAAACTTTTTTTTGCTGATGATACAATAGACTCTCCTCGTTCTTTGTGCGTGTTCGGTGTTTACATAGTAATATCACACAATATTCTGTGGGCCTCGAGAAATCACTGAAAACGCTCTGAAACTCTGGCACTGGGAGCGTCCGTTCTCCAAAAGTGGCTGGCACTCAATGAGTTAAATGTGTGTGCTGTGCGAAGCAGACATGAAATCAGATCAGAGCCATGAGCCTTTCAATCCAGCAATTGGCTGTCGCACACGGAGCAGGTTTGAGCTTCATTTGGAAACACTGAAATGGCATGATGTTTTTTTTGCTCGCTCATTCACATCGACTATTTATATAATAATAATCTGTCACGCTGGCTTTCTGTCTCTGTCCTCACTGACCTGGCTACTTCACGGAGCTCTGGAGGGGGGGGGGGGGGACAATCTGCCCCTGTGTGTACCCTAAACCCAAGACTTCCCTCCGGCTAGGAGGAGGCTCGCGGGAGCGCGCATGAGCCACCAAAATGTTTTCACACATACAAGGCCATCCGGATGCCCTCTAGATAACTGCTGAATTCCAGGCATGTGTGAAAGTGGCTTAAGCCATGCAGTGTGAGGCACCAGAGGGTCGCTCGCGCTTCTGCTCCAGTCCCGGCGTCTCCACAAGACTTTTCCCTGTCCTTTCCGCCTCTCCGCCACCCCCCCCTCCACCCCGCCCCATTGACTCTATGTTTTATTATTTTTCATAATTGTGTTTGTATTGCACTTGTTGTTTTGGGGGGAGATTGTGTACTCTGGTGGACAATAACCACAGGTGCCTTGCAAGGCATTATGGGATGTGGGGATGGGTTATGTGCTGGCCCCGGTAATCAGTTGTATCTCCAATGTGAGATGACCCCATTTAGCTACGCTGCTGTACATGCTTTGCAGTGCTAATAAACGACATGCACGACGTGCTGTCAAAGTAAGAGGTTGTCCGTCCATGTTCCTGACACCTCTACACAATACAAAGTATAAGTGAGTACTGTACATGTTTACCCTCACTAAACCCCAGCTCCCAATTTGATGTTTATTTATGACAGAAGAAGTCCAACTCATCTTCATATCATGTTAGCTTTCTAAGCTACTGTTAACTTGCTAAGCTGACTCTGGGTTGTCAAGACTGTAGATACCCCCCCCCCCCCTTCCCCACAGTGGTCAAGTTCAAGCTAATGAGTGCTCTTGGGCCTGAGGTGGCTTTGCTGATCATTGAGCATCCTTGATGGAAACAGCCTGTGGAAAGTGGAGTGGATCGGGGGAGGCCCAGGTGAAAAATGATGATGGAAAAAGTGGGGAATAACTGTCAGTGATATTAAAGGTTTCTTCTGGTCCACTGATGACAGTAATAATGATAAACGCTTCTTAAGTCTCATTTATTTTATATTGGTATGTGCACACACACACACACACACACACACACACACACACACACACACACACACACACACACACACACACACACACAAAACCATTTTACTGACCCATTCTTCTGCTATTTTCCAATAAACCAAGTCAAGCATAGAAGATAATGAGAGAGAGAGAGAGAGAGAGAGAGAGAAAGAGAGAGAGAGAGAGAGAGAGAGAGAAAGAGAGAGAGAGAGAGAGAGAAAGAGAGAGGGGGGGGGGAGAGGAGGAGAGCAAGCGAGAGAGATGGAGAGTGAAAACAAGTTTTGAATGATAGGACGATTTGGTGTTTTCCACCCTAATAGTTATGAATCATCTCTAATATTGCATATTAGTGATGACTATATGTGAATATAATGAAATACTGTATAATGCATCTAAACAGAGG
>NC_139624.1:76772208-76784708 GCF_964638095.1 Poromitra crassiceps
ACCAAAAGTTAAATGTTGGTATGCACACTTTAATAATAATATTTCTCATCCACCCAATTGGTGGTTCATAAATGTGTATTTTTCTGTTTAAGAAAACACTGCAGGTTCAGATTATCTCACACAGGACATTTCACCCTTCACACACATTCTATTATGATTTATTTTCAAAATAATAATCAAGAGTCTATTTATTACTAATTGGTTGATTCAAATTGTCTTACTTCACTTCTATTGATTCATAACAAACAAAACATTCCATTCAATCATTTTGGTCTCTCAGGGTGTGTTGATACAATCAGCCTGGAGATGTCGCCATAGTCTAGCTTGGCATCGTCTTCCAAATTGTTTTCGCTAGGCTAATGTTTTGTCTAATGTTTTGGCTACAATTGTCCTGAGGGAAGATAAACAAATTCTTTCAGCCTGTTATTCCAAAACACTTTTTTCTGTCCTACTCATGTTGATCAGAACTGTCTTCCGTGCGCGCTCCCGCGACAGGGAAGGGGGGTTTCTGATCACAGCATCTGTGTGCTCAAAGGTTTGGGGATTGAACCCGGAGCTTATTATGACATTCAATTGCATAATGAATAATACTGTTTTTTTTTTTTTTTAAACCTGTGACACAGGGCTTTTCTCTCTGACCAAGAAAGGCGGTGGCTGGCTCACTGTTTGCTCAAAGGTTTTGGGGATCCTTAATTGTTTCTGGCTAAGTTTAACCTTGTTGGAAGACTGACTGTTCCAAGGGAACATAAACAAATTATTTCAGCCTGCTATGTTCCAAAACATTGGGCCAGCTATAGGGAGGAATGACCATCGTGTTGCTACTTGGGCCAATTGAATCAACAAGATGGCTGTTTGTCCACTTGCTGCTCCCGTTTTTTCTTATTCCGACATCTATTGGCCCAGTGCCCGAGCTTACCACAAATATGACATTTGTCCGTGCTAGGTGAGCGCTTTTGGTATGCACCCCCCGCTGTGTTTGTATTGGGGGAAATCACAGCATTATTAATTGGGTTTGGCCCTGTGGCTAATTGTGGGGGCCCAACCAAATGCTCAGCTCTCTCATATTGTTTGATAACAATCCCAAGCTGTCCGATAATTTCGGGCCAGCCTTTTCAGTGTCCATTCTCAGAGAGCAGACAGTGTCTTATCTATTTGTTTTAGTTACACACGTCTCGTTGCAGAGCCGTTGTTTTTATCAATTCTGTTGCGTGTCTCTCTCTCTCTCTCTCTCTCTCTCTGGCAGAAAGCAAAGCACTGATTAGGTAAACTGACCTCTCAGGTGAACTCAAAACTCTGGAGGTAGACTGACCTCTGGAGGTAAACTGACCTCTCAGGAAAAACTCTGGAGGTAAACACACATCTCAGGAACACTCTGTAGAGCTGCTTTCACACATGTTTGGAATTCAGGAGTTATCTAGAGGCCATGCGGATGGCTGTCATGTGTGAATGTGTGCATGTGGCTCATGCGCGCTCCCGCGGAGCCTACTCCTATCCGGAGGGAAGTGTAGCCCCAGCCGTAGTCGCAGGAGCGGATTGTCCCCCCCCCCTCTCCAGAGCTCCGTGAAGTAGTCAGCTCGTGAGTGCATGAGGACAGAGACATCGTGACAGATTATTATTATATAAATAGTCGATGTGAATGAGCGAGCAAAAAACACATGCCATTTGGTTTCCAAATGAAGCTCAAAACTGCTCCGTGTGTGACAGCCAACATGTTGCTGGATTGCTGGATTGAAAGGCTCATGGCTCTGATCTGATTTCATGTCTGCTTCGCACAGCACACACATTTAATAAGCATTTTTGGACGCGAGGGTCATCCCGCTTCCCAGTATTGGACATCGCTAGGTAGGGTATCTGGATCTGGTTGCGTTCATGTCTTTGATTTAACGTTTACACAGCGTTTGTGAAGATTCAATGGCAGAACCGCAAATTCCAAGTAGCGTCAAGTCAGGCAGTATAAAACGAAAACTTCCGGGTATAACCTTCGCAATAATGGCAATTAAATAAAGTAAATGCACGTGTAATGTTTTTTTGTGTGTGTTTCGAAAGATACAGAACGGAGATAAACTGGAAGAATATCTGCTCCCTTCGAAAAGTCAATTCTAACCCGTAGTGAGTCGACATTCTGATTTTTTGTTACTAAGTAATACAACATTTGTTTTATTTTGAAGGTAAAAACGTCTAGCTTCCTGTATTCTGTATAATTCTAGTAGGTTTGATGCATTTTAGGACTGAACATAGCAAAGACCTGTTTTGTTTGTAGTGCTTGCGACTCGAGGAAATCGATGCACCTGGGCGTGAGTTGTAGGGTTGCTTAATTACTTACTAACGTTATGCGCAAACGATTATATGCCGTTGTGAAAATAAATGGGTACGGTGCGCCCACATCCCCTCTAACCCCACAGTGACTTTGGGTCATATATCCTACAAGCCAACGTGCACATTCAGCGGAGGAGTGATGTTATCTGGGACACCATAGCTTGGTGTTGCTCAAGAGCAGTAGCCGAATGGCATGAAGAAAAGGAGAAGTTAGAGGTTATTGCATTATGATGTTGTAATTCAGTAATTATAAGGTTTATGATCAGGTTTTGTTTATGTGTTTAATAGAGTACAAGTGGTAATAAGTGGGTAAGATGGTAGGCTATGTGAGGGGTCAATGATCAATAATCAGTAATCAATTATATCTGTTGTGATTTGTGATAACATGACTGAGCATTTAGAAAGCACATTCAGACACGAGGTAATGCAAAGTCATCAATGTGTTTTATATAAGAGGGGTAAAAGAGGAAGTGGAACAGGTGCATGCTTGAGATAAGCCACGATGTGTGTGGCAATGTGCACGCATCCTGCACGCGTCCAGCACGTATCCGGCACGCATCCTGTTCGGAAGCAAGTCGGGGGAAAAATGAGGAAGTGGAACAGGTGCATGTTTGAGATAAGCCATGATGGGTGTGGCAATGTGCACGCGTCCGGCACGTATCCGGCACGCATCCTGTTCGGAAGCAAGTCAGGGGAAATGAGGAAGTAGTGGTGAGATAAGGGAAATGATTCAGCGAAAATCTATTATAAGAGACGGGGGAAATCTTCAGTCGGGGTCTTCACGTCCCCATGCGTGCAGATGCTATTTCCGATTGAACCACGAACCAACCCACGGACCAGCCAGCCAGCCTAAGACAGCCACGGAGCGAGAGCAATCCCTGACCGAGACACAGTTTTACTCTGACTGGTAGGAAACCTTTTCAACACAGGTGTAGGATGTAAACCGTATAAGGAGATCATCTGTCGTTAACACAGATTACGTTTAGATGGGTTTCGGGTGGATTTCTTCTCTCCGCCGCAGGAAAGGAAGTGGGTTTTTAACTGTTAAATGATATTATCTGCCTGTTGGTTAGCGGCTGAGAGGAAGTTTGATGTGTGTAAGCGGTGGTGAGCGCACTGGGATAATGAAATAGTATTGTGGGTTGATTTGGTTTAAGACCGGTTAGCGGGGATGTTCATGGCTTAAAATGGTTAGCGAAGCCGTTTTGTCTTGAAACAGGAAATATATGATATAAGGGGAAGAAGCCAATTTAAAATAGGAAACTACAATTTGTAATAAATATTGTATAGTAAATTGCCTAAGATGAGGTAGTTTATTATTGGATATATAATTAGAATCATAATCGGCATTTATAGGAGTGGGTTTTTCTATAAGTTAAGACCTAGGGTAAATTATTCTATTCAGAGAAAATGTGGATAAAGGATCTGTAATCATAGAAGAGTATTTCTCATTTGTGAGAGTTTTGAAATAAGTCTGTTTCTTACTTGCGCACCGGCACTTTTGATGTGTCATGTATTGTCATTCATGAAAAATGGTTTAAATTAATTTCCTCTCTTAAAGTAAATGCATTTATATAATATACACTTATAGAGGAATAGATTTTATTTGTTAAAAGTTGTGAAATAAATCTGTGTCATACCGGCACACCGGCACTTTTAAAGTGACATGCAATGTCTGTTATGCTAAAACCCTTTAAATGAATTTCCTCACTTAAAACAACTGCATTTATATAATGTACACTTATAGAGGAATAGACTCTATTTGTTAAAAGTTTAGAAATAAGTCTGTGTCACACCTGCACACCGGGACTTTTAATTTGTCATGCATTGTCATCTATGAAAAATGGTTTAAACGAATTTCCTCATCTAAAGTAAATGCATTTAAATAATACACAATTATAGGAGAATAGATTGTATTTGTTAAAAGGTTAGAAATAATTCTGTTTCATACCCACACTCCTTGTTGTAGAATGGAGCATTGATATTTTCAAAGGGACATGCGATGTCTGTTCTGACTAAGAATGTGACAAGGCAGCATTTTATTCTGGGAACAGTGATACTGAAATTCACATGGCAGGATCGCGTCAAATCCTGGACAAAAATACCCGTTGATAGTTATGGAGTATTAATAGAGAACCACCAGTGAAGCGATCTTCCCCGTTCTTCACTAGCTGATAGCTATTGCCAAATGACGTAATGTAATGACAGGAAGCCCCAGTGAAGCAACTGAATGAGATGACAGTAACCAATCGACCAACTGTAATGATTCAACGTTTGGAGAGTGGTTTGAAATGCAATGCGTGGAGTAAGATATATTCTGAGGTATGCATTTTAGTGGGCCGTAGGGATCTGATGAATACGAAGTGTTATGTAATTCAAAGGTGAAATATATGCTGTTTCAGTCTGAATGGAAATGTTATGAAGAAGCAATGATATTCAATAAGTTTGGGGGGCTCATGGTGAGAGATTGACGATGGCCGGTGCCCCGTGTATTAGAAGGCGCAGACCGGCCATAATAGTAATATTACCATTGACGATCTGTCCAGGACCTGGGAGACTGAGGATAAGTTATGTAGTGTTTTACATAATATAGAACACTTCACATGGGAGGCGAGTTTGAACCCTCGGGAAATACAGATGATTATTCCCCATATGGTGGAAATAAATTATTTCATTAAAAATACACCTGAACTGGACAGTTGGCGCTCAGAGCTGATTGGGGTTCTCATTTGAAGTAAATACATGCATGATGGGTTATATAGCATTTTTGTTAACATTCCATAGGAAGTTCTACAAGGCAGCATTTTATTCTGGGAACACTTGTACTGGAACTCACCTAGCAGGGAATTGGATAAGGCAGGCTGGTGTGTGACACTCATTTCACACCGAGAGGGGATCATAACGGAACAGAGCCTATAGGAAGCAGGCTATATTTAAGGGAAATACATGTTAGTTATTTACTTTGATCTCAGCTGGATCATTTCAAGTCCTGGATAATAAGATCTTGTGGAAGCGTTACTTTGAACAAGGAGTTTTAGAGTTGGATAAGGGAGAGAAAACACGTCCGCTTTTCACTGCATGAAGCAACAGGTTAACAGTGGCCTGACTGAGCTATTATTAGAATGGGTGCAGAAGGCCACATGCAGCCACAATCAACTTATACTGAAAGTTACAGTAACTGATTAAAGTGTACTGTAGCCATGCAAAAGCCATGATAAATTACAGTAAATAATCAAAAAATACTTACTAGGGTCAGGAGTTCAAGAGGGTTAATTAATATTAAAGTGGAGCACCACACCAGGAGTATTTGGGCTTGAATAAAAAGGGTTTATTCAATTTAAGGTTAAGAAAGATGATTGGTGTTATTATGTTGTGTTTAAATGTATGTCATGTGAATGTTTAATAATTGTATGGAGATTGTATTTGTGCTGTGCTACGCTATATGCTCTAATTAAAAAGCAATTTATATGTGCCAATAACTAATCTCATCTCTCTTATTTGAACGAATGTTCATCCTTTAGGTAGTAGCCTCTTCTCGTGATGTAAAAATACTAGGAACATTTGGTTTAGCCTGACGTGTCACGTCTTTTAAGGTTACTCTGGAGGCCTTTGTGATGACAAGCTTAAAACGACTACCTGACAGGGAAGGTGTATTAAAACATCGTCAGGTTAAGCAAGAATTGTCATCTCAAGGGAAAAACTTTTAACACGGCCTTAACCAGTGCAGATTAACACATAGTTAGAAGTAATTCCAACACCCACAACATCAGTCAAGTGCTAGAGGGAGCCACCGTTAACTTGAGTGATCCCCCCAAGGGGGCGTAGGCCACTGCTTCCGAAGGGGGGAAATACAGCAGGTCGGACTCAAGGATTTTAGGAGGTGGTTAGCAGTTGGACGAATCTCTCTACCCCGCGGGTTACAAGTGAGCTGGGCATTCTATACCGTAGCAGATGTCCATAAGAAAATAACCAAAGGATAGGCTAGCTATAGAAGTAAGAAGGGTAACTCGCGTCGATATGCTGTACGGCTTATCGAGCATTATTAACACCGTGAACGTTAGGCAGTTATCGCCCATAATGTATTTTTAGTTTTCACTATTTCATAGTATTATACTGTTATGTTATTATTCCGTTTCTGAGATTCAGTTTCTCACTCACTCATAGGCGATTCTAGGCTTTGCAAAGAGGTAGCACCAGCAGGATAAAGATATTAGTTAGACAGGGGGGTTTCTAGACTGGGGTTTCTGGACAAAGACATTTTGTACATTTTAAAGTAAAATGCATGAATCTGATGCACTCTGAGAGCAAAAGGAAGAGGCTAATCTTCACATTAATATCCTCTTCACTGTGCTGTGGCTTTACAATGATGAAAAAATAATTGACATTACATTTCCAATACAAAACAGCAGAGGGTGCCGCAGCACCACAAGCACCCCCACTTCCCGCGCCCCTGGTCACCACTTGCCCACAGGCATCCAATGAGACTAAATCATCAGACTTAATCTTCTTGGAAACACATTTTATTTTGTCCTGATTGGTCTTAGATTTGTGTCATAGTTCTGTGGAGCCCAACATGAGCCCGACCAAAAAAAAAAAAAAAAATTGAGGGCCCCTTCACCCCGAGGGCCCCGGGGCACCTGCCCCGGTTGCCCTATGGTTAATCCGGCCTTGGAGAGGACTACTGTTTTGTTTATCACTTACTTGTGATATCTGATCTGTGTCCATGTGTGTAAAGTAATTTTCAACACCTTACCTGGCAACTCGATGTGGGGTTTCTGGTGGGGCTTAGGGGTTTGTTCTCCTGCTTGACCAGTTCCGTCCGTGTTTGGGGTATCTGGAACATAAACTGGTGACAGATCAATTTGTTCAAGGGACATATTGATCTGTATTTTGGGTATGGCTAAAATACACTTTTTGCAAACTTCCTATTCAATTTTTCTCCTTTAAAATAGGCTTCTTAAGAAATTGTTTTGTTTTACAATGAAATAGCTGCTTCTTTTTGGTTGCTTGTTACATTTTGTTTGTTACACATTGTGGGAATCTCAAAAAACATATCAACCATATTGCTTGTCACAGATTTCTTCCCCTTCTCGCTCTCGGTGCATGAGGCTACACCCCACCGAGTGAGTTTTTGTTATGGGGCTCTGGCTGATACAACTATGATTGCTTCCCAGTCTCGCTCGGTGCTCAATATCTCTGGCCGATCCTAGCCAGCGCGCCATGGGGCTACACCCCGCCGAGTGAGTGGCAGGTTATGGGGGATCTTACAAAAGCATCAACTTGGTCCTGCGTTTGGACCTGTTGAGGACTTGTTATGTCCTCTTAACTCATTCAGGGCCAAAGACGTCTTTGACGTGTTATCAGGATATGTACATGTCTGATGTCAATACAGTTCAAAATAAAAGAATTGAGAGCGAGTTCTGCCTGAGATTGTGCCCTTTACAAAAATTGCCTTTTCTCCTGTTTATCTTCTCAGGGAGACCTTTTGGGTGAAAACAGGGTGTATATAAATGGCTATAAGTAGAGTACAGAACATGCTAAAAGCTCACTTTTTTTTTCCTGGTGAACCCAGAGACGTACATCTTCATTTTGAGGTATTGCAAATCACTTTGGTGCTAATAGATAATTTACTGTGGGTCTTGAAAGATGACCAACAATTATGAAAATCTTTGGCCTGTGCTAAATATTGGCAGTCCTAAACTGGCCATGAATGAGTTAATAGCCTCAACTAAGTCCTGCTTCGTCGGACCTGTTGCTGGACCTGTTTCACAAAAGCCTCAACTAGGTCCTGTTTGCTTGGACCTGTTGCTGGACCTCATTTAAAAGGAGATCCATATTGAAAAGACCCATTTGTTCAAAAGCATCAACTTGGTCCTGCTTCCTTGGACCTGTTGCTGGACCTACAGTATTTATAGATCCATATCACAAAAGCCTTTTGATAAACCCACAACATGCAAATATTTCAGATTCTTTTAAATATCAGACGACAGCTTCAGTAATGAATTATGAAATTAATTCAGACTTACCCGCTCTCGTAGATATCCTGTTCGTGACGCTAACTGATAGAGAATAAAATTCGACATCCGCAATAAATGTATATATTACAGCTTATCTAAACCAAATAAATTGAAACCAATGAGTCTAGGAAGATGTCTTATAAAAGTATATTTATTACCATAACATTCTCCTATACATTGTGTTATAGGAGAGACTGAATCTCAATGTACACATTTCTGATCAATGTACAGAGTCAAATATTCAGCGGCGATGTCACAATTTGACATAAGCTTTATAGGCAAAGGAAGGCAGAGAGAAACAAAGAGAGGAGGGGGGGGTGAATGTGTGTGCGTCGTGCAGGCTCCTGTCTGGCCTGAGTTATCAGTTGTTATGGCACTCGATGCACTGGACAAGGTCTCAGCAAGCAAAAGGAGAAGTCCTCTGCTATGGGTGAGATGTCATGGGCCAGCAAATATGCAATGACTCATAGCATTAATTATGTGTATGCAATTATAGCTTATTGATTAGGAAATGCCAATGGAACTTATATTTTTCTCCAACACTCTCTTTCTTTCTTTCTTTCTCTCCTTTCTTTCTCTCTTTCTTTCTTTCTTTCTTTCTTTCTCTCTTTCTTTCTTTCTTTCTTTCTTTCTCTCTTTCTTTCTTTCTTCCTTTCTTTCTTTCTCTCTTTCTTTCTGTCTCTCTCTCTTTCTTTCTTTCTTTCTTTCTCTCTTTCTTTCTTTCTCTTTCTTTCTTTCTCTCTTTCTTTCTTTCTTTCTTCCTTTCTTTCTCTCTTTGTCTCTTTCTTTCTTTCTTTCTCTCTTTCTTTCTTTCTTCCTTTCTTTCTCTCTTTCTTTCTGTCTCTCTCTCTTTCTTTCTTTCTTTCTATCTTTCTCTCTTTCTCTCTTTCTCTCTTTCTCTTTCTTTCTTTCTCTCTTTCTCTCTTTCTCTCTTTCTTTCTCTCTTTGTCTCTTTCTTTCTTTCTCTCTATCTTTCTTTCTTTCTGTCTCTCTTTCTTTCTCTCTTTCTTTCTTTCTTTCTGTCTCTCTTTCTTTCTAACACTCTTATCCCTTCTTTGCCAGACTGACCCAGCGACCGCCGTTCTGTAGACTTCTTCATCTTGAGGACCACTTGTGTGAGGAAATGGGTTGAGATTACATAGGAACTAGATTATTGAATGCATGGTCAGGGACCACCTGACAATGCATTCGTGGACCAACCCCTGAACCTGTGACCTGTTTACTCTGAAACAGGTCACACTGACCTGGGCAGGAGGTGGGGAGAATGTGGATACTTAATCTGTTTTTGTCATTCACAGGTTTTGTTTTGGTATGTACATATTTATTTTTATTTATTTATTTATTTATTTATCCTTTATTCAACCAGGAAGGTCCCATTGAGATACAATATCTCTTCTGCCAGGGAGTCCTGGTCAAGATGGACAGCAAAATAAAAGGTTTCATGTGAAAAAAAAAAAAACAAGAATACAAACAGGGACAAATAACATCACAGAATACAAACAGAAATACAATAAGCAAACACAGACTACAAAGATTAAAGGCTAAAAAGAAGGGCTAAAAAGAAACTTGACAATCGCACATTTCACATGCAATGACATTGTTCTATAAGAACAGATTTTAGAGTGTTTTTAAACATGTCCAGAGGGGGTAAAGATTTCATGTTTAAAACATCTTGTAACTCATTCCAGGCATATGGTGCATGAAAGGAGAAGGAAGATTTACCTAGCTCTGTTCGGGTTTTGGGGGCCAAGAGAATAATCTTCTCTGATGACCGAGTGTTAAATCGGCTGTGGCGATATGGCAATAAACTAGAAATATATAGAGGGAACTTACCTAATAAAGCTTTTAAAATAAAAATTAATATGTGGGTTTTTCTCCTTAGACTCAGAGAAGTCCATTGAACCATTTCATATAAATGGCAAGAAAGAGAATGTGTGTGTGTGTGTGTGTGTGTGTGTGTGTGTGTGTGTGTGTGTGTGTGTGTGTGTGTGTGTGTGTGTGTGTGTGTGTGTGTGTGCGCGTGTGTGAATTCAGGAGGCTTGCTTGTTGCTCTGTGCATGTTGAGTGTGTGTGTGTGTGTGCGTGTGTGTGTGTGTGTGTGTGTGTGTGTGTGTGTGTGTGTGTGTGTGTGTGTGTGTGTGTGTGTGTGAGTGTACATGGGGCGAAGCGTCCATTTATAAATTATAGAGAGTGAAAGAAAATATGTATTGAGGTGGAATGGATCGGTGAGGCGAGACATTTTTGCCCTACTTTCCCTCCAGCTTGTTAAAAGCAATTGTCTGGACAATCTGTCACCCAGCCTGTAATGCTTACATGTGACGCACGAGAAACACACCATGTGTGTGTGTGTGTGTGGGCATGTGTGTGTGTGTGTGTGTGTGTGTGTGTGTGTGTGTGTGTGTGTGTGTGTGTGTGTGTGTGTGTGTGTGTGTGTGTGTGTGTGTGTGTGTGTGTGTGCGTGCGTGTGTGTGTGTGTGTTCAGGCCGCTTCAGGTATATGCAACAGGTGTGTGCAGAGAAATAAAACCTCTTACAGAGTCCCTTTAGTCAGCATCTGTACGACACTTCAGGATCAGATTTAAAGCCACCCTGGATTCTCTCAGCCCTCCAAGGAAGGTGACAGCATTTCTGCTGATTCTCTGCCACCTTTGTCTCACCGGAGATCAACAGAGCACTAGACAGATACTGTGAGACACATAAAAGGCTCAGTGCCCGTAGCTAATACTGTTCTCAAGCATGTTCTACTTTGCTTCAACTATATGGGGAGACGGAAGGGAACAGCTTTATTTGGCTCTGTCTTGCCAGCTGAGCACCATGTATGACTTCCCAACCATAGAAATAAAAATTCATGTTTTTTCTCTCCCTAAGATCCCTTTAGATCAGTTTGACTACATACTATTAGTTCAACTTGAACTTGAAGACTATTCATTGATGTCATTAGCCTAAAAAGATTGGCAAAGGCTATCCTGCCAATTGTAGTAGCCTACAACGGACTGCTGGCGAACTCTGGTGAACAATAACCACAGGTGGCCTCAGGTGGCTTGCAAGGCATTATGGGATATGGGGATGAGTTATAAGCCTCATGTGCTGCTGGCCTAGGTAATCAATTGTATCTCCAACCTGAGATGACCGCATTTCACAAGCATGCTTTGCATTGAAAGTAAACCGCACATGCAGTATACGTGCTGTCAAAGGAACGGGCTTTTGGTTAGGATGCCAACGTTAGCGGACCACAAGCTCTCGAAGGCCAGGCCCAAGCGACAGCTCGAGCCTCGATGGATTCGACTTCTCCTGCAATGACTGCAGCCTCTGGCAACCACCGTAGCAGCAGCCCCACCGATCGCCATCACACCACAGCTTTTGCCATTGCTCCAGCGTCACTGATACAACTCCAACCCCGACGCCATGCTACACTAAAGCTATTTTCACACATGAACTCCGGATCAGGTGAGGGTTGCTCCCCACTGAGCCTGCCCCGGATGATACGTGAAGTGTACCCTTTCACACGGCATGTTGCATTCACACATGAGTAGCACCTCCGCAGAGTTTGTAAAGAGAGGGGGCGGGCGGCGGGGGTGGGGGAATTTGGGCATGACCACACAGTTGTGAAAACTAAAAATACATAATGGGCGATAACTGCCTAATGTTCACGGCATATAATCGTTTGCGCATAACGTTAGTAAGTAATTAATTAAACAACCCTACAACTCACGCCCAGATCCATCGATTTCCTCGAGTCGCAAGCACTACAAACAAAACAGGTCTTTGCTATGTTCAGTCCTAAAATACATCAAACCTACTAGAATTATACAGAATACAGGAAGCAAGACGTTTTTACCTTCAAAATAAAATAAATGTTGTATTACTTAGTAACAAAAAATCTGAATGGTCGACTCACTACGGGTTAAAATTTACTTTTCGAAGGGAGCAGATATTTTTCCAGTTTATCTCCGTTCTGTATCTTTCGAAACACACACAAAAAAACATTACACGTGCATTTACTTTATTTAATTGCCATTATTGCGAAGGTTATACCCGGAAGTTTTCGTTTTATACTGCCTGACTTGACGCTACTTGGAATTTGCGGTTCTGCCATTGAATCTTCACAAACGCTGTGTTAATGTTAAATCAAAGGCATGAACGCAACCAGATCCAGGAACCGCTCATG
>NC_139624.1:76789708-76957208 GCF_964638095.1 Poromitra crassiceps
ACACACACACACACACACACACACACACATGCACATACATACACACACACACACACACTCAAAGACATGAAAGTTAGGGTTAATACTCCTGTCAGTGCCCCTGACCAAGGCACCGGCAAAAAGAACTGGAGTTTGTCCCCGGGCGCTGCACTGCGGCTGCCCACTGCTCCTAGTTCTAGGAAGGGGATGTAGGGGAGTAGAGGATGGGTCAAATGCAGAGGATGAATTTCCCATGGGGGTAAATAAAGGATAACTTAAAACTTAACTTAACACACACACACACACACACACACACACACACATACACACACACACACAAGAGCAAAAACATACTTTTGACTTGACGGCAGAAAGGCAACTCTTAACCTTAATCCTGGTTAACATTTGGGAAATAAGTTGCTCTGCAGCCTTTACTGTGGAGTGAAACGATTGCATAAAGTGTGAGAGAGAAAAGTTTCCTGTCTGACAGTCCAACACTTTAAATAACAGATAAATAATACCTACCCTATACTACGAAGCTATCTTAACAGATCCGCGATCTGTCACTTTGATCTGGTTTGACTGAACAGGATCAAAGCTATCTAGTTTAACGATACTACGACACTGGTTTTCTACTTGATAACTGAAGCTGGATTTATCTGGGATCTGCCTGTGCACGCGCACGTTTTTCACTCGTGCACAGGCGCGCGTCCACGCGAAAGAGGTGCGCTAGCCAATCAAATTATGAACAGCTGAGTTGATCCACGCCCACACCCATTTCCACACCCATTTCCTCGTTCAATGAAAGCGCAGTGTGATCAGAGTTTTTAGCGGATATTTAATGTAGCCTATGTCAGAATGAAAATCCGCGTTGGATATAGTCTGCTGAAGGACTGTCTAAAGCTGCCGCTTGTATTCACATCAGTCATTTGATTTACTTTGATCAGCGATTTCTGTCTCCTACAGCAGCTTTTTGCGAGTGTAAATGTAAATGTGTAATCTGTCTATAAATTTCCACAATCTGTAAGCCTATTTAGACCATAGATTTAGAAATGCATGCTCAATGTATAATGATCTCTATCACTCATTATGTGTGTGGTTGCACTGATCGAATAATTCATATATAAAATAATGATAGCCTAATATAAAAGAGAAAACTGCTGAACTGAATTGAGACGATGCGGGCATAGTTTTCATTGATAAAAACTAGCCTATTTTTGCTCATATATTGGCATACAGCCTACAGCAGTGGTTCTCAAATGGGGGTCCGCGGACCCCCAGGGGTCCGTGGCACTTTGCCAGGGGGTCCGCGAAAAGTTTTCAGGTTAAAATATATATATATATATATATATATATATATATATATATATATATATATATATATATATATATATATTTTTTTTTTTTAATTAAAAAATAAATTGCTACATGTTACTTATTCCTTCTCAAACTACTTCCTACATGGTGCTAGTCTATCAAAATATCTTGGCTGTCATTGATTGTGTTGCATAGTGGTTTTCTGTACTGTTGACAAATTGTGATATTGTAAGTCGCTTTGGACAAAACAAAAGCGTCTGCTAAATGACGTAATGTAAATGTAATGTAATTAAAAAAAAAAAAAAAATGCAAAATCTTCATAGTAACGAAAATAGTTTATGCTTTAAATCTAAAATGGTTCATGGATTACATTCTAATAACAAACCTATCAAATTAAAAGTCAAGCACGTTACCGTGGAAACAATTAAGCTTAGCCCAAAATCATAAATCAGAATGAGGGGGTCCCCGGTATATTTTCTATCTTGTAAGAGGTCCTTGGCTGAAAAACATTTGAGAACCTCTGGCCTACAGGACACAGTTCCAGCTGAAACATGCAAGAGTAGCCTGCATATTTAGTATTGGGGCTATCCCATATTTATCCCATATCTATATTCTATGTATAGGCTTTTCTGGCATGTAGGAGAATATCACCCTCACTCCATTTGAGGCTCCGTTTATGATATGCGCTGCTGTGATTAATAGTGATCATATTTCTCCACGCATCGTTGAGCCGTTAAGACATAAGGTGGTAAGTAGGCTTAATTTAATTATGTAGCCTACAGAGCCACAAATGTTTTTCTTGTTCTATTCTCAGTTGACTGCAATCTATTTTTCATATGGCGATCTTATATGAATGGTGAGTGACTCCAGAGAGCCGATTATATGGGTCTGTCATGGATTTTGATCTTATCCTCTGAAGCTAACCTGGTCGGGACCAGGTTAGCTTTGCAGCGTGAGTTGCCATGGTGATTGAACTAGGTTAGAAGTTAACTTGCTTTGTAATACGGCTAAACCAGGTTCAAACTCAAACTTACTCGGATAAAGCATTAATCTAGCTACGTAGTACAGGCCTGCTCACTGTGTCGCTGGCCCAATCCCAAACCAGCCCCTATCCCCTAACCCTATCCACTACCCCTCCGTTTGCGCGTTCACGCGGAGGTCCGCCATATTAAGGGCCATCCCAAACCAATTCCTACTGAGTGCAGGCGGCTTGTCAAACCCTTAAACAGCGAGTCTGCACTGGTGCAGGCTCGCCGACGGTTGCTGCAGAAACTACGTCCGGAGGAAACATCATTCAAGTGTAAGTTAGTTCCGTCTACTTCTTCCAAGTATTTTAGATCAAACGCGTACCTTTATTTCCCTCACAGTGACTTTACATCTCGAACTAAATCATGGAATATGTCGAGTTATTAGTCCACAATTGAGAGGGTATAGGCTACTGTATTCAAGACAAAGTGACTAAATGAGAGCTAAGCATAGACCTATTATAAACACAGTCAAGAGCGATGTGAATATACGGCACGAAATTGCGATGCGAGTTTTGACCCACCTGTCAATCCACAGATGTGTTCCGACGCGTCGGAAGCGAATTTCTGAAAAAATAAACACCGCAATAACGCTCAGCGAAAAGGACTTAGAAGCTTTATTTTGTAGCCCATGTGTGTCTTTTTTATATTTGTGGATGGTTATTAATTAAAAAATATATACATTTTGTGTGTAGTCTAAAACATGTCTATGCATAGACAACATTATCCTGGGCTAAATGAGAGCTAAGCATAGACATAACGTTAAAATCTTGTGCTCAGATAAATTACCTTTTATGTTAACGTGGAGGACTTCTCTAGTGTATATTTTTGTATTTACTGCTAATTATTCATTTTAATAATGTATTTACTGCTTGGTCTAAAATAGGCCTATACATTAGCCGGCTATATGAGAGCTAAATCATAGACGCCCCGTTGAAATCCCGTCTATTGTGGAACAGCATGACACAGGCAACGCGTCTGTCCATCTCCATGGTGACGGCTCCTTCCTGTTTCCGGTAAGGTAGCGAGGGCGTCTCACTTGTTCGGCTTCTCTTTTATGCCCTCCCCTTAATCAGCAGTGCCCTCTACAGCTGCGAGTGGAACTCCATTTGGAGTGGCACTCGGTAGTGAAGTGGTAGTGAGTAGGGAGTGGTTTGGGATTGGGCCACTGTGTTTGCACTACAGGGTTATGACCAGTGTTGGGCAAGTTACTTTCAAAATGTAATATACTACATATTACTTGTTACTTTCATTTGAAACTAATAAGTTACTTTACAATATTACTGTCTGTGTAGAGTAACTTGTTACTTGTTACACTACTTTTGCATTACTTTCACCAAAATAACAACAGTAGCAGAATGACATCGCTGCCCTGGAACCATCCCGAAAAATAATTTCAACCGCCTTGAAGTCAGTGTAAACAATCCAAAATTCTAAATGTTATTATTTTCCTTTATAATTGTCATCTGTAGTGGTTATTTACATAAAAACACACAGTTTGATTAGGAAATGATTGTATCTTTATTTAAATATGTGCTTTGATTAAAAATTGTTTTTACTCAATTTGTAACTTGAGTTACTTGACAAAGTAACTCGTATAATATTACTGTTATCCTATAAGTAATACGTTATATTACTGAGTTACTGCTAAAAGTAATATATTACATGTAATATGTTACTTTTGTAATGCGTTACCCCCAACACTGGTTATGACTGACTGACTGTAATGTCTACACACATACTAGAGCATACTGTACTGTGCATGCTAAAATAAAGGCTGAGAAATCTAATGCAAATGGAGGACACATAATAATAACGAAGAACACATTCTTGGACAGATAATAGGAGAGTTAGAACACCTTCCCCTATCTCCCACATCATGTGACTGTGTGCATGTGAATAAGCCTGCCACAAATTCACAGTACTCAACAGAGAGAGGAGTGCATGTGTGTGTGTGTGTGTGTGTGTGTGTGTGTGTGTGTGTGTGTGTGTGTGTGTGTGTGTGTGTGTGTGTGTGTGTGTGTGTGTGTGTGTGTGTGTGTGTGTGTGTGTGTGTGTGTGTGTGTGTGTGTGTGTGCCCGCGTGCGTGTGTGTGTGTGTGTGTGTGTGTGTGCGCGTGCTTGCGTGCATGCGTGTGTGTTGGGGAGGGTCATGAGGTCATACCTACAATTAGATTTTGTGCTTCCTGCTCAAAGTTTTACTCAGATAAACTTACCAAAACAAGTACAATAGCCCTTTCAAAACAAGGCACATGGAAAATTGTGCTTGTGCTTTTGGAAACATGCTGGTTTTCATGAATTATGTAATGTATTCTGTTTGGTTCATATTTGGAAATGTAATAGTACATACAAAAAGACAATTTACATATGAAAATGTCATTTTCACATGGGGAATGAGAAACGGAATGTTTGCATTTGAACGTCAACATGTGTCCAGAGCCCTGTACTACGAAACTAGTTTAACAGATCCGCGATAAGTCCCTTTGATCTGGTTTGACTGAACAGGATCAAAGCTATCTAGTTAACTGATACTACGACGCTGGTTTTTTACTAGGTAAGTGGACCTGGGATCTGCCTGTGCACGCGCACGTTTTTCGCTCGTGCACAGGCGCGCGTCCACGCGAAAGAGGTGCGCTAGCCAATCACCTTATGAACAGCTGAGTTGATCCACGCCCACATCCATTTCCTCGTTCCATGAAAGCGCAGTGCATGATCAGAGTTTTAGCGGATATTTAATGTATCCGCGATTTAATGTCAGAATGAAAATCCGCGTTGGATAGTCTGCTGAAGGGCTGTCTAAAGCAGCAGCTTGTATTCACATCAGTCATTTGATTTACTGTGATCAGCGATTTCTGTCTGATACAGCTGCATACATTGATACAGCAGCAACAAATGTAATGTGTAATCTCAGTCTATACATTTCCACAATCTGTAAGCCTATTTAGACCATAGATTTAGAAACGCATGCTCAATGAATAATGATCTCTATCACTTTCACAGTTCCAGCTGAAAGATCAGATGCAAGAATAGCCTGCATATTTAGTATTGGGGCTATCCATATTATCCCATATCTATAGCCTATAGGCTTTTCTGGCATGTAGGAGAATATCACCCTCACTCCATTTGAGGGTCCATTCATGATATGCGCCGCGGTGATTAATAGGGATCATATTTCTCCACGCATAGTTGAGCTGTTAAGACATAAAGTGGTAAGTAGGCTTAATTTAATTATGTAGCCTACAGAGCCACAAATGTTTTTCTTGTTATATTCTCAGCAATCTATTTTTCATATGGCGATCTTATATGAACGGTGAGTGACTCCAGAGAGCCGATTATATGGGTCTGTCATGGATTTTGATCTTATCCTCTGAAGCTAACCTGGTCGCGACCAGGTTAGCTTTGCAGCGTCAGTTGCCATGGTGATTGAAAGTTAACTTGCTTTGTAGTACGGCTAAACCAGGTTTAAACTCAAACTTACTCGGATAAGGCATTAAACTAGCTTCGTAGTACAGGCTACTGTATGGCTCTTCACAAGGGGCTATTCTGTGAGGCTGAACGGACGTGACCAGGGGGCTAAACTGAAGTCTAGAAATAGAAAGAGTGTGAGGGACAACAAGCATTGAAAGTAGTCTAGCGATAGAGAAAATGTAAAAGGCAATATTGACAATACTTTTTTTTAAATATATTTATTGACATTTTCAACTTCAGTTTACAGCATCTGTGACAGGAAAATTGGAGCTATTATCACAAACCTCCCCTCCCAAACCAATCCCCATCACTTCCCTCCACTCCCCCTTAACAACCGACGCCATCCAAAAAAATAAAAATAAAAATACATTAATTAATTAATAATAATTATAATAATAATGACAATACTGTGATTCAGCAATAGGACTAGGGCCACAAAGCATTGTTAAGGATTGTTGTTATGCCTCCGCCTGCGATAGCCAGGCCGGAGGCATTTTTAGTTCAGTTTTAGTGAGGAAAGAGGAGGGGTGAATAAAGTTTGAAGCTGAAGTCTAGCCTGAAGTTTTTATTATAGCAGAGGATAGGGGTGACTTGGTCTTGACAGGAGGATCATTTCACCACTGAGCACCCAGGAGGGAGGAAAGTCTACAGAGTATAGTGATAGCCAGGTCGCCACAGAGGGTGCTGCTGAGTGCTTATTACCTGGAGGGAGGCGGTTCAGCTGCCATTCTATCCTTTGTATAGTTGTACGTCAAAACTCGAGTGACTTGGAGGAATTTAGCAAGGTTGCCTGCAGCGTAATGGATGAGGTGCCGGTCTGGAAAAAGCAGGGGGTGGAGTCAACGGCTTCTAGTCAGGAAATGAATGGGGCTTTGCACAAGAAGCTGAGCTGAATCCCTGCTGAGAAAAGACTGGATTTGACACATGTTGTAAATCTTCTGGATGGCAGGGTGGCAAGAGGGGTTTACAAGGTCGCTGATGGTCACGCTGGGATCCTTGGCGTGTGGGACTGGGGTCAAGGGAGTGACATTAGTGAGAATGTAGAGGCCTTGGAGTGGCCAGGATTTGCCGGGGGGGGGGAGATATTTTATTTTTTGAAGGTTATGCTTGAGCTGGTGTGCAGAAATCCATGAAGAGATGTCAGCCAGACATGCAGCCATTTGCAACGATTATGCAGAAAAGAAAGTGCTAGGGTAGGGGGGTAGAGACATCATGGAGTAATAAAGGAGGAACGTTGTTGGTGTATTGTATTCAGGACCACAATGGAAATAGGTTGAGCAACTTTATTGTGATATACTGATGAATTATTTACTTGTTGGTGTAATGTATTTTTTTAATTTGTCAAATAAATTCAATCAATCATCAAACAATGACCCACAAGATATTTTACAACCTTTACGACCTTATTTTCAATGTAGTTTATGTTATACTGTACTGCTCACCCAGAACAGAAATGTCTGAAAACGACTCTATAAAGCTAGAATGCGCCACAAAACGGCCTGGAACAGAGGCAGTAGGGGCACCTAGGCTGCATTGACGTCCTGTAAATACAGTAGCTTATTGTTGGTTGAATGAACAAATCCTCAAAATGTCTCAAAGACAGACGTGATCTCTCCTAAAGAGAATTTGGTCAACAAACGTCTTCTGCACAACACTTCCACCGCCGCTATAACTCCTGAATCTACAGTAGATTGAACTGTGCCGATTGATTCATTCTTAGGCATCTGCCTGAGCACGTATTGAGGGCTGAGGCAAGGAAACGGGCATATATATATAAGCTAAAGCTAAAGCTATAAGCATAAGCTAAAGGTGTGAATAGCATGTGATGTGAATGATAGCACTAGTTGGGTTTTGCCCTGGTAAATGCAGTAAACACTGGTGATTGCTAATAGAGAGAGCCTGTGGTCAGCTGTGAGGAGGAGGCGACTAGCGTAGCGGCTGAGAAGGTGCTAATCATCACTGGGGTCCATGTAATCTTTTTTGATTAGTACTGCTGTGATGGCTGCAAAAACAAGCTTTGGATGAGGAATATCAGTGTGTACATGCTACATGAGTATCTCACTAGGCTACTATAATAAGGTGGAGGGGCGTGCACAGTTGCTCAAGTTGCTCAGTTGCTCAACTGTGGAGCATGTGCATGCTCGCCTGTAGCTTGTATGTAAAGCGAGCGAACTCTGCGGATGCTAAAAATGAGCACAATATAGTGTTGTATATATGTGTGTTTATAAAACGGCTCTCTCAAATCAAGCAATCTGATTGGCTCACAGCTGTGGTATATTGAGCATATACCACAGTCAATATACCACAGTTAGTGAGTGGCTACTCACTGCAAAAACTGGGATGAGCAATGCCAAGCGCTTGCCGCTCAGGCTCAGATCCAAACAGCTCCCCTCATTTTTGCTCATCCCATTTTTTAAACACTGATTTAAGACATTTAAATAATAGTAATAATAATAATAATAATAATAATAATAATTTTCATATTGACATACTTGGAAACTGTTTCGTGAAAGCAATAGATCACTTCGGACCGTGTTATATGCTTATTATACCACACCTAAGGTTGTGGTATAATAAGCATATAACACGGCCACACACACACACACACACACACACACACACACACACACACACACACACACACACACACACACACACACACACTTTTCTCCACTACACTATAGTAGTCTGCCTGTCCATGCCACCAGCTCTGCATCCTACACACATTGTGTAGTTTTGCTAAGTTTACGAGCGACCTCAGTAGCTTTTTGCACTCTGTGTTTCCTCTGGTCTGAGATAGAGATTTTGAACAAAACTGCATTTGTAAACACAGTCACCCATGACATAGACAAACTTTCAGAAAGTTTTCTAAGACAAGCCTCAGGTTATGAACAAATTGTTTTGTGGAATTTTTCATAGCTCAATTTCCAAACAAACTTATTTTAAAAAGTTATGTGGTATACGGTATAGACCTTATTCGCTAACCCCGGACAGCGCCATATTGTTGACATACCGTCCTGCAGCTGACAACTATAGTAACGGCCTTATTGTCGTTTCTGTTCCATTACAAAATAGCGATAGTGATGACAGCAATAAAACCCCCAGAGTTGTTGTTTGTATGCTGCCGTTAATGCCTGTAATAATAAACAAAAGAAAAAACGAGGTGAACAGACTTTGCTGTGAGGAGCTGTCAGAAAGTTTCACCTGTCTCTCCCAACTATCCACACACTTCTCCTGTGCGACGTATCCTCCGTCTCGCTCCCTTCACGTCTGTGGACGGTAGAGATAGAAACAAACCAGGGGGACTTTATTTCTGTCATTACTACAGCCATGTATAATGCAGGTCACCATCCGAACACAATTGGAATGATACAGGTAACGCTAACGGCGGTTAGCTTCCTATAAACGCTGCTCTCACATAGGTTGTCACTTAAAGCTGCAGCGCTATGTCGAGAATATGGCGGCGGTGGGCGTGCCCGTACGTGAGTGATGTCAATCAATAAGGTCTATATGAGCTACGATAACTTAATCTTAGATCAGCTTTTTTTTTTTTTTTTTTTTTTTTTACCTTTATTTATACAGGGAGAGTCCCTTGAGAGCAAGCTCTCATTTACAAGGGAGCCCTGGTGTACAAAGAACATATACAGCAGTTACAAAATTACAGGTTAACACAACAGACAATAACAAGCATCAGAGCATAATTAAATAATTTCAAAGAAAACATGAACACACCGTATGAGGAATGCTTTCTAAAAGTGCTTTAAAAGAAGCAAGCGGGATCAAGTGATCTATTTTTAAGTTTTCCTGGAGCACATTCCATCTGTTGGGGGCGAACCAAGAAAAAGCGGTCTTTCCTTGTTCGGTTCGCACCCGTGGGACAGACAGTCTGATATAGGACCGCGATCGTGTTTGATAACCTCCACTGTTACAAGAAAGGAGTGAGGATAAGTAAGGTGGAAGTTTCCCAATTAATGCTTTATAAATAAATATCAGACAGTGCTGATCTCTACGCTCCGACAGGGAGGACCAACCCACATTTTCGTACAGAATACAATGAGGTGTACTGAAAGCATCACCTGTAACAAAACGCAGAGCGCTATGATATACAGCATCAAGAGGCTTTAAGACGGATGGAGAGGCATACATGTAAATCACATCACCATAATCAAAAACTGACATTATCAAAGATTGGACAACAGTTTTTCTGGCCAACAGTGAAAAACAAGACTTGTTTCTATACAAAAAGCAGATTTTTCTCCTCAAATTCTTTGTGAGATGTTCTACATGTACATGAAAAGAAAGTTTGGTGTCCAACCAAATACCAAGATACTTATAAGAATGAACTGATTGAATTTGGTCGCCTTGAAGCGTACGGATACACAAATTATCATTTCTGTTTAAAGATCTTGAGAACAACATCCACTTTGTCTTAGTGGAGTTCAAAACTAATTTAAGATCGAACAGGGACCGTTGCAACGAATCAAAAGCGGCCTGCAGAGATAAGACGGCCTGTGCCGGGGTGGGTCCAAAACAATATAAGATTGTGTCGTCCGCGTAATAATGGACATTGCAGAGATCAGAAGGAAGAAAAATGTTATTTATATAAAGAGTGAACAGGATAGGCCCGGAAATGGAACCTTGGGGCACGCCCTTCCCGACGTCCAATGAAATGGATTTGATATTTTCCGCCGTTACAGACTGTTTCCTTCCAGTCAGATAGTTAGTAAACCATTTGACTGAGGGGTCATCTAATCCGATGGCGGACAACTGATCAATCAGGATGTTGTGATCTACTGTATCGAAGGCCTTGGAGAGGTCTACAAAGAGAGCCGCACAGTGCTGGCGGCTATCCAGGCCATTCAGAATGTTATTCAAAACAAGGGATGTGGCAGTGACCGTGCTATGGCCGGGTCTAAAACCAGATTGATGAGGCTGAAGAATGTTGTAAGTATCTAGAAATGCACGGAGCTGTACGTTCGCCAAGGTTTCAAGCACCTTGGTAAGGCAGCACAATTTAGAAATGGGACGGTAATTATTTAGATCGCTCAAGTCACCACCTTTAAAGAGGGGTGTAACTTGAGCAGTTTTCCATATGGCCGGGATCTCGCCCGTGACAAATGTTAAATTAAATATATGGGCAATTGAGGGGGTGACCAGGTCAGCGCCAAGGCGTAAAAGGAACGGTGGAATGTCGTCCTCACCCTTGGATTTCCTGGCATTCAATTTGGAGAGAGCCTCGTAGACTTCATGACTACTTACTGGTCTGAAGGAAAAACGGTCGACTGAGGAGGCGGGAATCGCCATCGGGGGCGGGTGGTCGGCTACGAAGGCAGAAGTCGCCAACAGAGGCGGGCGGTCGCTGATGGAGGCGGGGGTCACTGGCGGAGGTGGAGAGTCGGTAACGGAGGCGAGGGTCGCCAACGGAGGCGGGCAATCGCCAGCAGGGGTCGCTAACGAGGGCGGACGGTCGCCAATGGAGGCGGGGGTTGCCAACGGAGGCGGTCGCTCGTTTACAGGGGCGGGGGTCGCCAGCGAGGGCGGTCGGTCGCCAACTGGGGCGGGGATCGCCAGCGGGGGCGGGCGATCTCCAGCAGGGGTCGCTAACGAGGGCGGACGGTCGCCAATGGAGGCGGGGGTTGCCAACGGAGGCGGGCGATCACCAATGGGGGCGGGGGTCGAGGGGGCCGTGTTATCAGTGAGCCTCTCAAACAAATAGCTCGCGGATACAAAGTGCTGGTTAAAAGTATTGCACATATTAAGTTTGTCTGAGATTATTTTACCATCAACGTTTATCTGGGGGGGGAGAGTAGAGGTAGGTGTGGCTTTGAGAGTTTTAACTGTTTTCCAGAAGTTGGAAGTGTTACAGCTAGAAGCTAGATAATAATCCGCTTTGGCTTTTCTGATTATACAAATGGATTTATTTCTCATTTTCCTAAAGTGAAGCCAATCTGCAGGATCACCAGTGGAGTTAGCATTTGCCCAAGCGGAGTCTTTAAGTCGCAATGCTGATTTGATGACCCCTGAGAACCAAGGACTGGAGCGATTTTTTACTCTCAGTTTTTTGTAGGGGGCGTGCTTATCTTGAAGACACAAGAAAAATAATCTAATGCTAACTCAGGGTCAGGAATCAGACACGATCTCTCCAGGTCAGAATAAAATAAATCATGTAAAAAGGCTTGATCTGAAAAAAATTTTAAATGACGTTTTCTTATAAACTTACCACTAGATTTAAAACTTTTGGTCAATCTGACACAAGCTATGGGGCAATGATCACTGATTCCCCGCGCAAAAACCCCTCTCAGAGGGTACTTAACTGGTCTATTTGTCAGAATGATGTCTATGAGAGTGGATTTAGATGGATTTTTTACATTCGGTCTAGTGGGATGTTGGATGAGCTGGGATAGATCTAATTCAAGGCACAGATGTTTCAGACTGGCAGATGTTTCAGATAACCAATCGGAAATTAGGTCACCCAACACTAACAGTTCACTTGCGGTGAAGTTGGATAATATTTTTCCAAGATCTTCAAAAGCTGATTTCGGTGCGGAGGGTGGGCGGTATACACCAGCTACTGAAAGGTGAATATCGCCCCCGACACAGACATCTAAAATAATACACTCAAAACATTTTGGGACAGAGGAGGCAGTTAGAACAGAAGCTATTAAATGATCTTTTACAAAAATCACTACTCCTCCCCCTTTAGCCTTCCGGTCAATTCTAAAAAGGTTAAACCCATTTATGGAAATATCCGAATCCGGGGTTCTGCTAGAGAGCCATGATTCTGAAATGACAAGGATATCAGGCAAAGTATCATTAATTAATACATTGATAAAATCCATTTTAGGCAGCAAGCTCCTAACATTGAGATGCAGGAATTTCAGCCCCGAAGTAGCATGAAACTCCTGAATGGACCATAAAATGGGACTATTTGAGAGGACAGAAGGGGCAGGAGAGATGGGTATAATTTTCAGATTGCCCTTCGTGACTCCCCTTGGTCTTGAAGAGCGGCGAGACAGTCGTACCATACACGGGAATAGAACAGCAATATTATATGAATCACACGTAGCAATATTATACGAATCACACATAGCAATACTATACGAATCGCACATAGCATTCCAATCAGAACAGTCATTATTAATACAGCCATTTGTAATAGCAAAACAGCCATCAGCACTAGAAGATACATAGCTAGATAATGGGTCTAGATATGACTGTTCTGGGTTTAACAGTAACCCAAGCCCGAGCTGAGAGAGTGCGAGAGACTGATTGGTTAGGAGGCTTGGATGTGAGTCCCGTCATTTGGTGTCTGGCTCCCATCTAAAGGAGACTAGTGTAGACTTGATGTTGGCAGACAGCATTTTAGCACCTTTTCTATTTAAGTGGAGTCCATCCTTGATGAAAAGATCCTGCCTATTACAGAACAGTAGAAAGTTATCAATGTACGGGATATTCCAATAAGCACAGATCCCTTTAAGCCATAAATGAAGCTGGCGAAGACGACTGAACTTCATGTCTCCTGAGTATAAACACGGCAGTGGGCCCGAGATGATATAGTCTTTACCAGTCCAAGTGAGACATTCGATCAGGTCAGTGTACGCTTTTTTAAGTAGTTCAGATTTGCCATCTGCAACGTTATTTGTGCCAGCATGGATAACCAGCTTATATCCTTATGCATCGATCATCATCAATTGTATTATTTGTTCAGAACGATTTTGATGCATATCACCTCCCTGATGCCACAACCACTTCCACTCATCCCTTTCTGACTGAAGGGCTTGGAAGACATCTGGACTGTATGTGAACTTTCATTTCTTTATCTCCTCCCATTCTGACTTCTTATACTTTTTAATACTCCGCCATCTCCTTGTGCAGGGCGACATGCTGTCTCAGCAGTGGACACACAATAGCAACGAGGAACATGGAGAGAGATTCAGGGGCTTAGTATTGTTCCACATGCATAAGGGACCAAAAAGAAAAACCTGTGGATGAGGAGCCTTGGCTTAGTGCGTAATGCATAAAATTAATTTCTTAGCCACGTCTTCTCCCTTCAACTCGCTCGCCTCTGCACTTGTTCACTATAATTCCTCCTATCCCTCCTCCTTCCCTCCCTCCCTCCCTCCCTGCTCCTATATGCTTTCTTTTTGGTCGCAAAGCTAATGAAATTAATGTTATACTGTAACAGTGTCATGAGTGTGTAAGGACCCACCCTTGCCTTCCCTCTTGCCTAGGCCCATCCAATCAGGAGAATTTAAAACCTCTTAAACGGCCAACATTCCTGTCTTTCAGAAGCTGTAGCAGGCTCAGCTAGAGTGAAGGTACTAGTATCATATGAAACTGTAGAAGACCTAGGCATCCATTGGCACCAACCATGTCATCAATGCTATCTTGTCAGGCTAAATAACACCTCAAATTTAGGCTACATTTTGGCGAGGGAAAAACCAAAACACAATGTTTATTACATGACTATAAAAACTAGACTAGAAGAAGAAAACTGTGACTAGAAAAAACTTAACAGTGGTCAGCTGTATCTCAAATTAATCCTCAGGTTCCCAGCTTTCAGATGATGTGTACTGTACCACTTCCATGTGGCATAATACTATTGACCTGCTATCTCACCCTAATATCCCCTGACCCCTCCCCCATAATAGTCTGGTAGGGAGGGATGTAAAATGTCATCATGTGAACACGTGCATTTGACTTTAATATTGTCAATTATATCAATTATGGAATGAATTGTGTGGCCAACCCACTTTTATTCAGGCCCACCTGAAATTTCATTTCGTGCTACGCCCCTGTGTGTGTGTGTGTGTGTGTGTGTGTGTGTGTGTGTGTGTGTGTGTGTGTGTGTGTGTGTGTGTGTGTGTGTGTGTGTGTGTGTGTGCGCGCGTGCGCGCGTGTGCATGTGTGTGAGAGAGAGAGAGTGTGTCCCAGGTTTTAAAGGCAGGTATGGTTGCAGAACGCTGAGCGCAGTTAGCTTTTCTCTCGGTAATTGCTCCTCGCCGTAAATGCTAATTTGATGTCATGACTGCTTGACTGAGTCCCAGATGAGATTTTAAAAGAACCCAGCCTCTGTCTAATTCCATTCTGCTTAAACCGCCCATCGCTGTGTGTGTGTGTGTGTGTGTGTGTGTGTGTGTGTGTGTGTGTGTGTGTGTGTGTGTGTGTGTGTGTGTGTGTGTGTGTGTGTGTGTGAGAGAGAGAGAGAGAGAGAGAGAGAGAGAGAGAGAGAGAGAGAGAGAGAGAGAGAGAGAGAGAGAGACAGATTCAACTTAAATCGTCCGTTCCTTTTGTGATTCAACGGTTTGCAAAGTGCCGATACACCCCCTCCCTTTTCTCTCTTTAAATTGATCCACCTGCACTCCGAAGGCAAATTTCTTGAGGGATTCCAATCTGTGAGTCAAAATCAATGCATATGAATCATATACCATGTAGGACGTTCTAAAGATGCAGAAGGATTTGTTTTTGTTTTCCTAAGGTGTGAAACGTATTGATGGCATGTTGCTACTGTCATTGAATGTCCCCAAGCAAAGCAATTTAAATGACTTACAAGGTGAAATTGAAAAGTTAAATTGTTTTCCGCGATTACAAGGGATTTAAAATAAGTTTCTGAACGGAGCAACACAGCATCTGCAAAAACACTGTTATCACAGATCGAACCCGCAAAAGTTGGCACCTCTTTAGGAGCAGGAACGCCTACTGTAATAGCTTATGCATGATCTACTGTGTGTGTGTGTGTGTGTGTGTGTGTGTGTGTGTGTGTATGTGTGTGTGTGTGTGTGTGTGTGTGTGTGTGTGCGTGCGTGCGTGCGTGCGTGCGTGCGTGCGTGCGTGCGTGTGTGTGTGTGCATGCGTGCGTGCATGCGTGTAGAGATTTGGAGAGTATATGTGGGTGTTTGAATGTGCAAGTGTGGGTTTCACCATATAATGTGCGCGTGTCCCTGTGGAGGTGCGTGCATACGCTCATCATGTAAGAGTGCATTGTTCCATGCTACATGTGCTAGCTAGGTTGTCACCTCAGGGTACATGCTGTCAGCAGGCAAATTGTTCTGCAAACACACGCCTTTGTAGTGTCTGAGAAGTGAAGGCTCTGCTCTGGATTCTCCATGGGGATTATCATGTAACAAACACGCCTCTGGCTCATAACGCTCCCCTCACATAGGATGTTGTCTTTGGAAATTGAGGTATGAGGGGACATTCACACCCAAAGCGCTTTTGGAGCTGCCAGCGTCTTTCTGCAATTCATTCTCTATGTAAGGACGCGCTAAACGTTCTCCTCTTTTAATGAACGCACCTGGCGTTTAGCGCTGCTGGCGTCTGTTGTTTTTGGTGTGGGCAATAATCTGGCTTTCATGTTGACAGTGAACAACATCAAACAGACAAAAGTAGCTGGCTACCGTCCATGTGGTCGTTGTGTTCTGATCTGTACTGCACGCGACTACAGGGCAAAACAAACGGAGCACAAAAAAAACGCTCCGTGCGCTGTGTTTTGTGCACAATGGAAGCGCTCTCAACATGATTTTCATAGCCTTCTGACTGAAAAAAACGCTTTTGGTGTGAATGTCACCTTAGGGGCTACATTGGTAGCGGTGTCTCTGTCACCCTCTATCTTGTCTTCATTGCAGGATTTTTCAAACAGCCTCTTGAATGTGGAGCTACAGTACAAAACATGTACTGTATGGCCATCTTGCAATGGGATCACACCAGGCCCACGACTTAAAACGAATGTGGACCAGGCGCGTAGAGTGTGTGTGTGTGTGTGTGGGGGGGGGGGGGGGAGGGGGGAGAGTCATTTTTAAATCCTTAAAAATGACTTCCTTTTGCCTAATTAAAAATCCCAAAGCAACCAATAAGGATGATCTATTCTAGAACATAACTAGCCAATCACAGCATACAAACAAGGGCTTTAACTGCTGAACACTGGACAGGGATTGGCTCCAGTATTCGTGATGTCACGAATCGTGCTTGTTGAAAACGGCTTTTTCAGTGAGCCAGCTGATTGTTTCGCGATGGCTGCGTTCATAAATTCAATCTTAAGTGGTCAGATCATCTAAATTGTCGTTCAGAAATTCAGTTTGAGTTTCAGAAGGCTCAGAGCCAGTGTTGCCAGATCTTGAGAGACAAACAAGCAACCAGCTCTTCAAGGTAGTCCATGCTCCAGCCCAGGGTCTGAAGCCCTTCTCCCCACCTGCCTCACAAAGCTTAAGACCTGCCGGGGTCTGAGGCCCTTCTCCCCAGCTACATCTGGAGTTGGAGACCTGGTTGCTTGTTTCTCTCGCAAGATCTGGCAACACTGCTCAGAGCAGTGGCAGTGGTAGAATTCTCATATTAAGCGAGATAGTTTAATAATAATACATCATATTTTATTTGTTATATTTTGAGTAAAATCTGCGAGGCTTTGTCCAGAGTGCTTTGATCTGAGATCAAATGGTCAGATTGAATTTATGATTACATTTAAAGAATCCACTTAAATGTTAAATCCACTTCAATCAGTGCAGATGAAGGCGAGGAGAAAGGTTAAAGATCGATTTGAAAGGCTTGGCATAACTGAACCATGGATTCAGTATGGGAGGGAGTACAGGCAAGAAAAAAGATGCAACTCTTTGAACGGGGTAGGTGTCAGGCGTGCTGGTTTGTGTGTGGTGTCAGGCACCATGCGCTGGTTTGTGTGTGGTGTCAGGCACCGTGCGCTGGTTTGTGTGTGGTGTCAGGCACCGTGCGCTGGTTTGTGTGTGGTGTCAGGCACCGTGCGCTGGTTTGTGTGTGGTGTCAGGCACCGTGCGCTGGTTTGTGTGTGGTGTCAGGCACCGTGCGCTGGTTTGTGTGTGGTGTCAGGCACCGTGCGCTGGTTTGTGTGTGGTGTCAGGCACCGTGCGCTGGTTTGTGTGTGGTGTCAGGCACCGTGCGCTGGTTTGTGTGTGGTGTCAGGCACCATGCGCTGGTTTGTGTGTGGGGTCAGGCACCATGCGATGGTTTGTGTGTGGTGTCAGGCACCATGCGCTGGTTTGTGTGTGGGGTCAGGCACCATGCGATGGTTTGTGTGTGGGGTCAGGCACCATGCGATGGTTTGTGTGTGGTGTCAGGCGTGCTGGTTTGTGTGTGGTGTCAGGCACCATGCGCTGGTTTGTGTGTGGTGTCAGGCGTGCTGGTTTGTGTGTGGGGTCAGGCACCGTGCGCTGGTTTGTGTGTGGTGTCAGGCGTGCTGGTTTGTGTGTGGTGTCAGGCACCGTGCGTTGGTTTGTGTGTGGGGTCAGGCACCGTGCGCTGGTTTGTGTGTGGTGTCAGGCGTGTTGGTTTGTGTGTGGTGTCAGGCACCATGCGCTGGTTTGTGTGTGGTGTCAGGCATCGTGCGCTGGTTTGTGTGTGGTGTCAGGCACCGTGCGCTGGTTTGTGTGTGGTGTCAGGCACCGTGCGCTGGTTTGTGTGTGGTGTCAGGCACCGTGCGCTGGTTTGTGTGTGGTGTCAGGCACCATGCGCTGGTTTGTGTGTGGTGTCAGGCACCATGCGCTGGTTTGTGTGTGGTGTCAGGCAACATGCGCTGGTTTGTGTGTGGTGTCAGGCACCGTGCACTGGTTTGTGTGTGGTGTCAGGCGTGCTGGTTTGTGTGTGGTGTCAGGCACAAAAATTGCAACACTACTGAGGTTCTCAAGCTCAACAGGGCCTTGTGTTGTTTTTTTGTTTTTTTTACAATATATTTATTGGTATTTTCATTTTCATTTCAGTTTACAGGTGAAGTGCAGAGGTTTTCACAAAGTCCCCAAATCCATCCCGCCCGTTACTTCCCTCCCACCCTCAAAAAACAAAACAAAACAGAAGGATTACAGTATTTTTTTTTAGATTGAACATTATTTTTCCAGAGGCCATATACTGTATGAGGCAATTTCTTTAACCCACATGGAGACAGGAGGCGGGTCTACACTCTTCCATAGCATAGCAATGAATTCATTTCCAGCTATCAAAGCTAATTTAATGAAGGGTGTCTTTTTCCTCTTATCAATGGGAAGGACCGAGATGTCCCCCAGTAAAACCAATCTTGGTGAGCAAGGTAACTCAACTCCTGTAACCTCCTTCAGTGCATCAAAGATGGAACCCCAGTATTGTTCCAGTTTCATACATTCCCAAAACATATGAATAAGGCTTCCCGTTTCGATCTTACATCTAGGACATAGTTCTGATATGGTGTCATTCATTGGTGGAGTCTTTCTGGGGTAAAATAAATTCTATGGATGAGATTGAACTGCAAAAGCTTGTGGCGACTATTATAAGAAAGGTATTGAGCTCCCTCACATAATGCCTCCCAGTCACAGTCTTCAAAAGTGAAGTCAAAGATCTTGTTCCCATTTACACCTAGATTTTAAAGTTGTATTTGTCATCAAGTCCAGCATTCTACTGTAAATTATGGACACAAACCCCCTGGGGTCAGGGCCTCGTGTTTAACTGGAACGGTCCATCACCCAAAGGGCGTGTAGTTAACAGAAGGCCAGTGGTCAAAAATGCCTCTTGATGAAAGAGGTCAAAGGAGGCTGGCATGAATTGAGCAGATCAACAGACTGCATAGTCTTTCACAGTCCAGTATAACATCGTCCCCAAAGACCCATAACAGAATGCACAACTCGTTCGTTGCACCTTCACATGGGGTATCATGGCAGCCAACTTCTTTAGAGTTCCACTTCTTTCTGCTGTTAGCCTGTTTCACACTGATGGGAGGACAAGAGAAAGCTGCAAGGCCACGCATCCATGGTGCTGTGTCAACATTGCAGGCGGGAGGTGGTTTTATTGAATGCTACAGGATATATGAACAGCATTGCCAAGTTGTGCACGTGCAACAAGCCTAAAGCCCAATTTATACTTGGTCTGTCGACACTTTTGAAACCATCGCCGACAGAAATGAGGACTTGAGTCGACACTTTCAAGTGTTGACGAGAGGTGTCTGCTACCTATTGAAATTTCTAATGTCACTGCTTACTTACTTTCCATCTTTACTTTTTGTTATCTGATAAATGCTAAGTTGGCATCTGTAATTTCCTGATCTCCCTCCATATATGTTATGGGCGCCTTCCTGTTACTGTAGGCCTATCTGTGTGTGAAATGTCCCTAACACCTTTGTGTGTGTGTGTGTGTGTGTGTGTGTGTGTGTGTGTGTGTGTGTGTGTGTGTGTGTGTGTGTGTGTGTGTGTGTGTGTGTGTGTGTGTGTGTGTGTGTGTGTGTCTGTGTGTGTGTGCGTGTGCATGCGTGTGTTGACACACACTTTGACTATAGATTCAGACTTATAATTCAGGCACTCACAATTTGACTATAGATTCAGACTTATAATTCAGGCACTCACACTTTGACTATAGATTCAGACGTATAATTCAGGCACTCACACTTTGACTATTGATTCAGACTTATAATTCAAGCACTCACACTTTGACTATAGATTCAGACGTATAATTCAGGTACTCACACCTTGACTATAGATTCAGACTTATAATTCAGGCACTCACAAGTTGACTACAGATTCAGACTTATAATTCAAGCACTCACACTTTGACTACAGATTCACACTTATAATTCAGGCACTCACACTTTGACTACAGATTCACACTTATAATTCAAGCACTCACACTTTGACTATAGATTCAGACTTATAATTCAGGCACTCACACTTTGACCATCGATACAGACTTATAATTCAGGCACTCACACCTTGACTATAGATTCAGACGTATAATTCAGGCACTCACATGTTGACTATAGATTCAGACGTATAATTCAGGCACTCACATGTTGACTATAGATTCAGACGTATAATTCAGGCACTCACACTTTGACTACTGATTCACACTTATACTTCAGGCACTTGCACGTTGACTCTCGTATGCCTCTGTGGTGTTGGATATTGCTGGCCAGCTGTACACGGCCGCTACCATTAATCTTTGCTCTAACATTGTCATATCTGTATATTTTTGTCTTGTCTCTTTTTATTCTTAAATGTGTATGAATGAACTGTATGTATTTGTTTGTAACGTATCTGCCTAAAATTTACCCTCCAGGGACTCATAAATTATTTGGAATTGAATCAAAATGTTTTTTCTTTGCAGCATATTGTAACATGTATAGATGTTCCCGAGGGCAGCAACGCATCTCACTTTGAATTATGCAAAGAATATTTTTTTTTTTTTTTTTCTATGTTGAGTCAGGAGAGAGGAATAGTGGATGTTAAGTTTATATCTTTAATCTTTCCAATATTCTAATGACCTTCTGCATCTTTCCCTCTTGGGCATTGGTGATGATGCATACCATGTTTAGTGCCTTGCAGAGATGCAAAAGCCCCAAGTAAATTAGAAGGAGCCTTAGAAATGATAATTTTGCCTGTATGTCTTTGGGGAGTCAATACGTTATCTCAGCAGCTTGTCTGTATGTCTGTGGGGAGTCAATACGTTATCTCAGCAGCTTGCCTGTATGTCTGTGGGGAGTCAATACGTTATCTCAGCAGCTTGCCTGTATGTCTGTGGGGAGTCAATACGTTATCTCAGCAGCTTGTCTGTATGTCTGTGGGGAGTCAATACGTTATCTCAGCAGCTTGCCTGTATGTCTGTGGGGAGTCAATACGTTATCTCAACAGCTTGTCTGTATGTCTGTGGGGAGTCAATACGTTATCTCAGCAGCTTGTCTGTATGTCTGTGGGGAGTCAATACGTTATCTCAACAGCTTGCCTGCATGTCTGTGGGGAGTCAATACGTTATCTCAGCAGCTTGTCTGTATGTCTGTGGGGAGTCAATACGTTATCTCAGCAGCTTGCCTGTATGTCTGTGGGGAGTCAATACCCTATCTCAGCAGCTTGCCTGTATGTCTGTAGGGAGTCAATACGTTATCTCAACAGCTTGTCTGTATGTCTGTGGGGAGTCAATACGTTATCTCAGCAGCTTGTCTGTATGTCTGTGGGGAGTCAATACGTTATCTCAACAGCTTGCCTGTATGTCTGTGGGGAGTCAATACATTATCTCAGCAGCTTGTCTGTATGTCTGTGGGGAGTCAATACGTTATCTCAGCAGCTTGCCTGTATGTCTGTGGGGAGTCAATACGCTATCTCAGCAGCTTGTCTGTATGTCTGTGGGGAGTCAATACGTTATCTCAGCAGCTTGCCTGTATGTCTGTGGGGAGTCAATACGTTATCTCAGCAGCTTGCCTGTATGTCTTTGGGGAGTCAATACGTTATCTCAGCAGCTTGCCTGTATGTCTGTGGGGAGTCAATACGTTATCTCAACAGCTTGTCTGTATGTCTGTGGGGAGTCAATACGTTATCTCAGCAGCTTGTCTGTATGTCTGTGGGGAGTCAATACGTTCTCTCAGCAGCTTGTCTGTATGTCTGTGGGGAGTCAATACGTTATCTCAGCAGCTTGTCTGTATGTCTGTGGGGAGTCAATACGTTATCTCAGCAGCTTGTCTGTATGTCTGTGGGGAGTCAATACGTTATCTCAGCAGCTTGTCTGTATGTCTGTGGGGAGTCAATACGTTATCTCAGCAGCGGGCAAAGAGTTGCACAGACACAATTGCAGAGAGACTAAATTGATCTCACTTCACATGCAGAGATATTGCTCTGGAATTGAATCCATGGAATCTTGTGTGAACTATGTTTCTCATTCTGCATCATTCTCTCTCTCTCTCTCTCTCTCTCTCTCTCTGTCGCTCTCTCTCTCTCTCTCTCTCTCTGCATTTGTTTGTGTGCACGCAAACAAATAGATAAACACTCCCTCTCGTTCACGTATTCTCCTATTAGCCAGTGTAACTGCCTTGCTTCGTAGTCTGCTCAACCGTAATGAGTTGATAAGTGGTGGCAAGACTCACAGGCAAGCTAGCAGAAGAACTCTGAACGATAAGGCCAGCGTGTTGCACTCCAGAGGGCTTCAATCATCTTTACTGGCCAGATGGGAGCAAGAAAGCAACAACTTAGCACGCTCATTCCTGCCAAACCTCACACAATCCTTCCTTTCCTTTTCTTGGAGAAAAAGAACTGGAGTCTTGGAGAAGCTAAGCTTCTGAGAATGCTGCTGACATATTGACCGAAAGCCTTCCACAGCAAAGAGAGGTTCTTTAAAGTTTCTCACTCTGGGCGTCCTGGTCTGGGGAAAGAAAACCCTCGCATTTGATCAATGTGTCCCCTGTATTGACAAACGATCCAGCTAGCTGTTTGTCACGACACCTGCCTCACCCTGCCAGCCAGTCAGCCTGCAGGTAGCCTGACTGCCATGTGCATCAAATAAGTCAAATGTGATGGTTGCCAATCTCTGTGTTATCTCTATGTGATGAGAAAGTGGCGGAGCAAGAAAAGTTGTCCTGACGTTGGTTTCTTACAGCTCCTGGCCCTATGATTTTCTTGCAAAACCTGCTTTATTATGGGCAGCTTTAGCTTTTAAGGTATGCTAAAGGCGCAGGACTGCAAGACTAAGTATGGATCTATGACTATATTCATTTGCTAATCATTCTGGTCTCCACCACTTTGGAGTTAGGGTTTAATATTTTTCCCGAAAATGAGGCATAGCGGGAAACGGGAAATGAAGAAAAATGTCCTGGGAATCCCGGGAAATCGCCCTTTTTTTCTTCTTTTTTTAAATAAATCTATGGGTTGCTAATTTGATGCTGTAGTGTCTTATTTGCTGATATCAATAATTATTCTCATTCTTATTATAGGATTAAAGAAAAAGAATGAATTTATGTTAACAAACATTATAATTTAAGATGAAAACTTCATATGAAATGCCGTGTTCATTGCATGTATTAGGGTTTTAATCACATAAAACCCAGGCGTGTTCGTTGAGTGGGAGGAAAACACAGCGAGACTGGAGACAAGGACACATTCGACAACAAGACAGGTGGATAAGGTTAAGTGCACAGTGTCACATGTTTATTTAAGACTATCAGACATGAATAGTTATATCAAAGCATTATATTAAAATTGGTACAAGTCAGAAACAATTGAATAAACTCATCGATACATTTACCCAAAGAGGATAGAATGTGATCTTCCCAGCTTCCAACGATCGTTGCAGCAGTGACCTGTCATTCCTCAACACCAAGTGTCAGGGGATGAAAGGATACCGCACCCCTCTCACTCTGAGATGTTATACAGTAAATGTGACTTTCTGATTGGTCCTGAAGTGGAAAGCAGGAGGAGTCTTGAAGCCAAAAACATCATTTCCCAGAAGCCCTGAGTCTTGAGGCAAAGCCACCGTTGCCGGACTTCCTGGGATCCTCGAGTGGGCGTATCCCGACGCAGGCCATGTGGGTGTTTGTATTTGAGAGAGAGAGAGAGAGAGAGAGAGGAAGAGAAAGAGAGAGATAGTGTTTGTGAGTGAGTGAGTGTGTGTCTGGGGGGGGGGGTGTGTATGTATGTGTAGGGGTGTGTAGGGGTGTGTGTGTGTATGTGTCATGATGAATGCATATAAAGTATGCATTATATAAACTATAAACAATAACATGTCTTCTGTGTGAGAGAGCTCAAGAGGGGGGGGGGGGGGCCGGTGGTGTGCTTGTGTGTGTGTGTGTGTGTGTGTGTGTGTGTGTGTGTGTGTGTGTGTGTGTGTGTGTGTGTGTGTGTGTCCGCGCAGGATTGACACACACACATCCATGATAGTACATTTCTTCTTCACAACACAAAGCATATTTCAAACTGCATTTTCATAATTGGTTAGAAAAAACATTACATACAAATATTATAGCTTAACCAAATTGCAGTATATTACAGTCATACACATACACATTCTTCAATGACGTGCTATCTGCCAGGTCAACCTTCAGGCTTCTTTCACAAAACAACTCCAAACAATAGAGCCTTGTACATTTTCGTGAGAACGTTCTCCCGTTTACTTCGTTCTGGAGATAACACCGCCAGCTGTGTCTGAGGACATCATCTTAACACATTGGGGCGAGAATAGATACAATATGAGGAGGCCTTCCCTTCCCGTGCACAAATATTATTCCCACACTGACTGCTCATAGCAAATCCATTGCTCCTGGGCAAACATCTATAATCATTCTATTGATTAGAAATATGGGCTGTCCTGTAAATATCAATACATGTGATCGGTCTGCTGATAAGAACATCCTCATGGAAATGTTATTTGACAATAAATAAACGGAATTCATTACAGCACTTAATTTGGGAAGTGATATTGGACAATAAACAAATGAAATTCGTTAAAGCAAGTTATTTTGCGTGTTTCAATTAAACAGATGGATTCCATATTCTGATAGCGTTCAGCAGCCTTTCTATAATTGCCAAACAATGTTGGATATCAGCCTAATAAACTAAATGATCACTAAAAATTAACAGAATATTTATTTATTTTCATTTACTTTGCTTTTTCGGGAGAGTATGGCCATCTCTCTTGAGTGCTGCTCTGAGGTAGGCACATTTCGCCATGCTGTTGAATGTAAATCCGTCATATGCTGCCATTTCTGACAGTATTTCGGCCACCGAGGCTTTTGGTGTTAAGTATGAGTCCATTGTTCTCGGACGCTTCACTTGCGGGGTTTCTGGGGTTTTATGGTGCTGCGACTCCAAATGTCACAGCAACCCGCTTGTTGATTGTCCTCCACATCTTATCACTCGCTGACAGAGGTTATGTGGCATCCTCGTTGTTTTGGTTGTTTGTGAAGTATCTCCACGCAAAACTATACTGGCAGCAGAACTTGCAGAAGACATCGTGGTGGAATCCATCAGTGTGGTGCATTGTTGAGAGATGCTCTCTGTGTGACTCACTCAACAGGTGGGTGTGGGCTGTGTGGACGAATTACCGTATTAACTGCAGTAATGGTCATTACGCCATCACGGTCATTATTTTATTTAGGCTACAATAGGCTGTACAAGCTATTTTCTTAAATTCATTTTTCCCCGATTCCCGCTATTGTATTTCCCGGGAAACGGGAAATGGTCCAGTCGGCATTTGGAGTCCTTGCTGATAATCACACATTGAATGATTTCACCAAGTAATCTATATGTCCTTTCTCTATTGGTGACCAGTAGGAATTGCAACAACATAACATGCATCTCCCCATACACCACTATCTGCAACAGCCTGCAGTTCCTATATAGCTATGCTGGCCTGCAACTGACCCAAGACCCAACTGAAGAAATGGTACAGTATATCACAAGGAGAGGCAGTCTAATAATAATACTGCTTTGTCATGAGCTTTGGGCATGACAAGGATGACACGGAGAGGAGGGGCGTGTAGCAGTGTCCTCCAATGTTGAGCAGGGAGAGGAGGGGCTTGTAGCAGTGTCCTCCAGCGTTGAGCAGGGAGAGGAGGGGCTTGTAGCAGTGTCCTCCAGCGTTGAGCAGGGAGAGGAGGGGCTTGTAGCAGGAAAGGGTTGTTCCAAAATAGTACCAGTCGCAGTAAGAAATTGTTGAGTCATTGCTATTGATAAAGAACCCCAACCCATTGAAGATATATTATGGTCATTTTGTACTGTTGGGTAGTAAAAATCATACTTATTGCCCCCTTTAAGTTAGTCAAGCTGAAAAGATCAAATAAATGGATAGCTATTGCTTCACACCAGCATTTGTGGAACACAGTAAATCACCCAGGTTGTTATCGTTCTTGGTCTAATCATAGTGACCATGAAGGGGCCTTGTAGACACTCTTCTGAAGAATTGGATGCACACGGTCTTGGGTTTATGGTTTACAATAATACTTTGTGACAAGGCTCTGATGCTGCCATTTTACATGATCCTACAAACCAACAACCAATAACATTACTGATGGCCCCCGGCAGTAGAACGAACACCTACTGTAAATGGAACGGAAGTTGGAAACCATCAGTTACACCTTGTTTACCCTGCCTCGAGACACAAAATGGCTGCTGTGAAAAGGGTCTATTGGAACGATGTGTGTGCGTCCATCCATCCATGCATCAGTCCGTCTGGAGTTGCAAGACGCACCGTTGACACGATCCTCTCCAAAATTTGCCGAAACACTTTTCAGGGATCTGGAATGAGTGGAAAAAACAAAAAGAAACAAGCGCAAATTCGGGCGTCCGGGTAGTGTAGCGGTAGATTCCCTGCCTACCAATGCAATGCGAGGGGCCCATGGTTCGCATCCTCGTGTTACCTCTGGCTTGGTTGGGTGTCCATACAGGCACGATTGGCTGGTGTCTGCGGGAGGGACGTCGGATTGAGGGTATATGGCCTGGTAGCTGCACTAGTGTCTCCTCTGGTCGGTCAGGGCACCTGTTCGGTCCGGAAGGGAATGTTGGGAATAACGTGATCCTCCCACGTGCTATGTCCTACCGGTGAAGCTCCCACTGTCGGGTGAAAAGAAGCGGCTGGCTACTGCACATGTCTCGGAGGAAGCATGGTGCTAGTCTTTGCTCTCCCCAGATTGGCAGAGGGTGGAGCAGTGATCAGGGCAGCAGAGAGAAAAATTGGCCAAGTGCAATTGGGGAGAAAAAAACATAATAATAAAAAAAACAAGCGCAAATTCGCTATGTGCCACGCAGCATGTTACTGATGACATCACTGATGACATCATCAGTCATCTGGATGCCTGGCAAAATTACGTCATTTGGGTTGTGAGTCAGACAGCCTCCCAAGTGATGTCACTCGAGCAATTGTGATGTCATCACGGTGAGGGTTGACAGTCAGTCAGCTTCCTTCTGACCGTCCTTCCGACCTCCAGCTGCCTGGCAAAAATATTGTGACATCACTGATGATGTTACAATGTCTATGACATCATTAGTGAGTATGGCATCATCAGTGATTTATGACATCACTGAGGACATCACATTCTACATTGTCCCATTTATTTTTCTAGTCCTCCTGCTAACTAGAATAGTTGTAAAGGCTTCTATGTGCTGAGATGCCTAACGTTACAATAAAAACGGCATTGTATAATGACGCGTTCCTTTATCGCAAAAGAACTGGGATGTGGAGGCTAAATTACGTCACATCCGTTTTGTTAGCATTCCATTTGCAGAAAAGTTGAGCTGGGAAGTTCACTGTTTGTTCACTGGTCAGATCCACTCGCTAGCCAGGCTAGCCATTGTTAGCAATAACAGTTGATAACAAGGCATTTCGTGGCATTTTGCGCATACAAACACTGCAGCCTCATGTCCACACAGATAGAAGTAGGCCATGCTGTGTGTACAGCTGATTTAATGAGACACAAACAAGACAGAAGTGCTAAATAGCATTTATACGATTATAACTACTGTTGTTGCGCGGATCAGCCATCTTGGATTTTTTACGTCGGGGCTGCTGAGGCTCCTACGAGTTTGGAATGGGAAATACCAACTCTAGTGACGTCACGTCCCAGCTCATGAACTTTGAACCGGTAAGATTACCAGTTCCCAGTTATAAAGGAATGCACGATAAGCCCCATCCTCCATCTGTTATGGTAAGATTACAACATTAGGAGCAGCAGTAATGCAGATATAAAATTGGATCTGACTACAATACGCCCATCTATACAAATATATTTTCTGTCAAATCTTTGCCTGTATCTAGGTCAAAACAGGTCTGCCTCTGTATGAACTGGTTGGGTAGATCATTTGGCTGGCTGTCTCTCTCAAAACACTTTTGAATTTCACCAAATGCTCACTTGAAGGGACATGAAATCACCAAAGAGCAGCAGATGGAGGCCGTGGCATCAACTGAGAGCACATGATTGCTCCTCTGCTCACAGCTCCAATTTGAATGAAGGCCAGCCGGTGATGCAGATGTTTCTGAAGCTAGCAACCTTACTCGCTTCCTCTGGGGCAAAAGTCCCATTTCCATGTTTCAAATGAATACTACTTCAGGGTTTTGCATGACTTTTTGGATGGCTTAGATGGTGTCTCGCTGGGGGAAGGTTAGGGATATAATTTTTTTTAATCTTTGGAAAAAAAATGCAATTCCACATCATTTTGGACCATTCTTATTATATATGTGTACAAACATTTGGAAAAGCCAGAGCAGATGAACAATTACACAAAAAGCTGAAAGACAAATCTTACTAAAGTAGTCCACAGGGACCAACTTAATTTACATTAATTTGACTTATAGGTGGCTTAGGTGCTGCACTTAAGGCAGGCATGCCCAAAGTCCGGCCCTGGGGCCAATTGCGGCCCGCGGACAGATTTTAAGTGGCTCTCGGTTTGTCTCTCAAAATATACTATATATGTGGCCCTCCACACAGTATTGTTTAATCAAGCAAGTTCAATTTGCACTTTTTGCCTTCACCTAACGATGACAGCACTATCATACAGTTTGTACAAGCACCAAGTAGGAACAACACATGCAGAAATAATGTTTTCAGATGGTAAAGAAACTACAATTGTATGTGATTTTTTTTTTTTTTTTTTTATAACCCATATGATGCGAGAAGCACCTGGCCCCACAGCATTTTCACATTATCTAATATGGCCCCCATTCAAAAAAGGTTGGACACCTCTGGCCTAAGGCTTATGGTATAGGGAAAACCCTGTACTTTACTGATTTTCTTTTCTCTTGCTCCTCTCCACAGGGAGCTTGGGGTCAGCTCCAGAACAGCCCCAGCAGCTTGTAGGAATTACTGTAAGTGCCTTGCTCAAGAACATTCCAGCAGGGAAGATGCTTACTGACACGAAGGAGCCCACGTCCTCTTACATCACCCTGCTGGGATAATCCAATATACTTTCACTGACTTCTTCAATTTTCTTATTAAATTAACTGCACGGGGGGCCGATGCGCTCTGAATGTCCCCCCTAATCTGCAAAGTGAGAGCCATGTTGCATTAAAAGAATGCAGAATGCATGTTGTGTCTCAACAGAATGTTGTAGGTTTAGTTTCAAGGCAACAAACCAACACTCGATCCCAGCAGATCAATTAACAATGCTTTATTCAGCGACACAGCCAAACACACGTCTACTCAGTTTGGAAGGAACCTGGACAGAACATTCCAGAATCAGGCTGCTCTAGCTCTGATCTCAGCACAGTAGGGGTGTCACGATACACTCAGTTCACGATACGATACGTATCACGATACTGGGTTCACGATAACGATACGATACGATACGATTTTAACAATATTTTTTTAAACTTGAATAATGACAATATATGACTGGAAAAGTAGTATTTTATTTGAAATGCACAAATACAAAACATGCTGTTGTGGGAAATTGTTATTACAATAACAACTAGAAAAAACATGAGATTGGAGATAAGGCTTATCTTGAAATAGAATGAGTTACACCGTCACTTAGATTTACGTTGAACTAAAAGGTTTCTCAGCAGTATAAATTCTCATTATGCATCTTCAGTTTTTCTTCAAACTCAAACAACAAGACTTTTCTTAATCTATGTTTTATGCATCTTCAGTTTTTCCTGTCAAGTAAACAGTTTTGCCAGAAACTCAATTGAATGGTTTCTCTCCTGTATAACTTCTCATGTGTCTCTTCAGAGACTTGTTCAACTGAACTACTTTCCACACATTGAACTTCAACAAACAAAGACGTTTCTTAGTCTATTTTTTGGGGGGGGGGGTTTTCGCTATATGAGATTTCATCTCAACGATACATATCGTGACGTTTTACTATCGCGAAATTTCGTGGGACGATATATTGTGACACCCCTACAGCACAGCCAATCAGGTTTCACCAATTGTGTATTTACCAATTAAGAGCACTCTGCTCCACTCACAGTGCACACAATATTCCTCATTTGGTTACTTGGTTCCAGAGCCGTATAATAGAAGAGTTCCGACATCTCCGTTCACTCCAATGGACCAGTTTTTTACAGCGATGGCGGCGGGGCGGAGCCTCCATGGGAGCCTCCAGAGTTCCAATTACCAGGAAGTAGGTCTATCAGCGTCGCTGTTTCCATTCATAGTTGCAGCAGAACAGATGGCTTGTGATGATGTACTTTGAAAGGTAAGACGTTTAAAGAGTCAAATTGTATATTATCAGCACATCTGAATCAAATTAACGTGTGCATTAAAGCATGCTAGTCGATTATCCCTCAATACATTAGTAGATTTAGGGAAGATAGAAGGTAAAGCTAGATAGCAGATTATGGTAGGGTTGCCGACTTCTTGAAATGGAAATAATTTCTCAGTTAACATTCACATAGCTCCGTTGCTACACGCTGAAAACGATTGGTGTGGATTATGCAATGAAGCAGTATGTTCGTTGGATGGCTGTAAACAGCCTTTTCCCCCTCTAATCCACAATAAAAAGCGTCCGTGGTTGACAGTCTGTCTTCAGTTGCTGCGGGAAGTTGATGCAGAGTGCAAGTGCCACTGATCAGTGTGAGCATATTATGAGTGGATTTGGTTCATTTCTGCTGTGTGTATTTGGACAGTGTGCGTCCATTGAGAGGCAAGTTTTCTACTTCTTAATCTATTTCTGTTATAAGTAGGCTATATGTTTGGTTGCTGTTGGTAATAAGCGAAGTAGGCTACATATGTTTGGTTGCTGTTGGTGAGAGGCAGTGCATGCCCGAGTTAATTGATAGGAATGTGCACATGACCAGAGGCAGTGCATGCGCGAGTTAATTGATAGGAATGTGCACATGCCCACAGAGCATGGGCATGTGCGGTATAGACGCAATAGCCATATATCGGTATATGTTTGCTACTCACCTCACCTGTCAGTCTATTCTCAGTTAATCTTTTGCTATTACAATTACAAACATAGTTTACATGTTGTTTTCCAGTATTGTATAGTGCTGTTGGGGAATGCAGGATATTATATATATTAATAATATTATTATTACTTATGTTTTGGGAATTATATAGGCTAATGCTTAATGCTATATTCTACATAGCTGTTTAATAGTTTAATTCACATACTGTAATATTTATTGGCTTTATCTTCTGTGTTTACAGAACCACACTCACACACATCCCTGTACAACCCATACACAGCAAATAAATACTGCTGGATACATCCTTGCCTCCCTGCATTCTTACCAATGCACCACAGTGGTCACCTATTCCAAATCAGCCCATCATACAGTCCTAAATATTAATCAGTCATAACACCTGTTATAGTTAATATCAGTATCTTCATTACAAGGCATACTATCATTTAACTAAAGTAGGATAATATCCACAATTATGTTATTTCCTTTTCTTGATGAACGTGGCTCATAGCAATTAATAGGAATTACCGAAAGGAATGTGGTCAATGCTGCTGCCATGTAGGCATAAATTGTAATTAGATATAATTTATTTGATGGGAAGAGGGCTTGCAGCTGTGTACTGTCATGTATATCTTTCTGTTATTCTTGAGGCTTGAGATATGATGTAGATTGGAGATTATTGTACTATACTCAGTTACATTATTTTAATAACTACTTAATTAAATGTGTATTGTATTTTCCTACAGCAACCACATGCTCAATCACATGCCAGACTTACCAATTAATAAACCAGTGAACAAGACCATGGTTGCAGTCTCTCTAACCGGAGGGCATAGCCAGTTGACTACAACCAGTATTTCAGCATCTGATACGATACGATACGAAATACTTTATTAATCCCCCAGGGGGGAAACTGAGTGCCACCATACTGTACATGCAAGACAAACAGACAATGGTAAACAGTAAAGACAATCACAGTAGACAAAGAATATAAATGAATAAAATACATGTGACAGCAGTACAAAAAAAGAGGAGAGCACATTGCCAAACGAGGCCAACCAGGTTAATAAGTCCAATATTCCATGATGCCACCCACTGCAGCAGTCTGCAGGCTAGAGTGCAGCAACAAAATAGCAACAACAAGCAGCTCAACGACAATAATCGCACAAATAATCTGCACACTGAATCGCACACTATTCCTAGAAATATCATCAAACAATTTTATTTAGGCGTTGCAAAACAAAACTTTCTCATTCTTAATAATAAAACAGCTGTATATTAAGAAAGAAAAATGCAGCGATGTCATTTCGTATTTTTTTTGCCTCAATTCTCAACCTTAGCCGTATGAATCGCTTAATGATTTTTTTCTTGTATTCCACAGCATGACGGAAGCCTACAGGAGAGTGCCTGAGCTTCTTTCTCCAAGACAGCCACTGCGTTGTGGAGCTCCATAAGGGAGGAACAAGTCTTGGTCCTAAATAGTTCCTCAATTTGATGAATAAAATCATAGGCTTCTTGGGAAGGGTGACAAAGAGCACCTGCCTTGAAGTCTTTCAAGTTAACTAAGATGCTGTTTTCTCCAGCAGGGCTGTCATCATTGTGCTAAGCTTTGTTGCAATGTTGCATTCTTCACAGATGCTGGCAAACTTGATGAGCTTGTGGACGATGTAGCCTGCAAGATGGAAAATAATACATTTCTCCGTTTTTGTGAGGTCAGGGGCTGCTCTGTTCACTGCCATCAGCTGTTCCACTCTGACTGACGGAGTGATATTTTTCTCCACTGTGCATTTTGCTTAGAAAGCTGCAAGAGTAAACTATAGCATATGATGCGATGAATGAATGATAACCCACCTTTTGAAGAATACATTACAAAATGAGAAATAGAGTGATAGAGATACAATTAGTGCCTCATGAACAGATTTACTTTAACCTTTCATTTATTTTCATGATTTATTATTACATTTTTTCATTTTCCCCTTTCTGTCAAGTACCCTCTGTAGTACCCCAGAGGTACACGTACCCCAGTTTGGGAACCACTGCCATAGTGGTTGAATGCACAGTATTAGGGAACACTTTATACTTACTGGACATGTACACACTCATTACATAATATAAAAGACAACCATGAACATGAGACAACTTTATACAAATTCATATCACATGCATCATCATAACTGATGTGTCTTGTCATACTTTGTTCAACATCAGCAGCAAAAGCTGTTGATGATCACAACTAATGAAGTTCCCTAAGTTTGGCAACAAAGACCTCACCTCCCAATTAAATGTCCTGTCCAAGCCTAGATAGATGTGTCTGTGTCCCTCTCTCTCCCTCTCTCTCTCTCTCTTTCAGCACAAGAACCACAGGGGGATTCAATGGCACCTGAAGACTCCTTGTAATGAGACAGAAGCATCGCCCTGCACCCTGAGTTTTAACTCCTTGGGTTTTGCGAGCCTTTCCTTGTTCTGTAGTTTTAATAAACCAAACATAAGCTTTACAATGGTATGGTCTTTGTGAACAAGTGCAAATGCAGTGTTTGAACATGATTACCTCATATAGTTTCCTGTTGTTGGGATGTTCAATTGATAGATTGCTCCTCCTCACTTGAGCCAACCATTTTTTCCTCCTCTCCTCATCTTTGGGGAAATTGTACATTCCTACCCCGGATTCTGAGTGCTTTGAGCATTCCCATGCAGCAAACCGTGGTGGGGACTATACCGAGGCAAGCACCGAGGAAAGGCCACACAGACAACCTGCTTGATTTGCTATCCATGTTTCTGATTTTATTAGAGTTTGATTGAATGAACTAGTTTCAGTAAATAAAGTGAGGGCCTTTAATAAAGATTTCTATTTTCATTAGGCCTAAAAGGTTGTTATAGCCTACTGCATTATCCATTGTGTCAAATATCTATCTGAAAACCAAAAAGATGACTGAAACCACAATAAATAAATACAATTGTAGAAAGGTCATCTGAACTTTGAAACATAATACTTTCCCCTCCTCTAGAAGCATTAGGATGTCTTGACTGGCATACAAGTATTTAGAAAAAGAAAAGAAAAACACCTTGATGTAACTACATACACATGTCAGTGGGCTATATATAAATAAACACTTAACAGTGTAAATAAATGCATTTATTGACTGGATAATTACCAAAGACCGTAGTTATGACTCCCTCTGTTGTCTTTGACCATTGTGTTTGACAGAGGCTTCATATTTCCCGCCAAGCCACTGGAACTCTCCAGTGGCTACATGGGTCACGTGACGTTCAGCGTTTTGGTCCTCCGCTGACACTACTCTCTCTCTAGATTGCTCTGCTTGGTTCCAAACACCACGATGCAGAACATCAGAACATATGACCCCTGAGGTCTTATCCCACCATGTGCACTGTCTGTGTCTGTGTGTGTGTGTGTGTGTGTGTGTGTGTGTGTGTGTGTGTGTGTGTGTGTGTGTGTGTGTGTGTGTGTGTGTATTCAAGTTCAAGTTTATTAAAGAAAAAACATTGTTGCATCACAAGATGAAATGAGATGTTTTTTTACAAGTTAGAAAACAGAGAAGAATATATACAGTATAACAATAAAATGTCTACAGTAGCCTACAGGGAGGAGATAACTAAAAGGATGGATAATGTGAGCACAGCCTGTAAGCTCTTGGTAAGAAGGACTGCTGGTGTCTTTTTGTGTGACTTATTGGCCCTGTGAACAATCTAGTAGTTCTCAGGCCATATTGGTGGTGTGGAGTTTTGAGGGCTCCAAGTAGGGGGTTGGACCCTTCCTCCTCCAGCATCCGCTTGAGTTCTCTGTGTGTCAGTAGCGGCTGGTGAGATTGGTAACAGGGGAGGTAGCTTCGGTGGCGACCAAAGGTCGCCGCCAAAAAAAGATTTGGGCGTTTTTTTTTTCTCTTTTGCCAAAAACGCCCAAATCTCATTTTAAATTAGCATTAGGATTAGACTGTTGTGATGTCATTATTCAGTTTTAACCATCAATAATTGTTCCTTTTCTCATTATTTCATTTCTCAGAGTAAATACTGTATATTTATTTCGAGATTTTTGTCAATTATTTGTGCTGTTATGGTTATAATTAGCCTAGTTACTCACTTCTACACTATCTTAGATTGTGTTACTTATGGATGGCATGGAATTATAGTGAAAATAGATTATCCCCCCTTTTTGCTATGGGGACCCCACTTTGAAAACCACTGGCTTAGGCTAGAACTGTTGCGAGAAGGTTTCAGGATTTATCTCTATGCATTAGGCTGTGATTACTATTTATATAAATCTATTTATTCACATAGATTCATGATATATTATGGTATACAGCCTACCTGTGACATCAATGTTTTGATTAATCTGCGTCAGTACCGAAAATGTAGCCTATTACTGCATGACTGATCCTATGATGTCATTGTAATCACACTCGGGTGTGCTTTCACAAGACAGGTGTTGTCCATTCAATCAGCCCACCTGTCTTTATAATGGCTGTCTTGCACTGTTTGTATGATACTTGACAAAGTCTATGGCCGAAACTGTTGTCAAATAGGTTAAATTACACTTTATTGCATCTGGAACGAGAGTGTGTCTTCCCCTGCACAGTGCTGCTGCATCAACATACTCGTTTAGTTACATTCCAATTCATCAACTTTGGAGCGTTATTTACCCCCCCTTCCCGACATCCTAGGTTGACATGCTTCGTCCCAATCCATTCCTTATTTCTTCTACTTTCATATGGTATAAAGATCACCATTCAAGCTTTAAAATTGAGCTTGCTGTCAGCCATCGATTTACAGGCCAAATTCAGTTAAAAAATGTGTGAATTTAAGGTTGCGGGTTTTAGTATAAAAAATTACAGGATGAAACTTCAATACGACAAAAATAGCGCTGCTCGGTGAACCATTTCCACGCCGAATTTAATAGAAGGCTCGGATAACTTGAAATCAATTGACTTACTTGAATATCCATGCTGTCTGTAGTGGAAACGCTGCAGTCGAGACGTTGCAAATATTCCAGTTTTCTGACATTGCAAAAAATATGATAGCTGCTACTGTCTCAGTAAAAGTCGTAAATCCTTCCTGTCAGGTCATCACAGGCAGTGGATTTCACTTCCTACTTCATTCAGCGTGAGAGACCAGGCAGTGGACAATACAATGTCAATTAATGTCAGCAATGTCGTGCGTGCGTGCGTGCGTGTGTGCGTGTGTGAAGAAGTGAGAGAAAGCAAAATGGGGATGGAGATCAGAGGAGCGTGTGTGTGGTTGTGCTGTGGAGTAAGAGAGCTGGCCCTGGAGACTACAGAGCTTGTGCTGTGTCATCTCCCTCTGTTCACTCAGCCATGCAACTAGGCTGCAGATTGAAACTGCTGCAGCGCACGACACACACACACACACACACACACACACACACACACACACACATCCTGTCCAGGAAGATTGGTTGGAGGTAAATAGCCCCTACACCAGGCAGCTCTTGCAGGGTAATCTATTCCACTCTGTAACTGACAGAACAAACCTTTGTTCCTTCCTTCTTTCCTTCCTTGCTTCCTCTCTCCCTTCTTCCTTGCTGCCAAAGCTCACATTCAATTATTTCTATCTATCTATATATAAATTGAGTATGTGGGCGATATTTATGTTTGTATGTTTCAATTCTGTGTCCGGCCACAGCTACGCCGGTTCAAGTGCGATCGGGCTGAAACTTTCAGGGGGTGTAAAGGGCACCAGTGCGGGTGACCTGACAGATTTTTCAAATTAAGCTAATTAACTAATGATGTGATGTCATCAGTGATGATGTCAAAAGTGATGTCATAAGTACGCGCGCACACACACACACACACACACACACACACACACACACACACAAGGAGGCATTGTGACAAAACTGATCTGTGATGTCACACACACACAAGGAGGCATTGTGACAAGACTGATCAGTGATGTCATAGCGGGGCACACGCACACACACACACACACACACACACACACACACACACACACACACACATACACTGATGATGTCATCAGTGTGAGGCTATATAAGTGATGGGAGTATAAGCAGGTAAGCGAATAATACGCACGAGCAGACTGCTCGTTTTTTTTTTCTTAATCGCGATTAATCTTGCAATTAACTATAGTTAATCGATTTACACAAGATGCAAACTACTGTTGACTTGTCCACTGTGCCATTTGGGAGTTTCTTAAAGTAAAACGAGCCATTTAGAAGCATATCGCTGTCGTTCTTTTCCATGCCTGCACAGGCAGGAGACAGGAAACAGCTGCCACCGGCTTGACTACAAGTACGGGTGCGACGAAGGGACAAAATAGCGGCATGCGATTAACGCAATTAAAAAAAAATAACCCGTTATGGTCGGCCCTTAATCGCATCGCGATTAACGCGTTAACGCGGACAGCCCTCTAGTCTTTACCTATACTGAGAGTCGAGAGCCTCTCGAGGTGAGAGCACAACTTGAAAAATGTCCATGCACACAGTCACTAAAACTAAATAATACTCCACTCTAAAATTATGTCATCATTAAGCGCTGGCTTAATGGGCTCCTATTCATCAAGTGGATGAACCAATAACCTTAAAATCCCCCTCAAACAACTGCCGACTGAAGATTGTAGTGTGTCTGTATCTGTGTGCATGTGTGTGTCTATTTCTCTATATTTATTTTGTTCTCTGTCTGAACTACATAGTTTTCCAAACACTGCATTTGTACTGTAATCAGTCATGTAAGAGCTTCATCGTCGATGTATGGCAAATTGTGGAAAAATTGAATAATTAAAATGTTCTGAGTGATAACGGCAGAGTTAGGAGACAGAAAGTCTTTCATTTGCTCTCCGCTTCTCTCCCTCTGACATTATTTTTGACTTCCTGCTGTTAGCAGTCAGCCCCATATGCATGGGCGGAGTTTGACCTTTATACTTGGGAGGGGGGGGGGGGGGGGGGGGGCACCAGACAGGGTTGGAAGGGGGGGTATTTGCCGGCAGCGGCGAAAAATGTTGGCTGTTTTTTTTTGCTGTTTGAAACCAGATTTATAGGAATTATTATTTTACAATAAATACAACAATTGGTCTCTGAATAATAAAGCATTAATAATAATAATAATAATAATAATAATAATAATAATAATAATAATAATAATAATAGGCTGCTGCTGCTGCTGCTGCTACTACTACTACTAATAATAATAATGATAATAATAATAATAATAAAATCATTATTATTGTTATTGTTGTTTTATTAGTTTTATTAGAGTAATTATTGTAAGTATAAGAATGGAAATATAAGAAATATTAGAATATGAGTAGAATTACAGAACATTAATACATAATAACATAACAACATAATACATTAAAGCAACACTCCGCCCATTTTCAACCATCTTTGTATCATTAGAACATCAGTAGTATATCAGAAAACTGTAAACGGTTTTGAAGTCTGTCATTTAATTTGACAGTTATTGAGTGTTAAAGTGTGGACCAGTGACATCACTAGTCCAAACTAACTCAAATTAATAACTCATTAACTCAAATCAACTCTCAATAACTGTCAAACTATTCATCATTCATCTAGTTTGACAGTTATTGAGAGTTGATTTGAGTTAATGAGTTATTAATTTGAGTTAGTGTGGACCACACTCAATAACTGTCAAATTAAATGAGACTTCAAAACAGTTTACAGTTTTCTGATATACTACTGATGTTCTAATGATACAAAGCTGGTTGAAAATGGGCAGAGTGTTCCTTTAATATATTGTATGTTTGTAATGATGTACAGTACATTTATATTATATAGCACTTCACTGTTCACTGTTGATTTTGACCGTTCTCAAAGACACTTTACAAACACAGGATAAAACAACTTAAAAATCGAGCTGAACGCAAAAATGACTTTTATTTTATTTTAGTTCAAATACCTGGGTATGCAGTGCACCTATTTAATAACGTATGCCAAAAAAATCACAAAAATCTAATTTATTTCGTTTTTCACACTTTTTCACATCAAAAGTTCATTTTTCAAGATTTCATTCATAACAGTAATCTACAGTTTGCTGATTATCAACTTTCTTCCCCATTTCAACCAATCATATCACGCCATGGCAGCTGTCAATCAAATCTTCATTTCAGGATCATTTTCTCCTCCAAATGAAGGAGAAAATGGCACCGAGTGCCTGTCATCTGGCAGAATTCCTATCCCATAAACTAACTACTAACTTGACCAATTTTTATGTTGATATACACAATAAAGAAAACGGCAATGCCTAAGAATGCAAAGAAATGTAACTGGCTCGTTAAAACTCGCATTCCAGGAATAGCGTAAGTGGCGCGCGCCTCAGAGAGCCTGGTTGTCAGGGGTCGCACGACTCGCACCTCGGAGATTCCAGGCCGACGGGCTGCACTCTCCGCTCGGCAACACGAAGGAAGCTGGCTGCCTGCGGCTTGCCCAGCTCCACTCAGCCACTAAACTCGCGTCAGCAGGCTCTTCCCGAGGAGAGCATCACAACACGCTGAATCCGACTCGATTTGGAGGCGGAACACGCCAGGATTGGCCAAAGCCCAATCCAGTCCCCAGAATTGTCAAATAAAATCATCGACATGTTACTATGACCCGCCTCTCAACCTGTCATCTCAGACAAGTTATGTTTTCAGTCTGAAACGGACTCCGACCCACACGCCGAACGGCTTCAGTTCGACTTTAATAAAGAGAGAAAATGTTAAAGTAGATGAGAGAGAGAGAAAAAAAGATTATAGGTCAAAAGCAACAGTGAAAAGGTGGGTTTTGAAGGCTTTTTTGGAAAGGTGACATATGAGTATGAAAGACAATGAGTTTTACCTGTCAGATGTGACTGGGGAGGGGATTCCAGAGGGAGGGGGCCTCCCCTGTCACAGCTTTAGCAAAGAGATACCTGTGATGATGTCAATCTGGATATACATTTCATGATCATATTCAGCCAGACAGTGACATGGAGATTTACAATAGTTTTGTTTTGTTTTTTTGTTTTTTTGTTTGTTTGTTTGTTTGTTTTTTACTACTGGCGGGGCCTGGCCCCCCTGGCCCCCTATTAACTCCACCCATGCCCATACGCAGTATGTTTTTAGTTTATTTGTATTTTTTCCCCTGACAGACGCATGAGTTAAAGGGGAGGTAGACAGCAAAGTGGAGGGGATAGAGATTTAAGGCAGCATATTGGAGCCGAGATTCAAAGCCATGTTATCACAGGTACCTTACTCGCATTACTCGACTAAGCAAAGAGTCTCAACTCTGATCATTTACTGAGTTTAACATTTTAATCTGCGTGAGGACATACGGATCAAAGAGTTAAGACACGGCCTGAGGACACATTTTATCAAGAGAAGTTATTACATTGCGGTTCTGTCATGTGTTCTCCCTGGTGCTGAGGCAAGAGGATTTCACAAGTCCCCCCTCTTTACCCCAATACTTCTCCTGCATAAATTGGGTCAGCATGCAGTAACATGAAGATTAAGCTGGTCAAGCTTGTGACCAAAAGATACATGTTTGAATCCGTGAACCGGCTGAACATTTGGACGGGAAGAGAAGAAGCCTTTCTTCCACGTGAAAAAAGAATCATTAGCCCTGGGCCATACATAGCTAAGATACATACCTTTACATCACTCTCCGTACGTACAGTATACAGTGAGCTACACTCATCCAGTTAGTTAGTATTGGACGAAACGGTACAGCCGTTCAAAGTCACCAAAAACACATTTCTAGCAGCGCCAAAAAGCTCTATGTACGTGATATGTTGTGACTCGGGTATTCACTACGAGATGAAATATTATCCAAAATGCAGAGAAATGCTATTTTTTTAAGGTAAATAGATAGCCGGAACTATCCTTTCTAAATATGGCCGACAGGCACAGGCACGCATGCGCTGTGTAAAGCTGAAGCGCTCTGTACAGGCAAACAAGGAAGTAACTCGGTGTGGGGATTTACTACGAAAATCTTCTATTATTTCATCGTGTGGTGAGTACCAGAGTCACAACATGTACATAGAGCTTTTTGGCGCTGTTAGAAATGTGTTTTTGGTGACTTTGAACGGCTGTACCATTTCATCCAATACCAACTAACTGGAGGAGTGTAGCTCATTGTATAGTGTACGGAGAGTGACGGTAAAGGTCTTGTGTATATTGGTTATGTATGGGCGATATGGCAAATGGGCGAAACTCCCAAAAAGTTGGCGTATCCCTTTAACACAGCTCTAACCCAGAAGAGACTAACAAAGAAGACAGTGAAGAAGGCATTGCGTTGTCTCACACACAGGGTTAAGGGTTCAAGTCTAATAATAATAATAATAAACTTTATTTATATAGCACTTTTCAAAACACAGTTACAAAGTGCTTTACAATAAAAGCAGACACCGTTTTAAAATGCACGATGAATAAAACAAAGATTACAATTAAAATTAAAAATTAAAAGCCCAAAAAGAAAAACAAGCCCTAAAAATGACATAGCAGTGGACATCTTAAAAGCCCAAATAAAACACAATAAGAACAGTAGCTAAAAGACGCTAAAAATCCCTAAAATCCCTGGAAGGCAGATTTAAAAAGGTGGGTTTTTAATAGTGTTTTAAAAGATGCGACAGAGTTTGCAGCCCTGATCTCCTCAGGTAGGTCGTTCCAGAGCCTTGGAGCCCTGGCTGCAAAAGCTCTGTCCCCTTTTTGAATTAGCCTAGTCCTCGGAACAATAAGAACAGGCGCATCAGCTGATCTCAGGGAGCGAGAGGGGGCATAGGGCATTAAAAGCTCAGATAGATAGCTAGGGGGAAGGCCCCTCTGGGCTTTAAAAGCAATCAATAAGAACCTCTTCCCCCCTAGCGGGCCCGCCGGCGGGCTGAGCCCTTGTCATCTCTCACAAATGACTCTCTACAGCAGCTTAGCAAGCAGGCAGCGAGATATACAGTACACCAAAATGTCAGGAAGAAACGTGGCTACAAGACTCTGACAAGCATTTGTATTCAAACGAAAAATAATTCCAACCCCAAGCAACAATATCACCATGTAGCAAAAACAAGAAAACCGTGCATGCCTGCGTTTATGTGGTGATTTGTTTTTGCGAGTGAATCTTTTCTCTCCAAACGAGACGGCTTTGGATAGCTAAGGCTCTGCTCTTTCCAAAGAGGTATAGCTCGTCTCTGAGAGATGAAAACTCACTCAGTAGGCTGTCAAAGAACAGCAAAAAAGTTTTAACGTTTTACAGATAAAACTACAAGTTATGTCTTACCTTTGCTGTTTTCAAATCAAAAGTTGTGTTTGACTTCATAAAAACGCTACTAATTGCTACTCCTAATGCCTCTTCATCATCTTAAAGTGTTGTTTTTTTACAGTCATCGTGTTTACAAAGCCATATGGAGGATTTTACATGGAGTGGTCATCTTCACAGAATAGACAAGCTTTGGGTTCAGTCGACAGCATTTCCTGGAAAACTGTCTGACGTAAATTCTTTCAGTTCCCGTCGATTCTATTGGCTCTGACGCTTCCATAGAGGTGTCAATCATCGAAATCGGCCAATGGGGTCCCGAGATATCCCTCTGCGTAACGTCCCAGGCTTTGCCTGCAATTTGAAGAGGCTTTTCTGATGCATTTCACAGAGTAAAAATACAGATATAACGCTTGAGGGTTATCCAAACCATAACGCATATTAACTGAGTACCTATAGTGATATGTAAGTAGGAGAAAAAAAGTGTATTTCAGTGTTCTACCATAGAAAAGTCAAATGGCACCCATGATACCCAAAATGTGCCCAGATCAGGTCCGCCTGGGCCTACATGTAGTAAATCATCTGTCAAATTGCTCTGGTTCACTTTCTAAGGATTTGCTTTGATACAAGCACTCATAAGATATTAGTCTACTGCTCCATAGAATAATTTGGCTACCAACCCATGATTTTCAGGTGCTTTTCATCCAAAATAGTGTTGTTTTTTTTGGGCGGAGCTTGAATTTTTAATTTTTTGCCATGTTCTAACTGATTTTACTCTGATACAGTACATTTGTAATTAATTCCGACACTTCTACAGCAATCTCACAGGTGTTGGCTAGCTTTTGAAAAAAATAATTTTCAGAAAATACCCTGTAGTTGTGGAGATATACTCAATTCAGTTCAGGCATGTCATTTTCGGCAGGTGAGCTGAAAAATGGGCTTAGGGGTTAACAGCCACAGGTAGCCAGTGTAGGGAAGCCAGGACTGGTGAAATGTGGTCATGTTTCCTGGTCCGGGTTAAAATTCTGGCTGCAGAGTTTTGAATGAGCTGAAGGCGGGAGAGGGATTTTTTGCTGATGCCAGAGAGCAGGGAGTTACAGTAGTCCAGTCGGCTGGTGATGAAGGCGTGAATGACAGTTTCCAGGTTATTGCGAGAGAGAAATGAACTGATTTTTGATATATTTCTGAGGTGATAGAAGCAGGATTTAACCATTGAGTTTACGTGTTTGTCTAGGTTGAGGTTTTGATCGAAAATGACACCGAGGTTTCTACATTGGGGGGTAATTGACTTTGAGAGAGGACCAAGACTGTTAAAAATGTCGCTGTTTGTGCCGTCTTGCCCTATGATTAAAACCTCTGTCTTTTCTGCGTTTAGCTGCAAGAAGTTTTGTGCCATCCACATGTGGATGTCATGCAGACAGTTAAGAAGATTTGTGTTAAAAGAAGGGTTTCCAGGGTCAAAATTTAAATATATCTGGGTATCATCAGCATAAAAATGGAAGCTGATGTTATGTCTGCGGATAATGAGACCAAGAGGGAGCATATAGATGCCGAAGAAAATTGGACCCAGAACCGAGCCTTGAGGGACCCCGCATTGAACACGGGTTACAGTTGATCTAAAATCCGCGATACCAACACTAAAATGTCTGTCTTTCAGATAAGATCTGCACCAGTTCAGAGCAGTGCCACTAATCCCCACCCAGTTTTCAAGGTGATCCAAGAGGATGTCATGGTCTACCGTGTCAAATGCTGCGCTTAGGTCCAAGAGAACCAGGATTGATTTATGGCCAGAGTCCGCTGATAGTAAAAGGTCATTCATGACCCTGAGAAGCGCCGTTTCGGTGCTATGGTTTTTTCTAAAACCAGACTGAAATTTCTCAAACAAATCGTTGTCATGGATAAAAGCCAGAAATTGATCTGCTACTGCCTTTTATAAAACTTTTGCTAAAAATGGGAGCTTAGAAATAGGCCTAAAATTGTTAAGAACAGAAGAATCGAGAGATGGCTTTTTTAAAAGTGGTTGAACCAAAGCAGTTTTAAAAGACTCAGGAACAACGCCGGTGGACAGAGAACAGTTTAAAATTTGGAGAATGGAGGGAGATACTGTATTAAAAACTTCCTTTAGAAATTTAGCTGGAAGAATATCTAAAGGGCAGGTTGAGGGTTTCATTTTCATAATAAAATCAGAAAGAGACGATGGCGTGATTGGGTTAAAAGATTGGAGAGAGACTACACAAGGCTTCTCAACAATAATTGGTGAGACTGGAGGGGAGATGTCATTTCTGATGTTTAAAACCTTCTGGGTAAAAAAGGAAAGAAATGCTTCGCATTTTTCAGTGGAGGCATGTAGAATCTGAGCCTGGGGCGGGTTTATGACACTGCTCACGACATTGAACAAGGTTCTTGGATTTGACTTGTTAGATTAAATTAATGAAGCAAAGTACCAGGATCTAGAAAGCTTAACCTCTGCGTTAAAAGATTTAAGAAGAGACCTAAGGTGCTCAAGATGGACAGTGAGTTTAGTTGCTTTCCACAAGCGCTCCATCTTTCGGCAACGTTGTTTCAGCACTCGAATATTTTCATTTAACCAGGGCATAGAAGAACGACTCGCTTTTCTAGTCTTAAAAGGAGCGATAACGTCTAAAATGGAGGAACACATATTATTAAAATCATTTAAAAGCGTGCACGCAGAGGGAGACGAGCGAGAGCACACAGTGGGGGGGCTAAAAGCTGAATTAAATTTGGCAGCAGAGGAAGAGTTAAAAATTCTAGAACTGGTTTTGGGAGCTGAGATGCATGTAGCACAGGGCAATAACAGGTTGAACATAAGACATTGGTGGTCAGAGTTACATGCATCCAGACAGTCAACATCTGGGACCGATATGCCGTGGCATAAAACTAAATCAAGGGTGTGACCTCTCAAATGAGTAGGTCCAGTCAAGGCACGAACAAGATTAAAAGACTCAATAAGGCTTAAAAACTCGCGACCCAGTGTGACGTCAGGACAGCAGACGTGGATATTAAAATCTCCAGCGATCAGAAATCGATCAAATTTTGTCGTAATTGAGGACAGCAGTTCAGCAAATTCATTTAAAAAGCTGGGATCGTATCTGGGTGGTCTATAAATTATCAGGCAAAGAAAAGGAGAATCTCCTTTTATTACAAAAGAAAGAGCTTCAAATGAGCTAGAGCATTTAAGGTTATCTTTATAAAAAAAGGGCAATGCCACCGCCCCTGCCAGTTTGTCTGGGCTGATTTAAAAAATGATACCCAGGTGGGCTGGCTTCAAGTAGGGGCACATGGTCATTTAGTGACAACCAGGTTTCAGTGAGCATAAAAAGATCAATATCATTTGAAAGCATAAAATCATTACATAAAAAAGACTTATTAACAAGTGACCTCATATTGAGGAGAGCCAACCGCATGGAGGAAGTGACAGAGATGGCGGGGGATAGAGAAAATGAAGGCTTAATATGGATAATATTATTCTGGTTTTGACAGTTTTGGGTCTTATGTTTAAGAACCCGGTTTACACTAATGATGACAGGGATAAAACTGTGGAGTACATGGTTTTCAGCAGGACCCTCTCTAATAAGAGTGGGTGTGACTGGAGGGGGGGTAGGGTTATTAGGGTCATGCTGGGATGAGGGTCAAAATGAGGCAACCGAGACAGCACTGAAAGCAAGAAAATTAATAAAATTTGACATCAGTGACTTAGTACCCATCCCATTTGGGTGTAAGCCGTCAGGTCTATATAGAACATGCTCAGTCCAAAACGCATCAAAGTTGCTGATAAAACCCAAACCTGTCGCTATACAAAAGGTGTTCATCCACTGATGGAGGCTAAAAAGATGGCTAAAACGTTCGGATCTAGTTGACACAGTTGGGATGGGACCTGCTAGGTAGCAGGTTTTACCTAAGCTCTCAAGAGTAAGCGCCAGGGACTCCAGTTCATTTTGGAGTTTGCAGGACTCCCTGTCCATGACGTCATTAGTGCCTGCGTGCACTATGACTTTATGCACCGACGGGTGCAGATCAAGCAGCGTTGGTGCGAGTTCAATAAAGTCTCTAACTTTGCCACCAGCAAGGCAGTAAGTTACAGCGCTGGGTAGCTCCACAAATCTGATGATAGAATCACCTAGAATCAGGACTTCGGGATTTTTGTAGTTTCCAGAGGCACCATAAACGGAGAGTTTGGGAGTGAGCTGGTTAGCAACATTAGCCACATTAGCATTACCTGGCAAGGCTAACGCTATGTGGTCGGACAGCTGTGTGGAGAGGGGGGCGTTTTTCCAGCAATTTCAGCAGCGCCACCGGGACTGATGTTACCTGCGGATATTGAGGATGATAGACGGGGACGTTTGCCCGAGGGAGAGCGGTAGGAGGATGCACTAACGATTAGGCGAGGAGCGCCTTTTTGATGCTGTTGATTTTGTAGCCAAATTAGCTGCGGCGGGGTGAGCAGGAGATGAGGAGCCCAGAGGCGAAGAGGGATTGCCGGGTGGAGGGCGCCGACTGATGGCCGACACTATTCTTCGAGCAGGCGGTGGAGTGGGGGAGAGGACAGGTTCCAGGGGAAAGTCAGCCAGGGGAGAGAAAAAGTTTGAGAGAGGAATGTTATCATCGCCGCTGCTGTACGGGTCGAAGAGGGGAATGGATCGCCTGCGCCTCCTTACTATGGATGCCCAGGAGGGAGGTGAGGACTGGACCGAGGCGGCCGCTGCTTCCGAGGCCAGGGCGCGCTGGCTACCCGCAGGCTCGATGGCAGTAAGCCGGGAACACAGCTGCGTCTGCCGCTGGAGGAGATCTTCGATGAGCCGTTCAATGGAGCGCAGTTCACTCTTTAGCTCGGTCACCTCTGCCGCTGGGGCCATCACAACTGCAACAGATGGACAAACCACAGCCAAACAGACGGAGGAAAAACCACCAGAGTGCCGCACGGGAAAACAGAGGAGCAGGAGAGAAACTTACACGCTCGGGCTCCAAGAGGAGCCCGCAGCGGTGGCAAGACAGCAGAAATCCAACTCTGGGAGGCGAAGTTGAAAACTTACCACGGAGGGCCCAGGAATTGGGCCCGCTGCGGATGGATCACCTCTGGTAAGTTTTTGTCTGGTAGACTTCCTCGAGGGAAAATGTCCCGGGATAGACACGGGTAAATCCACTGATGATGTTGATTCAAATCTCCGGTAAAAACAAACTGTTTACCGGGGCGGCTACATGTTCAATGCTAAACACAAGCCGAGGTAAGCAGCAGTCAGGAGCCGGTGGTTCAGTCACAATGGTTATCAATCCAAACGACCAATCGCTAAAACAGTTTGGCCGAATTAAGCATAAGATACAACATAACAAGTGACTAAAACGTGCAACTTAAAATTGTGGCTTAAAACCGGATAAAAATACCAAATAAGATCAGGCTTCTGACGAGCTTCTGGCGGCAAACACAAACGTTAATGCATGCGCGTAAAATGTGGGCGCGTAAATTATAGTATAGATTAACTCTCTGTCTAGTTAATGTCTGTTGTCTCACACACAGAGTTAAGGGTTCAAGTCTAGTTCATGTCTGTTGTCTCACACACAGGGTTAAGGGTTCAAGTCTAGTTCATGTCTGTTGTCTCACACTAGGGTTAAGGGTTCAAGTCTAGTTCATGTCTGTTGTCTCACACACAGGGTTAAGGGTTCAAGTCCAGTTCATGTCTGTTGTCTCACACACAGGGTTAAGTGTTCAAGTCTAGTTCATGTCTGTTGTCTCACACACAGGATTAAGGGTTCAAGTCTAGTTCATGTCTGTTGTCTCACACACAGGGTTAAGGGTTCAAGTCTAGTTCATGTCTGTTGTCTCACACACAGGGTTAAGGGTTCAAGTCTAGTTCATGTCTGTTGTCTCACACACAGGGTTAAGGGTTCAAGTCTAGTTCATGTCTGTTGTCTCACACACAGGGTTAAGGCTTCAAGTCTAGTTCATGTCTGTTGTCTCACACACAGGGTTAAGGGTTCAAGTCTAGTTCATGTCTGTTGTCTCACACACAGGGTTAAGGGTTCAAGTCTAGTTCATGTCTGTTGTCTCACACACAGGGTTAAGGGTTCAAGTCCAGTTCATGTCTGATTGTGTCTCTTCCTTCTCTCCTGTTGCTCTGCATATTGTCTAATTTAATAGAAATGTCTTGGTGCTTGTACTCAAAGCAATATACTGTGTAGGGAGAACATCACACAGAAACTACACACACCTACACACATCATCAAAACCCTGATCTCCTGAGACTACATTGCTCCGTTCAGCGTGACAAAAAGGAGGAACCGTCTTTTATGTTCTCTTCACCCGTGAAAGACAGGAGAGCCGATAAGAAAGAGAAGAAATCACAAATAGTCCTCCCTGGGAGACGGCAGCGAGGTGCCAGCAGAGTCATTACCACAGTTTCTTTAGGTTTGTGTGTTTAGATTGTCGAGAACCCCTGACACTGAATATTGATTCATTATGAGAGTTTCTGTTGGTGTGTGTTTTGACAACACAGAGCCCAAGAGACCTAGGCTGGGAAGGGACTGAAAAATCAATTGTGTTTCATTGGGAGAATGAGGGTAAAGAGTGTTTCCGATACAAAGACACAAAATCAAGTTGGTTGGTGATGGTGTATAGAAATTGATCTATATAATAATTGATTTCTGATGGGTGCATCAGGCATCAGGTCCGAGTCACAGTGCTTCAGTGTTTAGGCTACTGCATAGAGAGGCAAAGTGACCGCCTACTTCCTGCTTCAGCACTGTACCAGAGATTTTCATCCGCCATTTACTTTCCCATACACATTTTGTAAAATGCGTATAAAATAGTTTTACTGGTTCAAACCAAACGGTACAGATATATTTAGAAACAGGAGAGATCGCATAACATCTCACTGGGACCAAAACGTTAAAAAAAATGCGGGTTTAAAGAAAATATTGTTTTTATGTTGTTTTTTTTAGTTTTGGTCCGAATTAAATGTTCTATGGTCTCTCGTGATTATAGCGTTAGCTGAAACTATTTTATAAGCATTTTACGAAATGTCTATGGGAAAATAAATGGCAGATGAAAATCTCTGGTACAGTGCTGAAGCAGGAAGTGACGTTCCACTTTGCCTCTCTATAGAATTAAATAGACGCACAGTGGGTCTGCACAGGATACCAATGCTGGAAATGGTAAATGGACTGTATTTATAGAGCGCATTTTATATAGTCTATCGACTACCCAAAGCGCTTTTACATGAATACCTCACATTCACCTATTCACACATCAACGGTGTCTGCAGCCATGCAGGGTGCTAACTGCTCGTCGGGAGCAGTTAGCGGTTCAGTGTCTTGCTCAAGGACACTTCGGCACACTGCAGGGAGGAGCCAGCCTCGAACCGGGCACCTTTCGATTCCCAGGCGACAGCTCTACCTCCTGAGCTAATGCCTTATATGTAAAATTGCAACATCACCTTCAAAGCCCTGTCCTTAACACATACTGCTTTAAGACAGCAGCCTCCCTTTTTCCTGACAGCCCCAGTTTCAGGTGAGAGCTCAACAATCTCCTCATCTGTGGCATCATCACCACCAGGCAGCTCCTCTGTGGCAGCATCACCACCAGGCAGCTCCTCTGTGGCATCATCACCACCAGGCAGCTCCTCTGTGGCAGCATCACCACCAGGCAGCTCCTCTGTGGCAGCATCACCACCAGGCAGCTCCTCTGTGGCATCATCACCACCAGGCAGCTCCTCTGTGGCAGCATCACCACCAGGCAGCTCCTCTGTGGCAGAACATCAAGCTCTTTATTGATGAAGCGTTGCTTTTCCAACCTCCTGCTACAGCAGTCAGCAGATGTTCCAGTCTGGTGATGCCTCTTTTCAGAAGGTGCTGTCTTAAGGTAGAGAGAGAGAGAGAGAGAGAGAGAGAGAGAGAGAGAGAGAGAGAGAGAGAGAGAGAAAGAGAGAGGTTCTTTAATGATACATCTTGGAGCAGAACAAAGACAGAAGAAGCTATCCACCTTATTTTTGAATGCCCCACTGTAAAAAAGAAGCGTGGGTACAAGGTCCGGTTTAACGTGACTCATTGTTGCCGCTTGCCATTTCCTTTGTTATACTCTGGCTGCAGACCCGAATTATAAACCGGAAGCTGGAGTCCGTTATAAAAGTTATAAATATAGTCACGTTATAAACAACTAACCAACGCTGGAGGTCCGTATGGAAACTCGAAATGTGTGTTACTCGAAATGGTTAAAAGTTAAATCAATTTGGTGGCGTTTTACTGCCATGTAACATAGCTAGCTAGCCGCTAACATTAGCCAGTTAGTAGCCGACTACCCACAATGCATTACGTTATCCCAGCACCCGAACGACATGGCTGTAGAGCAGAATGGCTCTGCTGTAAAAGGGTAAAATCCTCATAGACGTTTTTTTTGTCAGGGGCTGGGGGGTTATCTAAATTGGTTACACCGGAAATAGAACCCATACTTAACGTAAGGGAAAATGGCCACCAAAAATAAGGTGGATAACAACTCACCAACTCCCACATAAACACACACACGCACGCACGCACGCACGCACACACACACACACACACGCACGCACGCATGCACGCACACTCACACACACACACACACGTGCACGCACGCACGCACACACACACACACACACACACACACACACACACACACGTGACACACACACACACACACACACACACGCACACAAAATAAGTAAACACACGCACGCATTAGAAATAGCTTCCGTTCAACTAACCTCGCGTCACCAGGCTCTTCTCGGCGAGAAAGAGCCTGGCTCCCGCCCACAATTGATTTTGTCACCCTACTGGTTCTGGCCTAGAGCCCGCCCTAGACCGGATGGCAGCGTTTCTAGCTCGTCAACTTTCACGTTAACTTGACAATTTGACCCAAGTATCAGAATCCTCTTTCACCGTTTTGACCGGTGTGTCAGGCGGTGGTGGCGGAGATGCCATATTGCATGAACGTTTTGTTTTATGTAACGCTAGCTTTGTTTTGATCAGACTCTAGTTTAGGTAACATCACCGCGTCAAGCTAACGGCAACAAAGACGTTGTTAGGCGCATTACCATCCGGTGTTAATTCTGGGTCCGGGGTTTACGCCCCCATGACAAAAAGCGGGGTGGAAGGTGCCCAGACTACCGTTCAACAACAAACATCGTATAGACATATGATTCTCGAGTCTCTCCGAATTTTCCCATCTGCAGTAGGCTACCTAAGTATTTTGTCCCCATGAATATCAACCGTAGGCCTATTCCATGTGCTGGAATTTCCTTTTCTTAATCACTGAGATAAAAAATGTATTTCGTAAAAAAAAAGTAGCTTTGATGTACATGAGCAAGCTAATTTTATTTTGACATGTAGCCTGTAGCTTAGCTTGCTACATTTCAATGGGGATTCCTTCAATTGATGCTAAATTTTAATGTAGCTTAGCTTTACATTTTCCAAGCAGCTTGCCCAACACTGCATGCACACACACACACACACACACACACACGCAAGCATGCACGCGCGCGCGCACGCACGCACGCACACACATACACACACACACACACACACACACACACACACACACACACACACACACACACACACACACACACAAGCAAGAACAAAAAAAATTAGTGCAGAAACAACAGTGCCAGCAGAAGCACACGAGCACCATTTGAAATGCATGCAGTCAGGTCCCTGAAGTGTCCCCGGGAGGCTACATATTGCATTTCACAGCTCCCAAACATTTCAAATCATTTCCCTCATGACAATATATTTTCTTTTCTTCCTTCTTCTTTTCTCTTCCTTTTCTTATTAATGTTTTTGGTCTACAATCTCTTTTCTGAGGGAAAATACATTTAGTTCACCCTAAGGCGGGCTGAGACCATCCCTCTCAGCAATGCCCAGGCAGGACTGCATAGCACTCATCTTTTTCCTGTGCATCACCCAAATGGCTAACTTGGCCCTGGCAAACAGAAAATTCAATAATACACATTGGCCTTGCAGAGAATATATGATGCCCACGAATGAAGCTCCCCAAAGTTTCTCACAGCCCATCACATGAGGATTAAACAAGTTCAACCACATATAGCCTATGGGCATTTAAACAACACATACAGTATGTACAACATGCACTTTGAGGTGATTTGCTCAAATGAAAGCCACCTTCATATCCCTGTCTCTACCTGTGTGAGGAAGCAGTTTGTCACCAGGCTCCGGTGCATCCCAAGCCTTTGTGTTAGGATGACGTCATCATTCCTACTTTGACGTCGTCATTCCTACTATGATGTCATCGATCACTGATGATGTCATGATTCATAAGTGTCTTTCATGCCTTTCGCTGGTGATGTCATAACACAGGTGATGTCATATTCGGTTCTATAAGGGCCTGTTCCTGCAGGTCCTCTCCAGTGATTCATAAACTCACATCAAGGATCACATCACCCCTCTGCAATCTCTGCAACCGTTCCAAAACCTCGAACAGTGCAGCCCCAGCTATCAAGCTATCAAGTTCCACAACTCCCCTACTCTTGGAGAGTGTCTTGGCCCTCAACTACCCGCGAATAGATCCACATGTCTTCCGACGCCGATCCTGACACTTTGATGTACAGCAACGTGCAAGAGGTGGCCAAGTTCATTGTCAAATGAGCACATTTTCAGGTATGGAAAGGAAAATTCATATTTAACTATTGGTGCCATAATCCAAGGTGAGCATTCACATAGAGCTCCAATTCACTTCACTGCGTCGACTCAGGCCGGGATGGCCACCGTCGGGCACGTTGTCGGACCTTCCACACGTCTCGTGCTTCCATCAGGGTCCGCAGCTCCCCAGTTGTTGCAGCTCCGCAGTCCTCTTTTAGGGTGTTCACCATGGTCTTTCCCAGGGTTCATCCTTCCATGAGTTGGTTCCCACAGAATGACTCGGCTAGCAGGCAGCTCAGGGTGTCTCGCGCAGTGTCCAGCTAGCTGTAGTCGTCTGTCTCTTATTTTTATAGTGAGAGGTGGTAGGTCACCATAGAAATGCTTGTTTGAGACATGCCGCGTCCAGCAGATGTTGAATGTCATTCGCAGCATCCGCGTGTATAGCATCCATTGATAGATTTTGATGTGGCCTTGGAGAGGGTCCATGTCTTGCACCCATAGAGCAGTATGGTCTCTATGGTAGCGACAAAGATCCTCTTCTTGAGCCCCCGAGATAGATTTGAGGTCCAGATCTTCCTGGTGTTGTTGAGCACCTTCCATGCGAGTGCTCGTCGCACCTTTATGTCTCCCTCCGAGCTCTCCATGCGTGCGTCGAGATATTTAAAGTCATAGACTCGCATGAGTGGGGCTCCTTCCACGGTCCGGAGTGTTATAGGCCATGTACTCAGTTTTCTTGGCATTGAGGTGCAGTCCTACTTTATTGCACTCTGTCTCCACTCTTGACAGAAGTTCTTGAGGATCTGCTATTTCGTCTGACAGCAAGGCAATATCGTCTGCAAAGTCCAGATCGGTTAGCTGTACAGGGCCAACTCTTCTGGACTTCCTTGGTGTGATGGTAAATCCCAAGTCTTCATGGTCCTTAACAGCTTGCCGGAGGGCATAGTCCAGGACCATGATGAAGATGAAGGGGGCGAGAGTGTCGCCTTGCAAGACTCAAAGGTCATAGAGCTCAAAGGTCTCCGTCTCACCATCTGGGGAGCCAACACTCGCTGTGGTGTTAGTGTAGGGGGCCTCAATGGCTCCAAGAAGACGAGGGGGGAATCCATAGGCCTTAAGGATTTTTTGCATTTTTCCCCGGTGTACAGAGTCGAATCCTTTCTTGAAGTCGATGAACGTCAAGAATGTCTTAAATTCAGAGTTTAATAATAGATTTGTTTTGATTTAAGCCCACATAGCCAGAAGAAATACCTAAATGACAGACACAAACTATGTCTGTTAAGGTTTGCAGACAGGGCCTGCAGTACAGCATTAAATTCAGACTTTCGGAACATATATACTTTGTTGGCTTATTTATTTCTGTGATTCTGTGATTTCTGACATGACTTGAAGGGATAAGACAATCCTTCATTTATATATATATATATATATATATATATATATATACTTTCCTTCACAGTGCCGGACAGCGCCCCGAGCAGCTCCCAGATGGACCCCTCCAGCATTGTCCTGAGACCAGATTACTTTACCAGATAAAGTATATATATATATATATATATATACATATATATATATATATATGTATATATATATATATATATATATATATACTTTCCTTCACAGTGCCGGGCAGCGCCCCGAGCAGCTCCCAGATGGACCCCTCCAGCATTGCCCTGAGACCAGATTACTTTACCAGATAAAGTATATATATATATATATATATATATATACTTTCCTTCACAGTGCCGGGCAGTGCCCCGAGCAGCTCCCAGATGGACCCCTCCAGCATTGTCCTGAGAGGTCAGTCCAGTCTAGGGTGCCCTTCTGTTTGTGACTCTCCCCCTAGGTGACAGAAGGTGTTCCAACCTTTGTGTCATCCAGTTTTACCAAGACGTGCCTTAGGGTTGTAACACACAATACTGGGTTATGGAAGAACTCCTAGCTCCTACCATTCCTACACCTTACACCCTATATTACACACTCCACTCATCTGCTTCAGCAGGCACCAGCTCTGGACAGATGTGTAGAATCAGAGGTCTGAGAGCTACAGAGTTCATCTCCTGCTTCATGAGGAAAAACTGACAGTCCATCACTACAGAGTCCTCCCTGATGGTGCACAGGTTGGTCTCCTCCAACAGATAGTAGGCCTTGACTCACCTTCTGGACATCAGGCACATGAAGTTAAATTAAGAGAGCAGCCACCTCCACTTAGACAGCCAGGTTCAGTTGGCTGTAACATGCTGTCCCTATTCACAGTGAGTGACCCGTCCCTCTGAGCACAGGTTTACCCATAGAGTAATCTAAACCTCTTCCTGCTGTAGGCTGCACTGTGAAAGAGAAGCTCCCCACCAGGCCCCACATTGCAGTATCATTTTTATCCAGGCTGACCCAGGCAGCTGACCCAGGCAGGCCACTCTGCTTCAAAAGCATGCTGAAAAAGAGGCTGCCCTCCACTGCCCCCCTATGTCTTATTCATCACTAACTAAAACAGGTCATCAGCATTGGCAGATAAAAAAGAAAAATGGCCTACTTAGCCATAATTCAGCTGCGCAGCACACGTAACCCTTGCAACTACTTCTCAATGGACCCAATAGTGGCCAGTAGGCTATGTAGAGCTGACCTGAAACTGAGCAGAGCTGACCGACTTGAACCGGCCTGTTCAAGCCGCCGTCCGTCTTGATCAAACATTAGGAATCACGACAAAACATTTTAGCTGAAATAAAATGTTGCTCAAACCCAAAACCCAAGAGCCCCAAGAGCCGTGCACGTTTAAAGAGGAAAAACAGAGAAATTAAAGTAGGCTAAGGGAAAGAGACAGGAGCGGGCAGAGAGAGAAAAGGGGGGTGACTGTGTGAGGGTAAGGCAGATCAAATGAATAGAGACATGCATTAGAGAGACAAAAGACGAGTTATGGCATTGATAGAAAGTAGCCTATCAAATGCATTATAATGGTGCAGATTAGACCGTTCACACCGGCCGCGGAGCAGGCGGCTTGCGGCCTGCCCTACACGGTTAGTTTCCGCGTCTGGTCTATTTTTTGCGCGAGCCGCGAGTGATTGTGTGCAGCCAGGTAGGAAGTCAGTACAAGTTGTGACCAGCGCAGAGCAAAACAGAGCGCTTCTGGTTTGAATGGTCAGGCTCCTGCTCGAGCTGAATTTAGGAGCGGCACCGCAGTGTGCGTACTTGTGCAATTTTTTTGGGCTGTCATGAGAGTCTCGCTAGCCAGCCTCCCCTCCCTTCCATGAGAGGAGTCTGGCTGCACGGAACCAGGCTGCTGGCATAAACCCTCCCCTGCTCTACAGCTGCTCTTCCATTGGAGGCGTCCATTTCCGACGCTGCGAGATTTCCGCTCCCCGCTTACAAGCTCTGTCATTGGCTCTGACCATGTCAATCAGAGCGGCTTCCGCTCCCTCCTCCCTGTGTGTTGCTGTAAACAGTCGCCTGCCACCGCAGTGAAAACAATGACGCTAACTAGCTAGCAAGCTAACGGCAGAAACCACGCTAGCTCGTTGCTACACGCTGAAAATGGCAAGTTGGATTGCTGGAAACTATTTTCCAAGGGCAATGCCGCTAAGCGCCGCCCATCGCAATTCCAGAATGGTGACCACCGCTGCCAGACTCCTCTCCCGGAAGGGAGGGGAGGCTGGCCAGCGAGACTACTGTCATGATAACAGGTGTATTTTGCCAGGGGTGAGCGGGGTAATAATCATGTGACCCGTTTATCTACTGATAGGTGACATTTTGGACAGAAGACAAACACACTCCCTGACCCTGTGATATGACCTTGAAAGGACAAAATGAAATAGAAAGTGATCAGGCCAATTGTTCCACACTGGATTATCTGTAGGCAGGTGGTGATTTGAGGAGAGATGACAGAGCATGGTTAAAGTATTGGCAGTGTGTATGTAAATGTATACATGTAAATATGCAATCCTTCCTGCAGGCTGTAAAATAGCAGCAGGAAACATGTCATCACCCACAAACATTTCATACATACCCCCCCCCCCCCCACACACACACACACACACACACACACACACACACACACACACACACACACACACACACACACACACACACACACACACACACACACACACACACACACACACACACACAGCCAATCAGTAACAAATATGTCACCTTATTTTGATCTATAATTGTAGCACCCCCCTCAGGCCAAGTGAATGAATGAAGAATGTACCCCACCTTGGAAAAATTTGTGTAATTTTGACAATATTGGAATGCAGGAGTGAGATAGTGAGATACATCATTCCTCCCAGTTTCATCAAGCTCCAGTCAATGGTGTCTGAGATATCAAGCATGATGGATGAACATACAATCAGTAAACAAATTATACTATGTTATGTTGAGGTAATAGTCCATTACACACAGTTTACATAAATCATCCTCCTGTTAAATGGCACCATTCATAAACCTGCTTCTGACCTTTTGTGCATTGTTACTCTTTACTAGCCTATACATACTCTTGCTCAGTCTGTCCTTCACTAATTCAAGCCAGAATAAGTCCAGAAGACAGAAAAGGTGTGTGTGTGTGTGTGTGTGTGTGTGTGTGTGTGTGTGTGTGTGTGTGTGTGTGTGTGTGTGTGTGTGTGTGTGTGTGTGTGTGTGGTGTGTGTGTGTGTGTGTGTGTGTGTGTGTGTGTGTGTGTGAGAGAGAGAGAGAGAGAGAAGGATGGATGATCAAACATTCAAGAGGTGTGGCCTCGTAAATCCCTGCCAATGAAGAAGCACTCAGCTTGGAATTTATTCATAGATGTATTTATAATGCATGTCCACACAATGAATGACTTCTCATGCGTTTGAGCGGCGCATGCATGTGCGCGTGTGTGATGGTAGCCTATATGTGCATGTGCAAAGGTACGTGTGTGTGTGTGTGTGTGTGTGTGTGTGTGTGTGTGAGTGTGTGTGTGTGTGTGTGTGTGTGTGTGTGTGTGTGTGTGTGTGTGTGTGTGTGTGTGTGTGTGTGTGTGTTTGCTTGTGTGTGTCTGTGAGAGAGAGAGAGAGAGAGAGAGTTCATCCCTTCCACAGTCAGTCTGGGAGAATGGACACTGATAGAATTTCTCTCCACAGATCCCTGGATACATGCATTTGTTAATTCAAATATATCTTTAATTATGTTTAAATGTTCTGTTCTAGGTCATCGGAGGAGCGGCTGAGTTTGTGTAATGATGAACTTTCTCCATTTCTATTAGGAGACGTGCTGACCATGGGAATTAACCATTAGAAGGTTCTGTGGAGTTGAACAATGCTCTATTTTGACAAGCTCTCATTTTAAGCCTACAGGTCTGGGAGTGGATAAGCTGCACAAGGACGGTCATTTAGGATAGGCAGAGGTCACAGGGTCCGGCCGACATAAGGGCATTCTTTTAGTGGATATATGGTCTCTGCTCAGTCACTTTGGGATAGGGACTGGAAAACAACACAGGGTTTATGGCGTCTCTCTAAGATAAATGGTTACAAGAGCATCCACAGAAGTGGGGAAACATTCCACCAGATGCCCCAGCAGGCAGAAGCTATGTGGAGAGGAAATCAACACTATGCATTTAACAATCTAAATGAATGAGGGTTTTCTCTCATGCTTGACGGTTGTTGCTTAATATTCAATATATATCCTACTGATTGAATGAGTGGGTTCTGACATCTGATATGAAATAAAGTTTAGACTATACATTCGATGTGCTAACCTTTTTCCCCCAGGAGAGAGGACAGGATCTGACACAGAACACAGCGCAAAGGAGAGGAGAGGTTCCGGGTTCGAATCTCAGACGGCCCGGCGTTGGTCTTTGGGAATATTAGATGCTCAGCAGAATATATATTGGTTATCTTATGATAGAGTGTGTCTAGAACAGTAATGGAATGGGGTCAGATGTTGTATTTTGGTGTGTTGAATAAACTTCAATTTGCATTACTTGCTACACAATAAGGGAGCTATATAATATCTAGATAAATAATAGCCTATTGTTATTATTGCAACCAAATGGAAAATAAAGGTATAGTCAAATTAGTTGATAAGTGGTAATTGATAAGAGTTTCTCATCCGGTTTAAACGGAGTGAGTTTTTCTCTGATTTGTTGAATTTAACTATAAGAAAGATGTCCTCTTGCTCTTTTTACACCTCCTAGAGGTGGTTTTGGACCAGGAGGATAGTAAGTTTGAGCTGTAGGAAAAATTGTTCCAGCTTCAGACTAATTAGCTGAATTTGATCTTATCCAGGATGTAGAATTAGTTTATATAGTCTAAAGTAAACCATAGATAAAGTGCAATAGGATTTCTAATAGAAAAATAGCTAAATTAGCTGACCCAAATTATAAGAATCAAAATAGGAATTTAAAGTAAATATATTGACAGTTGCTTTGGTAGATAGGAAATAAAATGGATGACCAGTATTCAAGTGAGGGTTAGTACTGTGACCTCCAGTGGAAGCCAGGTCACATGATGCGGACCAAGAGGGGGAGAAAAACACGCCTGCCAAATAGGAGTGACAGAAGGGAGAGATGATATGACCACCAATGACAGCCCAAGCAGTGAAGGATGTCCCCCAGGAGGAGGAACCTTCGGGGAGAGACCAGCCCATAAGGAAATGCACTTTAAAAGCCCACGCAAAATATTAGAATAGGTCGGTTTGCAGGGGTCTATTTCTTGACCTGCTTCATATCAGCTGTGAGGGAGGGACCACTGCGAATCCACCTCGGAGATCTCTGAATGGGGTAATATAATACTTGATCTGCTTTGTACTGAATATGCAAAATTCTCTATATAAAATAATGTTCTAAATATCAGAATTGCTTGTTGTATTGGTTTTTTCATATATCTGGAATAATTGGACACTGGAAAGGTATTAACATATGTCACACCTTCTGATTGGAGTGGGCTGTTTTTAATTAGGTTGAACGAGGTACAAACAAAACCTTTCCATCAACACATGTATGTGTTTGTGTGTGTTTGCATGTACATGTCCATGGTATGTTTGTGTGAAAATTGAGAAAGAGTGAGAGGGAATTTGGTGTGTTGCTACATGGAAGAACTGTTCATTAAGATTAGCCAATATTGGCTTATCTGAGAAGGCAGTAGGCTGGTTTGGTAATTACCTGTCAGATAGAACACAATGTATCCAGTTTGATGGTTTGACATCTGATACTTTAACTGTCCACAAGGGGGTGCCACAGGGTTCAGTCCTTGGGCCACTTCTTTTCACAATTTATATAAATAACATTGGTAAAGGTGTAGAACATGCTAGCTTTCATCTATATGCAGATGACACAATAATTTATTCTTGTGCAGATACATTAAAAAAGGCTTTTGAGGACCTTCAAATTATGCTTTTAATGCTTTACAGCTGCAGCTGTGTCAGCTGAAGCTTTTTTTGAATACTGACAAGACCAAGCTGACGGTATTTACCAGGTCAAAAAAAGAGCCCCAATCTTTACCTCAGGTTAAAACACTGCAGGATAAACCTATAGAAAGAGTATCAACTTACAAATACTTGGGTTTTTTAATAGACGATGGTCTTACTTTTAGGTATCATATAGAGTCCTTGTTGAAAAGGCTGAGACTCAAGTTAGGTTTTTATTTTAGAAACAAATCCTGTTTTTCTTTTGAGGTAAGAAAAAAGCTTGTCTCCGCTACTTTTCTACCTGCACTAGATTATGGAGACATTTTGTACATGCATGCTCCTGTAGGTTCTTTGTGTCTGCTGGACACTGTTTATCACGGGGCTTTAAGGTTTATCACAAACTGTAAAAATCTAACTCACCACTGTGTTCTCTACCAGAAAGTGGGCTGGCCATCTCTGACTCTACGTAGGCTGAGTCACTGGTATCTTTTTATTTATAAGGCGATATTAAAACAACTCCCAAATTATTTGTGTACATACATTGTCCAGCAGAGCAACAACAATTACTCTTTACGCTCACAAAACCTTTTTTTATTGAATGTGAAAAGAGGGCTCGTACAGAGTATGGTAAAAAGGCATTTCAGTTCTCAGCACCGATGGCATGGAATGAGCTCCAGAAGGACCTGAAATTGCAGGAGCTGGTCTCATTAAATGTTTTTAAAACGATGGTTAAAGGTAGGGAGGACGGTGAAAGTTGCAACTGTTTTTTTTCTTCATAGTTTAACTTGCTTTTATGAATCACTGAATGTGTGTGTACCATGTAGTGTTGTAATGTTATGAGATGTTTGTTGTGGTGTCTGCAACTTGTGTAATTGTATGCTGCTTTTCTTGGCCAGGTCCCTCTTGAAAAAGATATTCTTAATCTTCTCAATGAGGCTAACCTGGATAAATAAAGGTTAAATAAAATAAATAAATAAATTAAATTAAAATATCATAGCATATATTCTCAGACTTCAAAAACAAAATTGAGATAGTTCAGAAAAGTAAGATAGCCTACAGTATGCCCCTGTCTGCATGACTATCAGAGACACAGGCCATAATGGCACCAGACATCACCAGTCAGCAAATTGAAGACATCATTTCAGTTCAGTTCAGTTCCAGCACATACTCAACTGCCTGCAATGAGTCATGTTCATTGAGACCGAGTAATATTTAGTACTAATATTTACTTCATTATAAGGCTCAAATATGTTTTGCGGCTCCAGACAGATTTATATTTACTTTTTGGTCAAAAATGGCTCTTTTGATAGTAAAGGTTGCCAACCCCTGTTTGAGTGAATTTGGAGGGCAATACTTTTTTGCCATCAGAAAGCCATTCTTCAGCAAAATGAGGAATGTCTTAATTTCTATAGGCCTATTATTTCAGTCATTTGTCTTTGGCACAATGCATGACTGTTTTACAGGTCTCACCGTCTCAGTCTCCCAACTGTTACCCATGCAGCCTACAGTATAGTATAACAGTGTGACACAATGTAGGGGGACTGCCTTTAAACTGAGTTCTGGTTCAAGCATCCACACACTACTGTAGTGTCCTTGAGCAACATACTGAGACCTGGTGCTCTGATTTGCATTCAGGGGGAGGGGGGATAGAGACCATATATATGTATATATATAGAGACAGTTATGCTATTCTAAACTAAATTAGAACTGACAATTCAAATCTTCTAGCTTCTTGTGGCTCCTTGGCACGAGAAGGGAACAATTTATACCACACATGATATAATACTCCCATGTTTTATTAATTATTCAACACCAGCAACTTCATTAAGCCTCCTGCTGCATGCATATTTATTTATTTGTTTATTTATTTGTTTATTGATTTATTGATTGATTGATTGATTGATTGATTGATTGATTGATTGATTGATTTATTTGTTTGTTTGTTTGTATTACTCAAGTTGATTTTCCTTCATACCAGGACCGAATGAAATTTTCTGGGATGTGCAATATCTTCTAATTTATGAATGAACTGATCCTTTGGAGAGAAAAAAACATCATCAAATGAGGGTCCCTGGTCAGACTGGCTGGTCTGTGGGGGTCCTTGACGTTTCACCCAGAGCCGTATAATAGAAGAGTTCTGACATCTCCATTCACTCCAATGGACCAGTTTTTTTCCAGGAAGTAGAAAGTGGAACTCTTCAGTAAAAAAAGCAGCACTGTCGAGTTGCATCAAAATAGACAGTGTTGTACTTTGAAAGGGTTTTTCATCCCTTGAAATGAATCAAATTGTACATTATCAGCTTTATTTTAGCATGCAAAAGTAGCGCGAGACCCATTCCTGGCTGTTCATTGGCTAATGATTCTTGCATTTTGGTCCTCCGCTGACGCCACTCTCTTACTAGAGGACACTAGTTTCACCAATTTGGAAATTTTCAAACCACTCTCAAAAGCTTTTGTTCCACCTTTGGCCTCTAGATGTCCCCATAACATATCCACCTCTTCCATCCCTATGGGGAACTCTCTTTGTGCGCGGACCAAGCGAGCTCGTTGTTTGTTTACAAAAGTAACCAGGAACTGAGACCGACGCTGGATCACTGATGTTTCACGGTGGGTTTTCTTGAATATTTACCAAGAACGAGTATGACAACGTGAAGGTGTGAAATCGGGTTATGAATAGTGACATATAGTTTCTGCCTGTGTCTCGTTTTTTTGGTTTATGAGTGACAGTCTGCCTCTGTCACAAACAGGTGCATCTCGCTTTCCTTCTTGGTCATCATAATGTTTACATGTGATAAACGGAGAGAAGCTGTTGCATGGTTATTGCAGGACTCCACTCACCTCCTGAGGCATTGTATTGAAGTGGTTCTGGTGTTAGAAACATGGCCCCTGGTTAACGTTAATTACACTTCAAAGGAATAGGAACTAGTCTAAGTGTTTTAACCGACTGTTAAAAGAGTCGGTTAACAGTAATCACAGGCTCTTTTAAAGTCTTAAGGTAATAATGATACCCAAGTTGGCTTTAAAGAGCCTGTGATTGTAGACTATAATGTGCTTGTTTAATCAGGCAACACACATGAGGAGCATGTATTTACAGTGACCTGTGTATATATTCAGTCGAGCCTCTCCCTCTCTCTCAGTCTCCAACCTTCTCTGCACATAATTTGAGTGAGCCTGATAAAACCTGGAGGCAAATAAACATTGATTGCCTAATCGATTGCATGTGAATTGTTGCTTTAAATAAATATTGAAAGCTTGTAAATAATTGAACAAGTTTCAGTCTGCGGTTGAAGGCTTTGATATTGTAAGAAATGTAATGTAATGTCCCTTGGCCTTGGTCCCATTCCACACAGACTAGCCTACTATAATTCAAAGAACTGACTGTTAGGTTGTTTATGTCTAAAACGAATGGGTTAAATGAGGACATTATTTCTTGAGATGCTTGACAAAGAGTGCAAAGATATCATCTGGTTTATTAGATGGACTGACTTTTGGATCCATGTTTTCAAAAATAAATAAAAATAAATTAGTTGATATTGCAACAGAGACCCATGCAAGTAAATATGCCTATAAAATCATATGGGGATATTCAGGGTAAAAATGAATGGAACACTATTCTATTCTATTCTATTCTATTCTATTCTGTTCTGCTCTGTTCTGTTCTGTTCTGTTCTGTTCTATTCAATTCACACACTCACACACATATTTCTGTGTGATTCATGCAAATGTTACTGTAACATTATAGCACCAGAATCACTGTAAAAATTAATGGGGCAATCAATAAGCCTGACCTACATCTGAACATCTGTGATGAACATTAACCAGCTTGAATAACAAGTAGTAGGGCTGGGCAATATAGCAATATTATATCAATATTGTGATACATGTTATAAGACTAGATATCGTCTTAGATTTTGGATATCGTAATATTGTGATAATATGGCACAAGTGTTGTACAGTAAAGAGACTAATTATATCCACATTACTAATGATTTTTTTTTAATCAAAAAGCTATTTTGCGAAAGCCAATAATCAGGGAAGAAAACCCTGTCTTTGCATTTCATTTTGATCAGTCGTGTTTTAATAAAAGTGCTTGCGAGATCCCACACATGTGGCTTTGACTTACAACTGAACATTTATCCCACTTTGTACAAAATACCAAGATATGTAATCACCATTCAGCCGAAAAGTACAGATATATCATTTTTGGTCCATATCGCTTAGCCCTAGTTGTACTGTTCAATAACTTGCAAAATAGTCTTAACTAAAACAAAATAGTCTTAACCAGGATCGGGATCCTGCCTGATACAAATCGTGATTATGATATTTTTGCCATATCGCCCAGTCACCAAAACAAGCGTGACTATTTAATAGTCACAAATTACCATCCACTCAGTTAAGTTATGAAAGTGGCTGCTATTATAACACTGCTCAACATTTTTAGGGTCAAGGTATGTTCACAGTAATGCTGATAAAATTCCATTTAGGGGAGTTAAAGTTCAACCCATTGGCATAATTAACATAGCCCAGTTTAGTGCAGGTCAAAAGTTCACCGGAGGTTTGTTTAGTCGTGTGAAAAGCATCTAGACACAGCTTTCTCCTCTCCTCTCCCTCACGTTTTACTCAGTGTGAGTTGGCTGGGTTGTAAAGCTGAACGGTGAGGATGGGCACTGGGCAGCAAGGCAGCCCATGTTTTCCTTCTTCTCTTTAAAGGACACCGATAATCAACCACTTTGTATCATATATAATCTCGGTAATAGAAGCACATGGGCAGTGTTTACCTTCTCTCTGTGTTTTCCTCATGGAGTTTTAGATACATGGGTATTGTTTTTAACTTCAATTGTTAATTTAAAATCGCTATTGGGGAACTCTATAAACGGGCGTCTAGAGCTATGCTTGCTTTATTATGTAAATGTAGGAAATTTGATTTACCAATAGTCAATAGATATTATATTGGAACTTTTTGATAGGCTTGTGACGCCAGTTATGCTGTATGCCTGTGAAGTATGGGGGTTTGAGAAGACGGGTATTCTAGAGAAGCTACATTTGAAATTCCTTAAGTACACACTGAAAGTAAAAATGTCAACCTGTAATAACATGATATATAAAGAATGCGTCATAATGGAGCACTTTGTCAGAGGAGGAAATGAGGAGATCTCTGTGAGGAAAACAGAGAGAGAAGGTAATCACTGCGCACATGCTTATATTACCAAGATTATTAATGATACAAAGTGGGTTGATTATCGGTAAAGCCATCCTTTAAAGTCAAGCTGAACCCAAAAATGACTTTTTATTTTATTTTAGTTCAAATACCTGGGTATTCAGTGCACCAATTTATTAATGTATGCCAAAAAAAATCACAAAAATCAAATTTCTTTAGTTTTTCCACATCAAAAGTTCATTTTTCAAGATTTCATTCATAACCGTAATCTACAGTTTGCTGACGTCACCTAGTACTATCAAATTTCTACCCCATTTCAACCAATCATATCACGACATGGCAGCTGTCAATCAATCTTCATTTCAGGAGAACTTTCTCCTCCAAATGAAGGAGAAAATGGTGCCTAGTCTCTGTAACTTGGCAGCATTTCTAGCCCATAAACTAACTGATAACTTGGCCAGTTGTATCTAACACAATGCACACAGGGAAAAAAAGAAAAAGCTAAAAAGCAAGCAGGATAGTGACAGTATCCCTCCTCTGTTCCAGGTGAGTCGGCCCATTGAAGAGGGCTTTCTGTGGACGCCGGTCATGGATGGAGAGCTGGTGCCTTTGGACTGCCTGCTGCCCTCAGGTACTGTGCATGGAGGAACACAGTCTCACTCAAGCAAGGGTGCAAACACACACATGCACCCAGTCAATCAAATACAAGCACACGCACACACACGCACACGCACACGCACACGCACACACACACACACACACACACACACAGCTTTACTGTCATATCTGTATTCTTCTCTCTACCTCTCCCACACACTGACATTAAGCAATAATACATCACGACAGGCCGTGTTATATATTATGCTTATTATACCACACCTAAGGGTCGTGTGTGTGGTATAATAAGCATATATCACGGTGAAGTGATCTATTGCTTTTACAAAACGGTTACCAAGTATGGCAATATGAAAGTATACTAAACAACTCCGATTTAAATGTGTTAAATCACTGTTTGGACCTGAGCATTACATACGGTAGATAAATACTGTACAGTACAGTAGCTCATGAATCTCTCTCCTAAAAGCTTGCAGTTTATCACAGTTATACTTGTAACAACTTGTGACCTCTGCCAAGGAGGTTATGTTTTCGGTGCTGTTTCTCCATCTGTTAACAGGATTACGGAAAAACTACTTGGCCGATTTTCATGAAACTTAAATTTTGGCGCGGTTCCAATCCGAATCGGGTCAAGGGAGGGGGGCAGGACCAGAGCCGTGTATATAGAAGAGTCGCAACATCTCCATTCACTCCAATGGACCAGTTTCTACTCTCAAGAGTTCCAGGAAGTAAGGTTCTGGATTAAGCAGCACTGTCGAGTTGCAAGTCGAGTTTTTATTTATTTATTTTTTATAAAATTGTACACTATCAGCTTTATTTTAGCATTCAAAAGTAGCGCGAGACCCCTTCCTGACTGTCCATTGGCTAATGAGTCACGCATTTTGGTCCTCCGCGGTTAGGGTTACGATTCAACAAAATTTGCATATCACAGCAGATTGGAGTATTGGTCTTGGTGGAGGTATGCACTCTCCGAGTGCACTTCTAGTTAGTAGTGAGATTGTTTGGCCCAAAGTGTGAAGGCCAGCAGCAATGTCAGAGACAACATATAGCCATAAGACCTGGGCTTTCACAGAGCAGGAAGCTGGCTATAGCTGCCTTTAGCCACTGTTCTGAGGTCAGGGTTTAGGTGAGCTCCCTAATGGTTGGCTGTGGGTGTGGAGAAACATAAGCTGATTGGTTTAGGTGAGCTCCCTCATGGTTGGCTGTGGGTGTGGAGGAACATAAGCTGATTGGAGATCTGAGCCTGAGGGCAGCTTTTACCCAGAGCTGCAAAGGTCAAGAAGAGGATTAGAGTGCAGTCAGGCCTGTAGGGCAAACAGCAGGAACATGGAGTCCTCTGTCTCTCCTCTCTCTCCTCTCTCTGTCTGGTATTAACGCTACAGCTACATTTCTTATTTCAACACAATTTTTGAGATCTGGTTCTGAAGATCAGATTTGATCACGTAAGATGTTGATGTAAAAATACACCCATTTGAGCTAATCAATCCATATTGTGAAAGGGGGCTGCAGCGAGCGGAGCAGAGCATCCTAGATGCTAGCCTAGGTAAACCCAGCCCCCACGTGACCTGCTCTCTCAGTTCCCAGTCACTAGGGTCTAGCGAACGGGCTATTCAAATCGATTGCTGGGGCGATTGAAAGACCCACGCAGACCCGCAGCCAATGAGTGATGGCGTGACTGCCAACATCAGTCCTGCCGTGATCGGCCAATCAGAGAGTGCGTCTTTGTCAATGACGTGTAACAGCTGCAGCGGCTTAGCACTACCTAGCCGTTAGCATTTGGCCTCTCTAAAGCATAGCTCCCGAGCTAGCTACTAGCTATATGGCTAGCTATATGGCTATGCAACTACGTTGAGGAAATTCAAGTGAAAACAGCTGTTAATGTTAATGTGGGAAACATGGTGGAACCGAATAAAAATGTTTTTGTTTGATACAAAACTAGCAGTGTGTGGTATGCCTAGACAACCTACAGTTTGCATATAAAAGTAAGAGAGGTACAGATGATGCAACTGTAACTTTGTTCAACACTATAGCGAAGCATCTACAAGCCCCCACTAATTATGTTAGAGTTCTTTTTATTGATTTCACATCTGCTTTTAATACCATGCAAATACATACACTTCTGCAGAGACTACTCGACCTAGGGGTAAATGGTGGCATCATTCACTGGATCAGAGATTTCCTCTCTGACCGACCCCAAAGAGTCTTGGTTAATGGTTGTGTGTCAGATGAGATTGTGTTGAACACTGGCGCACCACAGGGCACAATTTTTTCACCACCTCTCTTCTCTGCGTACACAAATGAGTTTATGATTGATCAGGGGCACTTTCGTTTATTTAAGTACGCAGATGACATGGCGTTAGTTGCTCTCCTGCAGGAAGGGGACATAGAGAGAGAGAACATGTATTTTAATCATGTTATGAGCCTCCATAACTGGTGCTCTACAAGCTCTTTAGAAATTAATGTTGCTAAGACTAAGGAGCTTATCCTACAGAACAACAAAAATTCAATCCAGCGGCAGCCCATAATCATTAATGGACAAACAATTGAGATGGTCAATGATTTTAAATATCTAGGCACGTACATAGACAGTAGCCTGACCTTTAGAGTGAATACCGACCACATTTAAAAAAAATGCTCACAGCGTCTCCACTTGCTACCAAGCTTAATAATTTTGGAGTGAGCCAAAACATTCTTGAAACAGTGTACAAGAGCCTAGTGGAAAGTATCTTATCTTTTAACATGATCATGTGGTATGGTAATCTGAACGTTAAATGGAGAAACAAGCTGCAGAGAATAGTGAATATGGCCTCTTAAGATCCTAGGGAAGCCACAGAAACAACTGAGTAGTCTGTACGATGAAATAGTCACAAGTAAAGCTGAGAGTATCACTAGCGATCCGTCCCACCCACTTTTTAATGAATTTGAGTTCTTACCCTCAGGGAGGCGGTACAGACAACCGATGGCAAAGAAAAACCTCTACAAGAGGTAATTTGTCCCAGATGCCATTATGGCTTTAAATAAAACTAGGAAGCGATAGACTATGCGATGCTTTTTGTTTATGCCTTTTTGGCGTTGCTGCGGTTTTTTGCACAGTAGGTCTTTTACATTTTATATTTTATATTTTTAATTTTCAATTCTTAATTGACATGCTGTAGATCCGTTGGGTCGTACTGTAAATTCCAAGGTGTACTAAGTCCTTGAAGGTGGATGAATGTGTGTTGACTGTATTGTATTGTATCGATATGTGTACTGTCATCTTTAACACTTTGTATTGTTTTTGTGTTTTTCAAGTTTGTAAGACACGTCTTGGTGAAATCAAAGACAAATTTCCACCTGTGGACAATAAAGTTTTCGTATCGTATCGTATCGTATACTCTATTCTGTTGTATTGTCATGTGAGAATGAAAACAGCTATAGTAATAGTACTTCAAAACAGTGGTTCTCAAAATGCTTCCACATAAGGATCCTTAAACTGAATAATGTGATGCTAGGTCTGTTGATCAAAATAACACCTATATCGAAATCGGATTTTAGCGGACCATACAAGCCGGGGCTTCAGAGCTGATCACCTGGACACATTTTACGGCGAAATTATCTGATAAACTTGTCTGTGCAGCTCTGTGGTGATCAGCTAATGTCTTCATAGCATTGTGATTATGATTTAATGCATTATGGAAGATAAACGCTGGTTTAACATAATTAACACGTTCACTGCCGTTGACGAGATATCTCGTCTTAAAAAAAACGGTTGACTGCCGTTGACGAGATATCTCGTCTTAAAAAAAAAAAAAAAAAATTGACGGTGGGACGTCGATCAACCCCTTTTACATCTCATATTAAAATATGGGAGGTATTGAATGTGTATAATCTATTTTACCGACCCACTAAGTGGCGACAGTGCTCTCCAGACGAGAGAAAGCCAAGCAAAAACAGCCGCGTGAGGAAGCCATTCTCATGAAAATGGATTGGCGAAAACGCTTTCGCTTTCGCGCAGGGAGCTGGCGGTGGGGGATTGCAAATTTGCATAATAGATTACGGGTGGAACACACTTTGAAACACGCAGCATAAATAAGACCAGAATCGCAAAAGCTTCATCAAAGCTCTCAACCGAAACCCCAAGAAACGAGCGAGCCCATCCAGACTCGCCCAAAGAGCGGCCGCCAGCAGACAGGCACAGCAGCAGCAGCAACTCGCTTGTGACATGCCCGCTGCAGAGCCAGGGAGGCAGGAGGAGAACACACACGGAGGGAGGAGTTTGAAGGAGAGGGGGGTTTCCTGCTGTTATGGAGGAAATTACTGTTCAAAACTATTGTTTAGATGTCTGACGTCTTACTGATGCCAAAAATGAATGGTTAAAGTGACTGTTCTATCGAATTTCACAAAAAGGCATTTTTCTCAGCTTAAATTTTCAGACGCTGAAACCATGCTGTATTCAAGTGCTAGTGAGGTCTCCAGACCATAGTTCAAGCAGAAGGCCACTCACGCATAATCCGATCATCCCCTGACGACAGTCAAGTTCTAGCATAACGTGGTCAGTCAAAAGTCCTAGCATGACGTCTGCTATGACATCAAACATGACGTCAGTTAATCCTCATATATATAGCAAGGGTTCTACGTCACCCCTCTCTCTCTGGCCGATCATAGCAGCAGCAGCTCACGGCAGCCCATCTCCCTTGAAGCCGGCCTCCGAAGCGTTGTTTTGCACCAGATCCGCAGACCGAATCAGCACCCACAAGCCTTCTCTACCCGTGGATATTCCCATTCCTGGCATGTCGAGTTCCGAGCCAGAGCAGCCCATGGACTGTGACGGCAGCTTAGACATCGGTCCCCTGTCCCGGACCGGCCACGGAGCGTACTTGCCTTCCGAGGTGTCTGACGAAGACGTTGGCGAAGCGACCGGACCACAGGCTGCCAGCATAGCCCCGACGAGAAGGCCCAGCGCGCGTTCCCGTGGCACGGGGCGCGCCACTGCGACGGCCCGTGTAACAGAAGACGAAGCGCCGCGCCGTGGACGCCCAAGAACGCGTGCGAGCGTGCCGGAGGGAGAGGCCGCTCGGCGCGGACGTGCGAGAGGCCGCGGGCGAAGACCAGTAGAGGCAGCTGCCCCGAGAGCCGGGAGCCGCCGGGGAAATGCAGGCCGCGGGGCCGCCGCGAGACGCCACGTACTTCCTGGTCGCACTGACCTCCAGGCCGCCGCCCCGGAAGCGGAAGCGGCCCCATTCGTAGCTCCGCCGAGCCGACAGGGGTCGTCAAGAACCATTCTGCTGTCCCTGCTAGATAATAGCAGATCTGTAGAAGCTCGTCTGAGGGCCCTGGAAACCCCCCCCCCCCATTCCCCCCACGTTAGCCTCAGCCCAGCAGCAGCCGATCCTGCCCGGGCCATTAAGAGCCATCCTGCTGTCCCTGCTAGATGCTAACAGATCAGTGGAGGCTCGCCTGAGGGTGCTGGAAACCCCCCCCCCCCCCCATTTCCCCCACGCTCGCCTCAGCCCAGCCGGCTCAACAGCCGATCCCGCCCCCGCCCGCGCAGCAAGCCGACGTGCTCCCCACCACCACCCAACCCGCCCGGACGAATACCCTGGCATCCGCCACGCCCCCGGAGCACACCAAGCCCTCCCGGCTGGACCGGCTGCTGGACATGCCGCCCGCCGGCCCGGACGTCCAGGTGCAGCATTCCTGGAACAACGACGACCGCTCGCTCAACATCTTCGTCAAGGACGTCAACAAGCTGGTGCTCCACCGCCAACCCGTGGCGCAGAGCACGGACGCCATCCGCGGCCGGGTGGGCTACACGCAGGGACTGCACGTGTGGGAGATCAGCTGGGCCACGCGCCAGAGGGGGTCCCACGCCGTGGTCGGGGTGGCCACGGGCGACGCGCCGATACATTCGGTGGGCTACACGGTCCTGGTGGGAAACAACACCGAGTCCTGGGGCTGGGACCTGGGCCGGTGTAAACTCTACCACGACGGCAAGAACCACGCGGGCAGAACCTACCCCGCCTTCCTGGAGCCCGACGACACCTTCATAATACCAGACTCGCTGTTAGTCGTCTTGGACATGGACGAGGGGACGTTAGGTTTCATAGTGGACGGACATGACCTAGGGGTGGCGTTCGGAGGACTTAAGGGCAGGAAGGTGTACCCCGCAGTGAGCGCCGTGTGGGGACACTGCGAAATACGAATCCGGTACATAAACGGACTCGATCCGGATCCCCTCCCTCTGATGGACCTGTGCAGGCGCTCCGTGCGGGCGACTCTAGGAAGGGACCGCCTGAGCGGAATCCACGGACTGCCCCTGCCCGCCTCTCTCAAGAGCTACCTGCTCTACCAAGGACGGGGTTGACGACCACAGCACACCGAGCATACCCCGGAGGACCAGTCACCCGTGGACGCGAAAGGACCCATGAGGAAAGTATCAGTACTTCAGCATTTAAACGGGCAATCTACCAGTCCAGTAAAATCAATTCAATTCGAAAAAAGAAAAAAAAAAAAAAAGAAAAAAAAACTTTATTAGTCCCGCAAAGGGCAATTTAAGGCATGAATACTGCAAACAAGCTGTACTCTGTACACATCCAAAAAAAAAAAAAAACAAGACAATAAATACAATAAATGACACTGATAAAGCAAGATCCCTGATTACAGTGTATCCAACACCACAAAGGAATATAGGTGTCAGATCAATACAAATTAATTTCAGTCAATACAATCCAAGTGCATATTAGACTTGTTCAAGGGTTCAAATCAAAAGGTCAAGGTACAGACCTAGTCTAGATAAACTGACCACTTCTCGTACTGTGGCTGTTCACCAGTCGAATGGCCTCTGGAACCAAACCAAACTTCCTTCTGCTTGTTTCGCAGGCAGGCTGTCTAAAGCGCTTTCCTGATGGCATTAAGTCAAAACAGACATGAAGGACACGCGTGGAGTCATTGATTACCTCGTGCGCTTTCTTGAGCACTCGTGCACTACTAAACTGTACTAGGGATCTTTGTGTTTTGCCTATAATGCCTATAATCAGACGTATTCTCATCTCTTTAATACTCCGTCTGCCCGCAACGGCCCGCCCCACCAAACAGAAATACGTTCTTACATTGCTCTGAAAACACCACATGTACCGTAGGTGTCCCTCGTGCTTTGACTAAATAAAGCGAAGCTCACTGACAAGTTATTTGGCCTGTGATCTGACTATTCTACCCAGCGGGCATCTCAGCCTGCCTATTTCCGACGCCTAAGCGGAAATCGCTTCTGGCAAATGGCCAGCGGGAGTCACAATAATAATAATAATAATTATTATTATTATAATAATAATAATTACAACAATAATAATAATAACCACGCAAGGGGCCATTCTAACACCCCTGGCCCACGGAGCTTGTCTGAGCATCAGCTAGAATGAGTGTTACTGCATAACTTCGGACCGAAGCCAGACGGCCCAGGGAATGCTGACGTCTTTCCGTGTTAAGCTACCCGGTCTTAATACACCACTTCCTGTTCTTAACGAATTTCAAAGTAAAATGCCTCTGGCATTTCTTCAGAAGCAGAATCAGAATGACTTAATGATCCCCGAGGGGAAATCGGGACAGGTTACAGTAGCTCGCTCACAGTACACACATAGCTTAAAATAAAATAAACAGTAGTAAATGCAACGCAAATGCAATATTAAGCAATAAGCAGAAAAAACACAACATAGCATAGAATAACTAGTAAATGCGCTAGAAGCAAAAAATAAGTGGAATGTCTAAGTAGCAAAATACAAAATACGTCAGGTAAGTATACATTCCGTGTCAATTATCATTATTGCACCCTGGACTATATTAAGTCGGCTTGCCCTATACGCCACACGTGGCTCAGCCAGGCACAGTTAACCTATCGGCTGGCTCAGTCTCAGGGAGACTGAGCGTCTCCGAGGTGCTCTTTAAGAGAGGCATTAAATAGACTAATGGCCACAGGCAGGAATGATTTCCTGTGCCTCTCCGTACTGCATCTAGGTGGAATCAGTCTCTCACTGAACGTACTCCTGTGTTCGACTAGCACGCCGTGGAGTGGGTGCGAGTCATCGTTCATGATGGAGCGTAGCCTGGACAACGTTCTCTTCTCTGACACCGCAGTCAGAGAGCCCCGCTGCCCCAGCACACAATAGCATACAGGAAGGCACTAGCCCCCTTCTGCCCTTTCTCGTTCATGGCTCACTACGTCAAGCTCAGGCCTCGGACCGGCCCCTCGGCTCCCCTGCTCCTCATCGCACCCCGTCACCACACGACAAGATCCCGGTTCACCCTGCACCTCAAGCAGACGCTCCAGCAATGCAACCCCCGACGAAGGACTACTCCAGCCACTCCTTCAGGATCGGAGCGGCCACCTCGGCCGCCGAGCAAGGAGTGCCCTCCGCCTCCCTCCAGCAAATGGGCCGCTGGCCCTCATCGGCATTCTCCAGCTACATCCGCCCGGAGCAGGCGGCCATACTGGCGGCCCAAAGAACCCTCCTCCCTTAATCGGTGAGCATGGCAACAAACAGTGTCCCGAACTTTAAAATGTCTCGTTGGTGGCGGCTCCCCGTAAGCATGGCGCCCAGTAAGGCGCAGTAAATTCCCCGGCTCATTTTTGGGGGGATAGAGTCGGAGAAAGTCAGGGTAGTTGCGCCAAGGCAGCCAAGTAGGCCAAGCCGGGAAGCGCCAAGCTAAACTTTAATGTACCAAGATCGAAGGCCCGACCGAGTTGGGAGCGCCAGCTGCAAATAGCTGTAAGTCGCTAAAAAGGTCGAAGGCCGGAAAAGTACAATCGCGAAGCGCCAAGGCGGCCAGGTAGGCCAGGCTGGGAAGCGCTATCGCGAGGTGCCTGACCGAGTTGGGAGCGCCAGCCGCAAATAGCTGTAAGTCGCTAAAAAGGTCGAAGGCAGGAAAAGCACGTACCAAGGCCCGACCGAGTTGGGAGCGCCAGCCGCAAATAGCTGTAAGTCGCTAAAAAGGTCGAAGGCCGGAAAAGTACAATCGCGAAGCGCCAAGGCGGCCAGGTAGGCCAAGCTGGGAAGCGCTATCGCGAGGTGCCCGACCGAGTTGGGAGCGCCAGCCGCAAAAATAGCTGTAAGTCGCTAAAAAAGGTTGAAGGCCGGAAAAGTGCAATCAACTACTGGCGCCTGCAGATCTCAATTAACCTCCGGTAATCAGATCTTCCTTTTGGGGGATCTCCGACCTAGCCTATGCAGCTGCCCTCCTCTGCCTCAAGAGCAGCGCCACTGGCCAATGGAGTCAAGCGCCAAAGCATTTGCCATGCATGCCGATTGCTAAATAAAGTTTGTCTAATCCTACCAACTGGCCTCTCCTGATTGAAGTGAGGTCTCCAGACCATAGTTCAAGCAGAAGGCCACTCACGCATAATCCGATCATCCCCTGACGACAGTCAAGTTCTAGCATAACGTGGTCAGTCAAAAGTCCTAGCATGACGTCTGCTATGACGTCAAACATGACGTCAGTTAATCCTCATATATATAGCAAGGGTTCTACGTCACCTCTCTCTCTCTGGCCGATCATAGCAGCAGCAGCTCACGGCAGCCCATCTCCCTTGAAGCCGGCCTCCGAAGCGTTGTTTTGCCCCACCCACCTCCCCAGTCCGCCACCAACGAGTCTTGACTCCTGATCCCCCACGGGGGGGGGGGATCTCCTAGCCTATGCAGGTGCCCTCCTCTGCCTCAAGAGCAGCGCCACTGGCCAATGGAGTCAAGCGCCAAAGCATTTGCCATGCATGCCGATTGCTAAATAAAGTTTGTCTAATCCTACCAACTGGCCTCTCCTGATTGAAATGCCTACATAACTACTAACTCTACAAACTAACTCTTTTTTTTTTTTTTTGTAAATATATTTATTGGGTTTTCCTTTTTTTTTTCACAACATGTATTGACACAAATGCAACATGTACATGTACATACACACGAATACAGAAACGAAACAAAAACAAACCACACACACAAAAAACAAAACAAAAAACAAACCAACAACTATAAAATAAAACCAAAATCAATTAAATTAAATTATTCAAGCATTTCTTACAAGGCACTTACATTCCTGGTGTGCAACTTTCTAGGTATTCTATAAATCGTCCCCATACTTTATGGAAGTTTTGCATTTTCCCTTTGACGGCATAAGTCAATTTTTCCATGGCAAGAACATTGGAAAGACTTTTAAACCACTGTTCAACTGTCGGTGCCTCCGTGCTCTTCCAAGACGTTGCAATACAGTGTTTAGCCTGAAGTGAACAAAGGTTTAGTAACTTTTTATTTGCCCCTGTCAGTCCTAACCCAGGAGGGGGTAACCCCAGAATGAATAGCTGTGGGCAGATCGGCAATGCAACAACAGTAATGTCAGATATAGTTTGTATGACTTTCTCCCAAAATTGCTTAATTTTCAGACAACTCCATAGGCAATGAAATAGAGTACCGACTTCTAGACTACATTTACTACATAAATCAGGATTATTGTTGTCAAAACGATGTAACAGGTATGGAGTAATGTATGTACGCATAATCCATTTATATTGTAGCAGCTTGAATCTGGTATTGATAGTCTGGGTTTGTGCATCATGACAAACTGTCTCCCAGTCATCCTCAGAGATCTCTACCCCGATGTCATTGGACCAAGCCAATCTTTTGTCATCTGAGGATTCTCTGGAATTATCTACCATCAGTTTATACAAACATGAAACCTGGCCATGTCCTTGGAGATGCTCCATTATGGAATTTTCAAGACAAGAGAGAGGAGGCTTACTAGTGGACTGATGTAATGCTGTTAAAATGTAGTTTCTAATTTGTAGGTATTTGAAGAAGTGTTTTGTAGGAATACCATGGTTTCTTTGTAGATCCTCAAAACTGTAAAACACACCGTCTTTATTATAAATATCCATAACTTTAATGACCCCTCTCTCTGCCCAAGATCTAAAGCCAGGATCACCTCTGCTTGGAGGAAATCTACGGTTTCCCCATATTGGAGTAAAACCTGATAGTTCTGATCTTATGTTTAAGTGTGTTTGTACCTTGTACCAGACTTGTATAGTATTTCTAACAAATGGATTATGCGTATTTTTTAACAGGTTTCTCAGTGTATCTGAATAAAGGTATAAATTTAGGGGTAATGCAGATGTAGTGGAATTTTCTATTGAAACCCAGGACGTTGTACAATTGTCTGAGAACCAACACATGGCTGCCCTTAACTGGGCTACAAACTAACTCTTTTAGTCAGAGAAAGCACACATTCTATTAGTTCTTTTGAGATATTTTGTGTTCACAAAATCTTAGCAGAAAATAATCCTCGGCTGTTGAAAGATGAGCCAGAATCCTCAAAAAAACCCGTTGGCAGAAGCTACCTACAGTAAAAAAAAAACGGCTGGCAGTGAATGTGTTAAAATAATTGACGCTTCTGGGCAGTAGACCATTTGGGCATGGTCTCATGTGTATGGTTTATTTAGCCTACTCAATCTCTCCTGAGATTATAACGTTAACCTGTTAGGACGCTGTGAGCTTGTGTATATAAGTCCAGAGAACTTGATGAAAACAAAGTGACAAAATATCCTGGCATCGGGTACACGAAAATTAACGTTATTAAATGCTGTAACGTTAACTGTAATTCTCATGTGTATTGTTTATTTAGCCTACTCAATCTCTCAGCCCATTTTGATGCTGAACCAAATGACCAGTCCGGCTGCAATGATTGATTTGTGAGGCAGCATATGCCAATGGAAGGCTGGGTAGCATTAGCTAACGTCATCCAGGCTACAGTAACATTAGGCTATTATAGTTATGAAACGCTGATTCAAACGTTACAATAATAAGACACAATAGGAGCCAGTTACCCTACTGTAGCTAGAGAGAGTAATTTCAGACCACCAGATATCACCATATTTATGTTATTAAATGCTGTAACGTTAACGGTGATTCTCATGTGTATGGTTTATTTATAAGCATTCATTGATTGAAGCAGAGTGCTGGTCGGTTAAGTTTCTCTGTAGTCATGTCCTCTGCTCCAATCTTCAGTTCAGTTTCTTCTGTCTCTCGTCCAGCAGCTGCAGATGTCATCATTATCCACGTTATTGATGATTATTTATAAAAAAAATCTCATTGTGTAAATATTTTGTGAACGCACCAATAGTTAGAGAAGGAAACCTCTCTTTGCATTTTATTTTGTTTTTTAATAAAAGTAGGCTACTTGTGATATCTCACGTGGCTTTGATTCATCATTGCAAATTTAGCCCAATTTGTAGAAAATGCAGATGTGAACAGCTAGGTTTAATGACAAATATGGAATATCACCCAAGGAAATACCACGGTTTAATGCCAACAGATAAACCATACAGATTTGTTGTAATTGTGAACACAAATAAGGGAGCAAAGACATGGTTTTCAAGTATAACACAATGTACAACTTTTATTCAAAGACAGGATTGAAAAATATAGGTCACTTGTATTCACTTCAGACAAGACACTACGTTAAAGTCTGAAATTTACCTAGATTTGCTATAAGAATTGACATTTCAGCTTGTCACCTGATGTCATTATTAATGGACAGTACAGTAGTAAAGATTTTGAAAATTTTGATTAATCAATCCAAGTCAGAAACAACATCACATGCTCATGCTGTGAGCCTTTTAGAATTCAAAAACCTTACTTCCAACAATTAACTAGCCTGCACTAACTACTGCACAGTAACGTGTACAAATATTGAATGCAACAGTCTCGTTCTGGAGCGAACCCCTCAGCTGAATTCACGTTGGAATATGATATCAAGGCTTGATAGATTTGATTGTACTCATACAGCAGTGTGGAGCTTAACATCTAGCTAGGTTGCATCTGGAATATTATCTGGATTATGTATAATATACAGTATAACACTACGCTCACTATGTCATGACATTCACGTTAACGCTATAGCCTCCAAAAATCTACTGTAGCTAGCTAGCGTCAGCTACATCTGTAACCACGCTAAAATGCGAGTGCATTAACGTTATTTCTAGCTAGGTCAAACACACCTTACCTTTTGATTAACATTAAGTCCACGATCAAGTCTAGCATTTCGGTATATTCCTACCTCTTAACATCTAGCTAGCTAGGTTGGATCTGGAATATGATATCAAGGCTTGATACATTTGATTGTAGCCTACTCATACAGCAGTGTGGAGCTCATCTAGCTAGGTTGCATCTGGAATATGATATCAAGCCAGTAATGTCAGGTCTGTGATGGTAAATAAAAGCCACTGATGTAAATGTCCCCATTTATTACAGGTAAAACCAAACATGAAACTATACTAACAAGTACTGTACATAAAATGTAATTGTTGCACAATTGCAGTTTTATAAAATTTAATGATATGTCCAGGTGATCCATATAGTCAGCATCCCTACACATCTCCAATTGAAAAAATTCCAGAGCTTGATTTGTTTTGAAGGTTTTGTCTGGTACTATTCAATATGATTTATGCAGATAAGACAGCGTGTCCCTGATAACTAGATCATATCACTGTATAGATGATGACTGTTCTTCACAGCCACAAATATCTCTCCAGATCTGCGGCCAGATCTGCGGCCATCTGCAGCAGGGATCGAGGTTTGGGTCCGTGTAGACAGTTGTCCTGTTCCTCTTTCATTCCCTGACCACCGTCACAGGAGTCATTGGCAGAGGCGATGTTCTCTCTTCTTGGAAGCTCTAATAATATAAAACGTAGTAGTTACTGTATGTTACACGTGGCTAACGTTAGCTAGCTTCTGACATGTTTTTCTAGAATTCATTAGATCGTTAAATGCTCCCGTAATCTAGCTAACGTTACCTCGCTAACCCACTACAGCCGATGAGGAAAAGTCAGTCATTTATCGAATGTCTTTCTTACCAAACACAATTACTGAGAACAGGTCTGAGAGCAGGTCATGTGGGGGATGGGTTTACCCAGGCTACCTAGATGCAGCCCAAATTAAGTTCTGGTGTTGGGTGTGGATGCTGACAGGAAATCTTCTGAGTGCGTAGGAAGTGATGAATAGAAACTGAAAAGAAGTAAACAAACAAACAAACAAACAAACAAAAAAAACTGCCTATAATTCAGTCAGTGATTTCCTATGTTTCCAACAATGTGTTTTGACAACCTTCAGAGAACTAGTTTGTGAACATTGAGGCATGTCTTTACCCGTTACTTTGAACACAACGTCTTGTTGCTGTCATGCATGACTTCCTGTTGAAGCTACTGTCAGGGGAGAAATCCATATCTCTGCTTGTTGGCTTTCTCCCTGTATGATTGTTGTACAACATAGTCTGTATAGTCTGGATAGAAAGCCTTAACGTTGAGGCTTAGCGCTGATGGTTTAGATACAGTAGGTTGATAGAAAGCCTTATGTTGAGGCTTAGTGCTGATGCTTTAGATACAGTAAGTTGATAGAAAGCCTTATGTTGAGGCTTAGCACTGATGGTTTAGATACAGTAGGTTGATAGAAAGGCTTATGTTGAGGCTTAGCGCTGATGGTTTAGATACAGTAGGTTGATAGAAAGCCTTATGTTGAGGCTTAGCGCTGATGGTTTAGATACAGTAGGTTGATAGAAAGCCTTATGTTGAGGCTTAGCGCTGATGCTTTAGATACAGTAAGTTGATAGAAAGCCTTATGTTGAGGCTTAGCACTGATGGTTTAGATACAGTAGGTTGATAGAAAGCCTTATGTTGAGGCTTAGCGCTGATGGTTTAGATACAGTAGGTTGATAGAAAGCCTTAACGTTGAGGCTTAGCGCTGATGGTTTAGATACAGTAGGTTGATAGAAAGCCTTATGTTGAGGCTTAGCACTGATGGTTTAGATACAGTAGGTTGATAGAAAGGCTTATGTTGAGGCTTAGCGCTGATGGTTTAGATACAGTAGGTTGATAGAAAGCCTTATGTTGAGGCTTAGCACTGATGGTTTAGATACAGTAGGTTGATAGAAAGCCTTATGTTGAGGCTTAGCGCTGATGGTTTAGATACAGTAGGTGAAATCATTTATGCTGTCAAACCTCACTGTCGCTCTGCTGGAAATACCTTGACGTGACTTCATGTTGTCTACAGTCCATGAGAATGAGAACAAGTACAGATCCTGTACAGGACCACAGCGCTCTTCCCTTCCTTCTCACCCTAACTGACTCACCTGAAAAGGCCTCCTTATGAATAGCAGGCACCGTGGTGAAAATACATTGCTAAAAAATACACTAAGGTTAAATAATTTTAGGGTGGATTTTTCTCCCACTCTCCATCTCTTGGTTGTATGCACATTTCGAGAGGAATCCATCCTCATTCTACACAGAATACCAATCGGAATTGGACTCCGACCACTTTCCACATCTGGTTGTGAAGATCTAATGTGAGGAAAATGTGCGTTTTCTTTTTTGTGCCTCCCTAACATAAATGGTCCTGGCACGATCACATGATGAGTCACATTGAAATGACAAGAGGGACCAGAGACTACACTCTTAAAACAGATGTGTTAATATCAACTCAAGTTGTGTCATTTCCTAACACAATAATGTGTCTATATAAGGACCACACATTCTGTGTTGTATTTGACACAATCACTGTGCTTGGGAAAACAACACAAATGTTGTGTTAAAAGTTTTAACACAGAAGATGTGTAACTTTTGTGTTAAAAGTTTTAACACAACATTTGTGTTGTTTTCCCAAGCACAGTGATTGTGTCAAATACAACACAGAATGTGTGGTCCTTATCTAGACACATTATTGTGTTAAAAATGTGTTATTTCAAATCTACTGTGTAAATTATTAGAATTTAAATAAGGAGGCACAACTATAGAAAAAAGTACAAAATTTATTTGTAAAATCATTGGCATGAACATACATGTAAGATAGTTTACATTTAAACACTTTTCTGTCATGGAGAGATGTTGAAATACGAGATTAATGTAACTGTAAATGTACATAAAACCTCTAAGTCAACTCAAGAAGTTGACACAAAGCAGAATATAACGGAGCTTCTTTCTTCACTGGTGTTGAATAAACTGTCAAATAAAGGCACATAAAAATACATAAAAAATACACAACATTGCTTTGCAGTAACACATAACTTGTTTTGCCTGCATCAATGAATGCTGCAAAATGACGCAACACCACAGAATCCCTGAATGTGCAAAAAACACGTGCAAATTAACAACTTCACATTCTATAGGCAATATAAAGTCCAGAACGACTTAGCCTACACACTTTTATCTGGGATTTAAGTAAAATCAATCTCCCATAAACAAGGTAATTTATGCTAACCATTTTAAATGCATTGTTTTGTCCATCATAATGATTGTCAAAACATTCAACTGGTAAAATTCTGACAAACATCAATACCTCTTTCTTCTCACATTCTGGAAGGATGTGAACTATTTCACCAAACAGATGTTCTCCTCTTGAACAACTTAGCTAGGCAATAGAAAGTCAGAACGACTTAGCCTACACAATTTTGTATCTGGGATTTAAGTACAATCGATCTCCCTGTAAACATGACAACAAGCTTAATGGTCTGACATCGGCGAGGTCATTAATGCTAACCATTTCATATCCATCATTTTTGTCCACCACATAAGCATAGAAATGATCATTCAGAGTCTGTGAATCCGCTGTAACAGCTTCAGGTACAACATCTGCAGTGGCTTCTACTGACATTGGTTCATCATCAATGTCATTTGACATATTGCCAAGCTCCGAATGTCCAGGAAGAAAGTCAACTTCTTCATTTGATGTAATTTTTGAATGTTCTTTCTTAAGATGTTTTGTATAGGAGTTTAGATTGTCATATGTTCTTTGGCAGTTGTTCTGGCAACAATCAATTTGAAAGTCTTGGGAATCTGATAAGGCATGAATGGCTCTGAGGTGCCAGACAAGCCTCCTGACTTCTCCTCCAATGACATGCTTGCACTTTGGGCACACATACATGCTTTACTTATGACATTGACTGGAGCTTGGAGATCAGCTCAACAACGTTGGAGCTTTTCTTACCAGAATAGGGGATCTCATATATATACTCCAGGAAAGAGAAGACAGACTTCAGCTGGAAAGGGTACTGAAGGTTGCAAATCCAATACATCTTGAACAGCTTGTCGACTGCACAGGTCAGCCCTCCATCTGGAAGTGGAACAACAATCTTGTCACTTCTTGCGACGATGAGATACTGCTGGGAATCTCCACTTGGGTGTCCAAGGCATACGATGCAAGGTTGCTGGGCCCTCACTGATGAATCAGGATTCTCAAGCAGAGATGAGATGCTCGTCCCAGGCTGTAACACAAAGGGTTGGAAATACTTTAGGTAACAATCATGGGGAGAACACCATAACCCAAAATCAGGAGCTTTACTAAAGTGTAGTAGACAAGGATGCAAATTCAACAGTGATGCAACCAAAAAGTGATTAAATGGATAGTTCTGATTTTTGGAAGCCCAACCCTATTTGTTACTGACCACTGATGATGTTGATTGGTAGATTCCTTTCTCAGCACAATCCATGTTGTTCCTCATATTAGCTCCACAAAGTTAGCCACAAACCAATACAAGGTCATGCTCCTGTCTGTGCAAGCTGTCTGATGCTCACTGAAATGAAATGATCAGTCAGCTTGCACAGACAGGAGTGTAACTGGCATGGACCTTGTGTTGGTTTGTGGTCAACTATGTGGAGCTAGTATGAGCAACAGCATGGATTGTGCTGCGAAAGTAATCTACAAATCAACATTGGTAAGGAGCAAATAGGGCTAGGTTCCAAAAATCTGAACTATCCATTTAAAAGGGATACGGCAACATTTTTAGAGATTCGCCTATTTGCCACATTGCCGTTAATATTGGCAAAAAGGCAAATAGGCGAATCTCCAAAAATGTTGGCATATCCCTTTAATACACAACTTACTGGTGCGAAGTCCAGGAGGTAGGAAATGGCAGATTTCACACTGCAGCGACTCCATCCTGACCCTCGTCCTGATGCAGTTGGTGGAAGAAGATGCGTGAGCACCTGAAGTGCTTTGAAGCAAAGCATGTCTATATGGAAAGATTAGATTGCAAATTAGATATATCTGACCCCTACCTAAGTCCAAGTCACCCTGACCAATTAATGAGGATGCACCGATACCACTTTTTTTGCAGACGGAGTAGGAGTACTTCCATTTGCGTACTTGCCGATACAGAGTACTGATATGAGTACTTAATTAGGGGTCGACGGATGATTTATGTATTTTTTTATGCCTTTAACAATGTTTAGTTAAAAGATAAAGTTTCAGTTTTAGTAGTAATTTTCTTTAGTTTATTTATATTTGACAAGATTGCATTTGAAACGATCATGTTCAACCAATACTAATTGTTTACTAAATGGAGCTTGACCGCACGATCAATAGAGAGCCAAAGTGAATGTCCCTTCCTGCCTTATGCTGTGTACCAGCGTCTGAAAAAATATGAATGGTGATGAACGGAGACAGACGTTACTTTTTTCATCCCATTTGAATTTTGCCATGGGGGACACATGTACATTTTCTCAATTTAAAAGATAACTATGCATGTCAAGATAGTCACAGGTTTAGTTTTATCAATCGACTGACTACATCTCTCGTGACGCACAATATACGTCACACCATCACAGACATGGACTGGCGGGAGAGACTTCTATTATGTGACTAGATGTGCTTAGTCTTTCTGATTTATAACTTCTAGTGCCACAGTTTTACCACAAACTGCGACTTTCTTGACTTGCAAAGTTATCTTTTACATTGACAAACATATGTGTACCCCAATTCAAATGTGTAGCACAATTCAAACAGGATAAAAAAAAGGTCAGTCTCCGTTCATCACCATTCATATTTTTTCAGACGCTGGTACATAGCATAAGGCAGGAAGTGACGTTCACTTTGGCTTTCTATACAATATGTACGACCTGACGAAGTTGGCTGGTGGGGACTGGGGAAATAAGGCAATATACTGGACATTGCATTCCACAACAAGTTGGACAGTTTTGATAGCAGTCATGTTGAACAGCAAGGACTTCGCCATTTGGGCTGTCTTGACAGTTTCAGGGTGTGTTTAGCTGCAGTGCAAAACGAAGTGTGGAGATGGGTCTGGCTAAGTGAGACTAGCTGCAGTGTGCAGGCTATAGCGGATAACTGTAAGTTAGTACAGTGAGTGGCCGAGCGAGGGAGAGGGAGCAGTGGTGTGGCTGCAGCTGATTAATATAACGTGCTGACCTCTGATAGCCTTTTATTTCTCCATCCAAAACACGCTCTGTGTGAACAGCCAGCTTCTCTGGAATGCATTATCAGCTGTGAGCCTGTTGTTGCTTTCAGGTTAACGTCACATTATGATTGCATGCCGGAAAGTGGTCGTACGTGGGCGTGGTCGTATCAGTATCGCAAGAGTAAGAGTACAGTAAATGAGCACAGTATACCAGATACCAGTATCGGACCAGATACCGGTATCGTTGCATCCCATAAAATTAAACTGGCTTAGGTAGTTATTCATTCTATAAAAGTGATTAAGTGTATGTTCACCACATGTTCATGAATGCGACCCAACATACCATCACTGTTGTTCCCGGTGGATGAAGGATTTGCCAGATTTTGCCAGATTTCCCCAGACAACTCCAACGAACCAATCCTCATTAGCTTGGGGATGATGTTTGTCTCCCATTTGCGAAGGAAAAGGTCAGCCTTCCCCACGTAGATTTTACCAAAGTCTGAATCAAACTAAGATATAGAAAGACAAATTTGTGTTGAGTCAATTTCAATTACATTTGTTCATTTGAATTTAACAGGCTACATTCACTGAGGTATGGCCTCTTGTCATTAAACAATGTTTTGGGATTGCTTCTAAGAAGTGGAAAATTGATAACTGTATTAGGATTATATAACTACAAATTTAGCATCAAGAATTTGCTTACCAGATGTGGCATGTCAATGAACCGTGGATACAGACGAAATATCTCCTCTGCAGTTGGAGCTTGTGAAGTAACCCACAGTCTTCGGTGATCGTAGGTCTGGTCCATAGCCTGTTGGATTTTTGGGAGGTTTTGAGGTCTGGGCGGCGTCCTCTTTGCCAGGGTCACCCACTCACCCACTTCCTCTTCTGTGTGTGTCATTGTCACAGTTACAGGGCCAGCTGCGGGGTCATACACCATTCAAAAATGAAATTCAAGGATAATCAAGTACTTTTTCCAAGACCTTTTTTTTCATTTTCAAGTACTTCACTCAAAGCAAATAAATTATTTTCAAATATAAACGTATTAAACCTCAAAATAAATAAAAATAAACTAAATAAAACACACCCGACTGGCAAACAAGATAGGCTATGTCACTCGTCCTTGCCTCAATAAAACCAAATCACTCAATAGGAAGCTTCTAGGAGCTAACAAGTGGAGCTAACTGCTAACAGCCACGGGAGGAACCAACAAACTCCACAAATCCATTCACCAGCTCGACCACCCACAGTCAGACACACAAGGCTGCTTAGTTATTGCCAAATTATTTCAAGTACCTTGTGCGGACACTGCTCCTGACGTGCTCTTCCGCCGATATCGTCTCTGGCTTTCCTCCAAATCCCTTCTAAGGTTTCGTAGTTTCAGTTCAATGAAACCACTGTGTGAGGCTGCATCGTAGAAGTGCTCCTTGGTATGGGTTGAAGGTAGAGAAAGTAAGGTGTCAGTCAACATTATCAACAATACAATGGCTCTGATTTCTGAAACCATTGCAGGGATTTCCATAAGCGCTAGTGCACGTTCATGGGAGACCTTAAAGGAGACCTTCACAGAAAAACAATGCTGATTTATTTTGCACATGATCTCACACATATCTGAAAACTGTAAACAGACAAGCATTTAGTTTGACAGTTATTGACAGAGTTGATTTGAGTTAAAGTTGATGCCTGATGTAATTTGTGCATGAATGACATCACATCAACTAACTCAAATCAACTCTCAATAACTGTCAAACTAAATGTCTGCAAAACTGTTTAAAGTTTTCAGATATGTGTGAGATCATGTGCAAAATAAATCAGCGTTGTTTTTCGGTGACGTTCTCCTTTAATGAATGAACAAACAAATTAATGATCTTTATTTACACTGCACTTTTTACAGCACCGCCATCTCTGTAAACCTAAGTTCCGTGCTGTTCACGCTTGTATGGAGGGGCTGTATGCCAAACTCAATAAAACAAGGCAGGAATTATAACAAGGCCAAAAGGCCAGTGGCGTGGATGCCTAGAGTGTGGCCGTAATGTTCCTTCTAAAATTAACTACTGTATCCACAAGGTCAGTTTGGCATGCCCTGTTTTGAACTGGCCATTACACTCTTAAAAGAAAGTGTAAAACTACACATGACCCAGCAAATAAGCAAATTCACTTTTCCCACTGTCTCTGTCATCGGACTGGACATCAACAGTAGGGTTGGGTCCGAAACCTGGTACCACTATGGTACCAGTACCTTTACAACAAATACTGGTTTAATGTTGCCTTGCTTAGCGGCAAAGTTGCATGCGTATAACCTAAGTGTAAGGAATCGCTGGTGTCCAGTCCACTGGTAAATTCGACATACAAGTGATCCAGTATGTTGTATTTCAATAAAGTCTCAGCTTTTAGAACTGATTTGAAGTTATGTACAACAAATTCTCAAAGTTTAAAAGTTATCAATATGAATGCTGCTTGTTGGGACTAAGTATGCCAAATTGAAGTGTTTCAAATACTGTAAGATAATTTATACCACATGCATAGCATAGTTGAGCGCAATTGATATTTACTTACATATCCTTCATTGTGTTCCTGGATTTTGACACTCAACTTAGGGAAGATGGTGACAACATTCTTGGCAAGACGCACCTTGTCATCACTGGACGGGTAACTGAAAATAACACAACTATTACCAAAAAATCTGATCATGACATAGTAACATGAATCAACCATATTGCTAACAGGCTGTACTCCAACCTCACACTTTAATTGACTATGTATGGTACAGAAGAACCAATTTCACGACCACTTTCAAAACATCTGTATCTCAACTCTACACATTCCATACCAGGGCTGCAACTAACGATTATTTTCATTATCGATTAATCTGTTGATTATTTTCTCAACTACCGGTAATCGAAAAGTCCTTTGGTCTATAAAATGTCAAAGAAAAGGGCCATCAATTTCCCCCCAAAGCCCAAGATGACATCCTTAATATCTTATTTTGTCCGAACCAACAGTCCAGAACCCAAAGATGATCAGTTTACTGTCATAGAAGACTAAAGAAACCAGAAAATATTCACATTAAAGAAGCTGGAATGAGATAACACATTTTTCTCTTTAAAATTTGGCTAAACGATTAATGGATTATAAAAATAAATTGGTGATTAATTTCCTGTTGATCAACTAATCGATGAATCAATTGTTGCAGCTCTACTTGACACAGTACCAACTTACAATCCTCGTCTCTCCACAAGATCGGCGACAGAAATCCTTACAAGGTGCTTCCTGGTTTTTGTGCATATGGTGCCAGATTCCTCATATTCTGTGAGTATGGCTGGAGCCTTCGTTTGGATCAGTGCTTTGAGTGCCTCCAATCCACTGTCACACAGCCTCTCGTCATCATGGGCAGGTTGAGAAATTGTCTGTCTTGGCTGAGGGGTAGGCAGGGGAGCAGGCTGGAGTAAACACAAACAACAAACAAAAGCAAAAATGTATATGCTATCATTGCAGTTTAAAATCCCCAATCCCAACTTTATATTTTAACAGGACTGCACAATTATTTAAAATATTAGGTCAAATGTTTCTTAATCTAATCTCAGTCAAACCTTACCGGACATCTTACTTCAATCTGTGCATCCGCTAGCTCAGACCCCGACAGGAAAAATATCTGGAATTTATCCAAATCTTTGATGTCTGTGTTACGATCTGAATCAGTAAACTCATTGAAGTCTGTATTATACTTGAGGAGTCTATCCAAGTGTACTGCAGAAGGTACTTGAGATTTGCTTGCATCAATTAATTCTGCAGCATTGTGGTGCTCATAAACTTTCTTGGAGAGCTCTTTGCCATCTAGGAAAACTGTTGCAAGGATTTTCTTCTTTGGACCCTCCATTTTGCTGAGAAAGGGGGAAAAAACAGGTTCCAGTCATTGATCACCATGTTACAATAACACAAAACCACGACGCAAACACTTATTTCATACTAATAAAACTGCTTTGTCATGGGGCTACAGTGTGCCTCTACTGAATAGACTATAACAGCTCTCCAATGTCAGGACTGAGGAGCTCAGGTTAGGAAGTGGATAGAATACTATAATACTAATGGCTGAAATATAGAGAATTTCCCTATAACCCTTTTTGCAACAAAATTATGTATTCTTCTGACGTCACGCAATGGGAACTGAGGGCACACAGCAAGTCAAAACAATGAGCGCGGACATGAATTATGTGAACAAACAACTATATCAACAACATGGACATGGTCTGCGGCTTAACCTGAATATCACAAAAGACCTCACAGATTCATAGCAGGTCTCAAGTTATGTAGCCGTCTGGTGCACTTAGTTACATGCAAGACAACAGTAAAACTGACAGGTTTTTGCATTGATTTTGGTGTAACCTATAGGAGAAACAGGCTTACATATTTATATAGTCTATGATCGAAAGAAGTATGACTGAGCAACTGTTCTATTAGTCACATCATATAACCTCAAACATTGCTTCACTCAGACAGGCTAATCTCTTAACAGTATTCATCTTCCAGTGCCACAAGTGTGTGGAAAACAAGTACCAGTACAATGCTGTTATAGTGATGAATCATTCACCAACATGACAAAGAAAGCTAAATCATGACAGCAGAACATGAAGACATAATAGCCCTGCACAAGTGGAAAAACAGGCTTATAATAAGCTAACTAGTTTTCACCTTCTTTCACCCTCCACGTTTTAATAGCTAGCTAATCAAAAATGTATACCAATTTACCACATTAAATTAGCCAGGATAACGTGACAACAGCAATAGCTACTAACATTACAGTAACCAGAGGCCAAATGGCCCTGCAAATCCTAGCCATGTTGTTTTACTTGCCTACTAGTACTACCAGTGGGCAAGTCAACTAGGGAATGTATGAAGCCAGTTCTGGAATTCCATTAATTCGAAAATCCCGCCGGGGGGCGCACGTCAGGTCCGGAAGTGACGACACGTACATTGGCTCCAATGTAAAAATGAGCCGACTTCTCTCTCGTTCTGTGTCTTAAATAAACATTTTCCGAATGAGCTTATGGTCTGAATAAACAATTTCAAGTCTTTTTCATGCTCTCCTGGGCTCCGTTTTCTAAATTATGGTCCCATTTCGAGTAAAAGAGCCGATAAAAATTATAACTTTGGGGGCGGGATTTTCTTTGATTTACACCAGCCACAGGAAACCAGATGATTCCAACCAGTTGCCAAGGCAGGCTAGCTAGCTAGCTAGCAACGTAGCCAGAGATTAAAAGTAAAATAACAGAAACAGCGTTACCCTTATGATATTTTAATGATGTTAGTAGACACACGTAATAGTATAGATCCCCGTTATGAGGTAGGCTATGTTGATCAAAAGAACACCTAAAACGCTATATCGAAATCGGGTTTTAGTGGACGGGCAGAGCTGATCTGCGGCTAGCTAGCTAGCAACGTAGCAACAGTATAGAGCCCCCGAGGTCTGTTGATCAAAAGAACACCTAACGCTATATCGTTATGTAATGTGACTTGTGACATGATCACCACATTTCAATAAATATAACGTTTTTGCACATTTGAATGCTGCTGGTCGTTTGTTTAATGCTGTATATATTGGACATTTAAAGCTGATACACAATTGTGTTGAGGTATTCCGCAAAGCTCAATTAAAAATATAACGTGTAACCACGTGTAACACTTGAAACAATCAAATTTAACTTTTTCACAGCAATACACAGTCCAGCCCACCATGGTATGGTTAAGGATTGGAACCATTGTTTGAATTATATCGAAATATATTTGCATGGTGTAGCATGTAATGCAGTCTGTTAAGATACTGTAAACATGCTAGATACTCTGACACAGAAAGGCAGACGAGCTAGCAGCAGGGATCTTGTCACCCTGATTTCAGATAAACTTGTCTGTCTAGTAGCTAGACAATATTACTGTACCATAATACCACAAGCTAAAGGCAGCATACACCAATGGAAGGATGGGTAGCATTTGTCATCCAGGCTATACAGTAACGTTAGGCTATTATAAAGTTATGAAACGCTGATTCAGACGTTACAATAATATGACATAATATGAGCCAGTTAGCCTAGCTAGAGAGAGTAATTTCAGACCACCAGATATCACCATATTTCATTTCAATAAATATAAAGCATTCGTTGATTGAAGCAGACTGCTGATCGCTTGTTTCTCCGTCGTCATGTCCTCATGGTCCAATCTTCGGTTCGTAGTTCGTGTTCACTCGACATCAACAATCTTTATATCACATCTGATCATTTTATCCAACCTGCCTCTGACCAGACAACTAATGGATCGTTCTGCGCGATCATATTTGCGACATTCAGATACATGATAATATACAACAAGGCTATCTTTGTTGACAATGTTTATTGACAAAAGCATTAAAACAAGCAAATATAACAATATTCTCCGGTCACTGGCAGATACTAGCTAGGCTACAACTTGTTCAAAGCAAATCTCTCATGTCAGCATTTGGCTTGTGTGTTATGGCAATTTCCTATGTTGAAACAACTGATCAGCAGTAACATGTAGTTTAGCGTTAATCTCAGGAGAACAGAATATTATAGCTTTGATCGTCACAAATCATAATCCTCTGTTGTGTGTCCCATCGGTACTGGACGGCGCCTACCCCTGGAAGAAACGAATTAGACACTGTTAATCACTGTATAACGTTAATGTCTGCTTACCCAACACTACGTGCGATTGGTAAATACTGTAAATGCAGAGGTGGATAAAGTATCCAGAGGAGTTTAACCCCCTTGTTCCCCCTCATTGATTGATAGTTGATCTAACGTTAGCTAGATATATAACGCTATAGCTGGTAGATCATATGAGTATGCTTTGAGTCTGCCTCATCTCAAAGAGGTAACCTAGGTAAACAGAACTGCGTTTGTTTTCTGTCTACGTCCGAATCTGTGCAGCATGCAATACTAGACACTGTTAATCACTGTATAACGTTAACGTTTGCTTACCCAACACTACGTGCAATTGGTAAATACTGTAAATGCAGAGGTGGATAAACTATCCAGAGGAGTTTAACCCCCTTGTTCCCTCTCATTGATTGATAGTTGATCTAACGTTAGCTAGATATATAACGCTATAGCTGGTAGATCATGAGTATGCTTTGAGTCTGCCTCATCTCAAAGAGGTAACCTAGGTAAACAGAACTGCGTTTGTTTTCTGTCTACGTCCGAATCTGTGCAGCATGCAATACTGTTTAACGTTGTATAACGTTAACTTATGCTACTCTAGTCTAACGTAGCTAGCGTTAATGTCATGCTATGTAATTAGCGTTACGTTAGAAAATAAGATTACCTCGATTTTGTGGAAGATGCAAGCGGCAGGCTGGTGACGCCGCGCGAGGTCTGGAGGAAATAATACTCTGGTTTTTCTTCGGGCTATTGTATTCAATGTGAGAGCAATGGAGCAAGGCTAGCAATAGCAACTAACGTTAGCAACATTTGTTAGCCAAGCTAACGGCTAGCATGGAAAATAACATGAACAAGATGGATGCCGTGGCGGAGGAAACCCTCCCCCGAGTCCCGTCCACGCTCACGCCCTTTCCTGTTTTCCCGGCTCCAGGTTTGAACAGATTTCCCACAATGCAACAGGAAAATCCATTCATCCAATCAAACGAAATCAAACAATATCGGGAAGTGAGCTTCATTTTGCTGTGTCAAAAACATATAGCTAAGGTGGTCCATATTATGTACTGTCAATGAGTACTACCTAATCTAGTAGCTAACGTTAGCTAACCGGAGGCATTCCTATTATGACTGGAGGTAGTGCATGCTAGACCAGAGAGGCTAATACTTAGCCACGTTGTTTTACTTAACTATCCATAGATATAGAAACGTTTATTTGTTTCTATCCCATTTCACTCTGAATTAGGTCACAATGCAGAAGTTAGCCACGTTGTTTTACTTAACTATCCATAGATATAGAAACGTTTATATATTTGTCTATCCCATTTCACTCTGAATTAGGTCACAATACATTGCAACTTTACATGCTAAGCCTAAACTGACACTGCATGATGCTGAACAGTGATACTATTGCATTACCACTGCCACACACATCGCAAAGACTACTTTTGGCGGCACACTTGTAATACAAAGGCAGAAAATATGCTACGGAAGGTATTTTTTCTAATAATTTAAAGCGCGCGCAGCTAACTAACAAGCTAGCTAGCTTCACTCACTTCCATGCAGGCTGTCAGCATTGAGGTGAAGGGAATCGTTAGCTACTAGGTTTGCTAAATAAATCAATGACGATAGGAAAAATAATGTAGCTCACAGCACATTTTCGGCCACTTACCATGGTATATCTGGCAAAAGAGTAACTTGTGGCCACGGGCCCATGGTAAAATAAATAATGGCATGATATCCACTAGCTAGCTATCGACGTTAGCTATTCAAGTTAGCGTTGACCCGGAGGGAGCTAATTTACAGTCTCCGGGTCATCCCGCACTGACAGCAGTGACAGCTAGTGACAGTCTACAGCACGTCTAGCTTTCACAAATCGAGCTTTTCATCGCCAAATACAAATCTAACATGAATTAAGACATTTACCTTCCTGGTCCATCGGTGGTTCCACATGGAATAATCTAGAATCTTCTGGCGGAAGTAGAAAGTTTTTATTAACGATGTGATTGGTCAATGGTTTAACACATTTGTTTGTGTAGTCCAGTGGTTCCCAAACTGGGGTACGCGTACCCCTATGGGTACGTGGAGGTACTGCAGGGGGTTCTTGAGAGAAAGGAGAAGATGTAAAAATGTAAGAATAAACTGTGAAAATAAATGAAACGTTCAAATAAATCTGTTTAGGATGTACTAATTACAACTCTTTCCCCACACCCCCCCCCCCCCCCCGACCAATATTTTATTTTTCAATTTTCAGACTTCCTCCCCATTTCTTATTTTGTAATGTTATATTCTTCAAAAGGTGGGTTATCATTCATTCATTGCATCATATGCTATGGTTTTCTCAGTTTTTTAAGGAAAAAGTTGTAGTCTGGGAAAAAGATTCAGAAATCCAGGAAAGCGTGACTGTAAAAACAAGTTTGAGAACCACTGGTGTAATCCAATCCAATAACACATATTATGTGTTATGTGTTGTGTTCTACAGATATTTGTAGAAGACAACACAATTATGTGTCGGCTTGGTAAAAACACAAAAACTGTGTCAGTTTACAACACATTGTTAGAGCTTTTAGTAGCGATGTGATTGGTCAATGGTTAACACTTGTTTTGTGTGCCCAATCTAGATAAAACAACACATTGTTTGTAGAAATCAACAAAATATGTGTCTGCTGGTAATAACACAAAAAATGTGTCAGCTGCCAACACATTTGTTTTAAGAGTGTATTAGTGCTGCATTCATTAAAGCTGTCAGCCTGCATGTGTATATGTCTCGCCATTAGGGCTGTGCCGATTCACTTATCTCCCGATTCGATACTATCACGATACTTGGGTGCCGATTCGATATATATTGCGATTCTTAAGTATTGCGATTCTACGATAATTGCGATTCGATATTACGATTTATTGCGATTTTTGTTTCTTTTTTCTTTTCTTTTTTCAGTTTGTTTGCTTTTTTACACTAGATTAGAACATGGGAAAAGTTTAATCATACACTAGAGACTGTATATTATATCATGAGTAGGGCTGGGCGATATAGTTAAAAACAGGGGCGGACTGGGATCATAATTCAGGCCGGGCATTAGATACCAAGCAGGCCAGGCCGATATGGGCCGACGCGCGTGAAATTTGGGCCGTTTGAAGTCCAATTTGGACCGTTTGAAGCTCAATTTGGGTAGTTTGAAGCCCAATTTGGGCCGCTTGAAGCTCAATTTGGGTCGCTGAAGCCCAATTTGGGTCGTTTGAAGCCAGATTTGGGGCATTTGAGATGGAGAGTGGGCGCCAGGAGAGGAGGCGACCAGCTGAGCGAGCTCCGTGAACTTCGTAGGAAATAGGTCTTTTTTTTAGAGTAATCTCGTTTTGTTTATAATTTCGTTGCTTCTATTCGCTTTGTAAATAACTAGTGTATATATCAGTGTCTTTTATACAGTGTACATAGTAGCGTAAGTGCACTTTTTTGGCAAAAAGAGAACACAACAACAGCGTGGACTACTGTGGATTACCGCCGGTCTATCGTTCTATTGTTCCCACTGCGTCTCCCCCCCCTCAAAGAGACTGGGGCCAGCAAGATGGAGGACAACGACAACATCAACTATAACAACAACGATAACAACGATAACAACGACGGCATCAGCACCGTACGTAGATACAACAGGGGCGCGCTGATAAACATCAGAAATGCGCAAAAACATCCCAAACAAAACTGGACGGCTCCCGACCTCTCTGGATTCCCCGAACTTAAACGGCAGAGGAGAGGAAGACGAGGGGGTCTCCTCACACGGCAGAGAAGGCGAGCGCATAAACCACACTGCCCAGCATTCTCCTGGCTAATGTCCAATCGTTGGAGAATAAAATGTGTGAATTGAGAGCAAGGGCACAATACCAAACGGACATAGCGAGATGTAACGTCCTGTGTTTGACTGAAACCTGGCTTTCAGCCGACACTGCGGATCATACCATCACAATCCCCGGCTTCAGTATACATAGGGCAGACAGAGACAAAGAGCGCTCCGGGAAAGCGAGGGGCGGCGGCGTCTGTCTGATGATAAACAAGAACTGCTGTGCGAATATCACTAACATTGAAACGCACTGCACAGCGGACTTGGAATACGTTATGCTCCAATGTGTACCGTATTACAGTCCCTGCGAATTCACGACAGTCACTCTTGCTGCAGTATATATTCCCCCCCACGCCAACGCAATAAACGCAGCCAAAGAACTCCACCGCGCGATCAGCGCACAGGAGCTCAAACAACCGGAAACAGCAATGATCCTGGCAGGTGACTTCAATAGAGTCAACCTGAGGAAGCGCTTGCCTTCACTCCACCAGCACATCAACTTTCACACAAGGGGAAAACGCACACTGGACCAGTGTTACACAAACATCAAACACTGCTACAAGGCTACACCCCGCCCCCCCTTCGGCAGATCGGACCACGCCTCCATCCTGCTCGTTCCCAGGTATCAACAACAGCTCAAGCGACACCCCCCGGCCTTCCGAACCACCCACTGCTGGTCAGACCAATCAGAGGACATCCTGAGAGACTGTTTCGACCAAACAGCATGGGAAGAGTTCAAGGCTGCAGGAGACCTGGACGAATATGCAGACACAGTAACAGGCTTCATACAAAAATGCACAGAGGACATAATCCCCCAAAAAATAATCAAAATAATGCCAAACCAGAAACCCTGGATCAATAGTGATGTCCGGGCAGCCCTCCACGCCAGGACCACCGCCTTCAACTCTGGAACACCAGAGGAATACAAGCAGACAAGATATGCCCTCCGAACCACTTTAAAAAGAGCACGGAGAGAATATGGCAGGCAGCTGGAGGCAAAACTGGACTCCAACAACCCCAAACACCTGTGGAGAGGTATCCACGCTGCCACAGACTTCAAAGGGGAAAAACAGCAAAACACCAACGCGTCACCCACCCTGCCAGACGAACTCAACGCGTTCTACGCCAGGTTTGACCCCTCTGCCAGAGCGCCTCCCCTCCTCCTCCCCCCCTCCTCTCCCACCCCTCCCCTCCTCTCCTCCCCCCCATCACCCCCCCCTCTCTCCTCCCCCCCACCACCCCTCCTCCTCTCCTCCCCCCCATCACCCCCCCTCTCTCCTCCCCCCCACCCCCCCCCTCCTCTCCTCCCCCCCCTGCCACCTCTCCCCCCCATCACCCCTCCTCCTCTCCGCCCCCCCCCCACCCCTCCTCTCCTCCCCCCCACCACCCCCACTGCCCTCCTCCCCCCGACCACCTCCCCTCCCTCCCCCCCACCCCTCAGCACCCCCTCCCATTCCCACCCAACCACCTACCCCCCCCACCTCCCACCCCCCACAGATCCAGACCGCCCTCTCACTATCACTGAGGATGAGGTGCGCCGGTCGTTCCTGCGCATCAACCCACGCAAGGCGGCCGGCCCGGACGGCATCCCCGGGCGGGTCCTCAAGGCCTGCGCCCACCAGCTGGCAGGCATATTCACATTTTCAACCAGTCTCTCTCCCTCCGACGAGTTCCCTCCTGCTTCAAAGCAGCGACAATCATCCCCATTCCCAAGCAGCAGAAAGTGACCAGCCTCAATGACTGGCGCCCAATAGCCCTCACGCCAATAGCCAGCAAGTGCTTTGAAAAGCTGGTCATATCACAGATCCGCCCCACACTCCCCCCGGACCACGACCCGCTACAATTTGCATACCGCCCAAACAGGAGCACAGCGGATGCAGTAGCACACGTGCTCCACACCGCCCTGTCCCACCTGGAGGGGAAGGACACCTATGTAAGAATGCTGTTCGTGGACTACAGCTCAGCATTCAACACCATAGTAGCCTTCAGGCTGGTACACAAGCTCAAGGATCTGGGACTAAACACAGCAATGTGCGACTGGATCCTGGATTTCCTGACAGACCGCCGCCAGGTGGTGAGGGTGGGCAACCTCACCTCCTCCCCACTGACCATCAGCATAGGAGCGCCCCAGGGGTGCGTCTCCAGCCCCTTCTGGTACGACCTCTACACCCACGACTGCGTGGCGACTCAAACTTCGAACACCATCGTGAAGTTTGCAGACGACACAGCAGTCGTGGGGCTGATCTCGGGGGGCGACGAGACGGCCTACAGAGACGAGGTGGGGGCCCTGGAACAATGGTGCCAGGACAACCACCTCTCTCTGAACGTCTCCAAGACCAAGGAGATCATTGTAGACTACAGGAGGGGGGGGGGGGGGACACCCCCCCCAATCACCATCAACGGCACAGTGGTGGAAAGGGTGGACAGCTTCAAGTACCTGGGAGTCAACATCCACCAGGACCTAACTTGGGCCGGCCACACCACCACTGTTGTCAAAAAGGCCCAACAGCGAATACACGGACTCAGGCGCCTGAAGAAATTTGGGCTAAGGCCAGAAATCCATACGGACTTCTACAGAGGCACCATTGAAAGCCTGCTGACTGGCTGCTTCACCACCTGGTACGGGAACTGTACCACCATGGATCGCAGGGCGCTACGGAGAGTGAGACGCGCGGCCCAGCACGTAACAGGACGTGAGTTGCCAGAACTGCATGAACTGTATAAACAGCGGTGCCTCAGGAGGTCCCTGAAGATCATCAAAGACACAAACCATCCCCACAACAGCCTGTTCTCCCTGTTACCCTCAGGGAGAAGATACAGGGTTCCAAAAGCACGCACAAATCGCTTGAGGAACAGTTTCTTCCCGCAGGCCACGAGACTCCTTAACATACACAAATAGTGTAGTAGCCGTACTGTACCGTACTGTAGCTGCTACCACTACGTATGTCTAATGTTTAATTGTATGTTTAATAAGGAATATGCTATTTGCACCTGTATGTCAAATACGCCAAATTTAAAATGTTTAAGCACGACTAAAGTATGCACATGACATGCACCTATGTGCAGTGAATATGCCACTGTCTCTGACTTGTCTTATCACTATACTGCCTTATTGCTTGTCGTGTCTCTTGTTGTTTTTGCACTCATATGCCCTGTTATATTTGTACTATGAAGCCTAAGGATCAAGTCAAAAATCTTGGAGTTATTGATTCCGATCTCAACTTTAACTCCCACATTAAGTCAATTAGAAAATCTGCTTTTTATCATCTTAAAAATATAGCAAGAATTAGGGGATACATGTCCAGACAGTAGGGCTGGGACGGATCACGGATAATCCGTGACCCGTACGGATCAGCCCCCACGGTTCTGCACACGGTTCGGAACGTCGAGTCCGCCCCCCCCCCCCCGTTTGTTTCATTTAACGTTAGTGTATGAGAACGCCTGCAGCGCAGCCAGACACAGACAGGCATCATGGCATGCACAAGTGAGCTTCCTCATCCCTTCACTGTAAAGTCTCTCTGAAGGCTGTGGCTAGTGGCTACTAAAGACAGCGTCACACAAACTTATTTCAACACCTCTGAAAAAGCACAGGAATGCGAGCAGCATGTTGCGCGCTGCACAAGATAGCGAGAGCCACAACACGCACACACACACACACACACACACACACACACACACACACGCGCGCACACGTTTCACGAACACATATCACCGGACGGTGAAATGTTGCCTTGGACACATAACAACAAAACAACACGTGGGGCCACCGAGTAGCTTAACGTAGCATCAACGTTATGTTTCCAGACTCACCCGGTCTGGTCTGTACTCGTGTCATGTGACTACGTTAGCACGCAACAGCGAGGAAGTTAGGCGCAGGCAGTGCCACCTAAAACAGGAAGTTGGGTTGTTTTGCCTTCAGAGTAAAAGCATAAATTGTGTCATGAGAAAAAAAAAATTGAGCTGTGCAGGGCAACAAATGGTTAGAGAAGTATAATAGTATTAAAAATTCAAATCGAAAATCTAATTTTGAGAGAAAAAATCTGATATAGCCTATTTTTTTTGCTGATCCGAAAAATCCGTGATCCGTGGCTCAAAATCCGTCACGCGATCCGATCCGTGGGTTTTCTGATCCGTCCCAGCCCTACCAGACAGGATCTAGAAAAACTAATTCACGCCTTCATTTATAGTAGGTTAGACTACTGCAATAGCCTTTTTTCTGGTCTCTCCAAAAAAGAACTTAGGCAACTTCAACTCATTCAGAATGCTGCTGCTAGAGTTCTAACGAAGACTAAGAAAGCTGATCATATCACTCCAGTTCTTAAGTCCTTACACTGGTTGCCAGTGTGTCAGAGAATAGATTTTAAAATACTGTTATTAGTCTATAAATCACTTAATGGCCTAGGCCCAAAATACATAGCTGAATTGCTCCCACGCTACGAACCGTCTAGAACTCTTAGGTCAACAGGGTCCAGCTTATTAACTGTCCCTAGGATCAAATCAAATCACGGGAAGGCTGCATTTACCCACTATGTTTCTGCTAGCTGGAACAAATTGCCTGAAGACCTCAGATCTGCCCCAACCTTACTTACTTTTAAAAATAGACTAAAGACTTTTATGTTTACCGTCGCTTTTAACTGCTGACAGCTACTATGCAAACCCAATGAGTCCTCTATAAGTTTTAGCTCTTTCTGCAACTGCCACGCCTGTTGCTTATTGCACTTTTTATACTCTTTTTTTTTAAGTTTTGTTGTGATGCTTTTAAATGTCCATTTTATTTCTTCTTTTCGTTTATTTTCCTGTGTGCTTAATGAAGTTGCTTAATGCACTTTTTATACTTTTTTTTTAAAAGTTTTGTTGTGATGCTTTTAAATGTCCATTTTACTCTCTTCTTTTCTTTTCTTTTCCTGTCAACCATTTTATGTGAAGCACTTTGAATTGCCTCTGTGTATGAAATGTGCTATACAAATAAACTTGACTTGAATTGACTTATGTTGTAAACGGAGTCCACAGCACAAGAATTTCACACGTGATACTTGTACCATGGAGTGACAATAAAAATCTTGAATCTTGAATCTTGAATCATTTGAAGCCCAATTTGGGTCGTTTGAAGCCCAATTTGGGCCGTTTGAAGTCCAATTTTACAATGAGATGCACCCAGTTTAACCCTGAAGTGTAATTATTACTTCAGTTCAGACTAACTAATAAAGTAATAAAACCACTAGTAAACCAGTAGGCGGCACCTGGCCTGCTGTTTAGTGAGTGGCCTGACTGCGGGCACCCAATTTTTTTTTTTTTTTTGCGATGATCGATTCTGGAATAAAAGATCGATTCAAAAAATTGTGACATTAAAAATCGCGATACTTAGGTGAATCGATTTTTTCTCCCACCCCTACTCGCCATGCCTGCATTTCTCTCTCTTATCCTCTCTCTCTTTTCTTTCTTGCCCCTCCCTCCTTCTATTCTCTCTGTCTCTGTCTCTCTAGTCGTGTTTCCATTACCCTCAGAAATGCGCAGAATCTAAATATCGCAATAGAAATTGGGTAATGGAAACACGTAAATTTCGGAAAACCTCCCAGATATCGCAAAAACTTTTTGCGCTCTCATGAGGTGGTTTTTCAGACGTGTCGATATAGCAGTTTATCGCAAAAGTGTAATGGAAACACATTTTCCGCATTTGCACGTCATGTGACCCATCTTCTCCTTTGGAAAAGGAGCGGAAAATAAGTTCGGTAAGTAAGGTTTGATAAGCCGTGGCAAAACCTCCGCAGCAAGAGGAAAACTTTGAAGCAACTCTACCTAGCAGAAAGACGAGTGTTGTGCAAAAGCGGAGCCGGGGTAAATAGATAATGTTTAATGGCAGAAATCGGTCCATGGTGACAGCAGGCTGCCTGTGTGCGCACATTTGAGCGGCGAGATGAGGGGATGAAAAGCACACACCGTGCAGTGCTGCTGACTGAAGTAAATACAGTGACTGTCAGTAATACATTACACACGTTTCAGGTGCAATGTTATAATTATAATAGGCTACACGACATTCTGATTATTGCACCATATCAGCCTTTTCCCCCCTCCATCTATATCAGACCAGTTGTATTAGGCTACCTTTTTTCCTCTGCCTGTCGCGCTCACTGCATTCACCGCAGCCAGCAACGTTGCCACTCATTTTCTTTTGAATTGATAATCAGGCTAGTTTATATGCGTTGTAACTTCATGTGGTGATTTGCATTGACCATTGGTTGGATTTGAGCATGCAGGGGACAGGATATGGGGCAGATCCCCGTGCGTAATCACTGTGGCAGCTGCTGGTAACGGGGAATTGCGTTCAGCTGTGTGCGCCGTCAGACCAAACTCAACTTCAATGTAAACGCCTACAAGTCGCAATTGTACATTGTCGAAGTTGTAGAAATATCGCAATTATTTTGCGAAAAACTGTAATGGAAACACAGCTTCTGTCTCTCTCTGTGTGTGTGTGTGTCTCTCTCTCTCTCTCTTTTCTTTCTTGCCCCTCCCTCCTTCTATTCCCTCTGTCTCTGTCTCTCTGTGTGTGTGTGTGTGTGTGTGTGTGTCTCTCTCTCTCTCTCTCTCTCTCTCTCTCTCTCTCTCTCTTTTCTTCCTTGCCCCTCCCTCCTTCTATTCTCTCTGTCTCTGTCTCTCTGTGTGTGTGTCTCTCTGTCTCTTTTCTTTCTTGCCCCTCCCTCCTTCTATTCTGTCTCTCTCTCTCTCTCTCTCTCTCTCTCTCTTCTTCCTTGCCCCTCCCTCCTTCTATTCTGTCTCTATCTCTCTCTTTCTCTTTCTCTCTCTCTCTCTCTCTCTCTCTCTCTCTCTCTCTCTCTTGATTGTTGTTGTTGCTTGGCTGCATATCAAACTGCTGCAATCAGCTTGTTGGACTAGAAGCTACACTGTATTTGAGTTAGTGTCCGTTCATGTGTGTTTGCTTGCGTGTGTGTGTGTGTGTGTGTGTGTGTGTGTGTGTGTGTGTGTGTGTTGGTCTTGATTTTCCATGCTTGTCCAACTCAAAAATCAATAACAATAACAAACACAAAGGCCAACATCAGTCAGGAAACATGCAGGCAGTTATCAGGAGGTGTGAACCTTTATTGAAACAAATGTTTGAACACTGTTGCATTCACATGAAAGGCCAAACTCTTCAGGGTCCTTCTACTAATCCAAGATGTCTGCTAAAGATTTGACAGCGAGTGCAAAATAATCCACTGCCGGCTGCATACAGAGCAGAGCCAAGCAGACATAGAGAGCTCCAGGGATGACGTATTTTTGTAGGCTGAATGCGGAAGTCCCGAACTTCCTGGTTCGTCACTGTTTCTGTCTATGGGATTTTTGAATGGGTTTTTGGCGCGATGCTTCAAATAATGTCTGTGGGCAACGCAAGTTTAATCAAACGCGAACCAAGGTTCAGCGGGATAATCTTCACACATGAGGACCACTTTCATGAGTTTTGAAGCGTAACTGCGAGCCCTAGAGGTAAAAAGCTTGTGCTAAGCTAATCCAGAACTACCGTAAAATACCAATTATTAGCCCGGGCGTTAATTGACAAAATATGTAGCCAGACCCCGCGTCAATATGGGACCTGCGGCAGTTTGGGACCTGCTTTAATTATTTTTGTACAAAAATATTGCTCAGCAAAGATTGTAAATAGTATGAAATTGTTTATTTAAACCATTTATTTTAATCAGTTGGCTACAGCCCCCCACACGATTGCTTGTCTATGGGGAGAGCCGCGCCTCCCTCTCAGCGCAGCAGAGCATTGCATGCGCTGCCTCCTCCTCCGCTGGCAGGGGAAACATTATAGCCTATCATACTCACATTTCTCAATCAGAGATGTCGGATTTGTAGGCCTACAAAAATCTTCAGAAAATGCCTACACAATTTTCATAACTGTCAGGTGTTGCTGGAAAACGAATTAAAAAAAAAGTTCATCACTCACGGAGCCTACCCTCTTCAGTAGCGCACATGTGAAAGTGCCGTGAAATACCAATTAGAAGCCGACTTCTATGCCCGCTGGCAGGGAAACATACCATAGGCACATTTCTCAAAATAATTATTACACCAGAGATGTCGGTTTTAGTGTATAAAAATCTTCAGGAAATGCCTACACAATTTTCAGAATCATCAGATGTTGATGGAAAACGAATTTTGATCAGCAAGTTTCGTGCATGTGTTTTTTTTCCTTCCTCGTTTCCTCGTTGTTCGTCTTCATCCGATTTTTCTTCTTCGTTGTGTTTGGGAGATGCATTCAACAGGATGTCGCAAAGGTAAAAAGAAAACATTGAAAAAACTAACCGGGCATCAAATTGGGACCTGCTTTTATGTACAAAATATGTATCCAGACCCGGCTTAAATATGGGACCCGCGGCAATTTGGAAGTCGGCTTCTAATTGGTATTTTACTCGTGATGACGTATAATATCCGCGTCGACATTGTAGTCTCATTTAGCCGTTTGCTAGCTAGCCACCCTTTTAACGGCACATAAAAGCTTCAAAACTCATAAAAGTGGTCTTCATGTGTGAAGATGATGTTACTAAACACTGGTTCGCGTTTGATTAAGCCAGCGTTGCCCAGAGAGATTATTAGAAGCATCGCGCCAAAAACCCATTCAAAACTCCCATAGGCGAAAACTGTGAAGAACCAGGGCTGTTAGCATCGATGATTTCCGGACTCGTTCCTGGAGCTCTCTATTCTCCACATCATGCACTTCCATCTATATCCTGTAGAGGCAGGGTGGAGACTTGTCTATGATGTCCTACAACACTTTTTGGCCCGTGTGTGGAGAACACACAGGGCCCTAGATTCCCGTTTGTCGGGAATGACAATGCACGCGGGTCCTGCACCTCTCTGCAGTCCGGTAGGTGGCGGTAATGCACCTCGAAGCTGGTCTTAGGAGGAACATTCTTAAAGTTTCAAATATCGACATGCATGCTGAATGGTGTGCGATCCTCAAAGTCCAGACTCCGGTCCGCATCCGGACCGAGACACCGTCCTATCCGGACCGAGCCCTATAACATACAAATCATTGATAACTTACATTTTCACGGAGCGTTTCTATTTTAACCGGCACATGCTTTTAGAGTATTTACGGTACTACTGGTTTATCTGCCAGGAAGCTCACAGACCAATGCACGCGCTGTAAATCATCACACGTGATGCTACTCAGCCAATCAAATAAGCAAATCGTTTCTCTCTGTTGCTTCTCAGTGGTGCTGCGAGAGTGTGACACACGGACGGAGGCGAGGCGAGAGATAGTAATTTCACATGGTGTGCTCAAAAGAAACCACTCTTATTACATGTCCATTCATTGTTCTTACGGGCAGATTAAAACCAGTATGTCTCGTGTGAAGTGCGGTGCGATCCTGACCGGTCTATGGAAGCGCCACACATGAGCAAACACACACACACACACACACACACACACACACCAGGGCACACTCACTGCCCAACGCAACAGCATACGAGGTTGATCGACAGACAGACAGACAGACAGACAGACACAGACAGAGAGGTAGACACAGACAGACAGACAGACAAATAGATAGATAGATAGACAGGGAGCTCACTTCTGTTCTCTGTACACCTCTAGCCAATTAAGAGACAAGACTGACAAATCTACTCCTCCTTCTCACCTACCCCTCCTTGTGTCCTCATCTCTTTTATCTTCCTCCTCTCCGTCTCTCTTCCTCTCCTCCTCTGCCCCTCCTCTTCCTCTTAGGGCTGGGTGATATAGCAAAAAAAAGTATTGATATATAACATATTTCTAAATGACCTATTTTGAATAAAGACCACTAGAAAAGCGGTTGAATTTAACCACTTTATTTTGAACCACCTTATATATCGAGGCACACAGGTAATACTTTAAATAATTTTAATGTTAACACAATTGAGCTAGCCTGGGCTTGCGCTCAAAGTGCAAGGCGGAGACTAAACAAACGTCCGGTCCGCCACTTACTGTAATAAGTTAGGGTGGGAACTTTAGGATTTGTCTTATTGATTGGCTGTTTGCGTGTCACTCATAGCATGGTCCATTATCAAGGGACATATCAATATATATTGAACTAATTTATTTTCTTATTGTATTGATGAAGTGTCTCTCACTGATAGATATATATATACAGTATATATATATATATAGCTATTGTTTTATCGCCCAGCCCCACTTCCTCTTGCCATAGATTGCTGGTCGACTTTCATATTTGAAATTTGATGTGAACTTGAGCATCATATCACTAATCGTTCTTACTAGGGGTGCACCGATCACGTTTTTTTGCCACCGATCACCGTTATTTCAGTCGATTATTTCTCCCCTTTCTCCCGTTTTGCCAATTTTCAACACACTTTGTATCATTAATTTACAATAGCTGTGTTTCCATTACAGTTTTTCGCAAAATAATTGCGATATTTCTACAACTTCGTCAAAGTACAATTCTGACTTGCAGGCGTTTCCATTGAAGTTGTTTGAAGTCGGTGACGGCACGCACACCTGAACGCAATTCCCCGTTACCAGCAGCTGCCACAGTGATTACGTTACATTACATTACATTACGTCATTTGGCAGACGCTTTTATCCAAAGCGACTTACAATAACACATTTTTTGTCCGCAATAGAGCAATCAACTATGGAGCACAGTCTATGACAACTACAACTTCTGAAGGAACAGTGGTACAAGTTTAGGTTAGTGGTACAAGTTTAGGTTAGTATAATTTTTTTTTTTTTTTTAATAAAGAAAGAGAGAGAACGTAGTTAGATCAAGAAGGGCCCAGATGGAGCCATTACGCACGGGGATCTGCCTCATATCCCGTCCCTTGCATGCTCAAATCCAACCAATGGTCAATGCAAATCACCACATGAAGTTACGTAAGGGATAATGTATATTGAGGCGGTGATTACGGGGGAAATAATGACCGACAGGTGGATTGAGCCCGACGCGCCAGCGGAGGGCTTAATCGTTCACCTGAAGGTCATTATTTCCCAGTAATCACCGCCTCAATATACATTATCCCGCTTAGAACACGGCCTACAACTAAATCATTCAATAATCGGACAAAAATAATTATTCAAATAGATTTTTTAATAGCGTTTTCAACGACAAAGCGGTTTCATTCGTAATTGGCACACAAGACACCACAGCTGCAACTGGTTGGCCTAATTAGTAGTGTCTTGCTGACAAAAAGCTCTTATCAACTGATTAATCCAGGTGTGGCAGAGCAGCGGTCGGTTGTCGAGAAATAATGACCGGTGAATATTGTTGATTGACCAATCAGAATCGAGTATTCAAGAGAGCCGTGTTCTAAAACGCATATAAACGAGCCTGATTATCAATTAAAAAGAAAATGAGTGGCAACATGTTGCTGGCTGCGGTGAATGCAGTGAGCGCAACAGAGGAAAAAAGGTAATAAAACTGGATTTAGAGATGGAGGGGAAAAAAGGCTGATTTGGTGCAATAATCAGAATGTTGTGTATTATAATTATAACATTGCACCTGAAACATGTATTACTCACTGTATTCACTTCAGTCAGCAGCACCGCACCGGTGTGTGCCCTCATCTCGCCGCTGTGCCAAATGCGCACACACACAGGCAGCCTGTCACCATGGACCGATTTCTACCATTCAAAATTCTCTATCTCCCCTAGGGGTGGGAATCGTGGAGTAACTCACGATACGATATGGTCACGATACTTGGCCCTCGATAACGATATTATCACTATACAGCGATTCTGCGATAATCGATATATTGGAAGAAATTTAACCTACGATACATCACGATATCTGTGTAACTGAAGAGAAAAAAATACCCCTAAAAGGCAAGAAGCAGGTATTATGTATTTATTAGCAGAATTGACATGAACTCTCTCAGAGTTCACTCACTCACTCATACCATTTTCGATACCATGGAGGAAAAGTTACACATTAAGTATTTTTATTATTATTATTAAAACAAGAAAACCTATATAACCTACCTACCTATATAATTTCTAAAAGTAGATATTAATGATCAAACATTTCCATTCATGTAGCCTACAGTATTTATGTTTTTGTTTCAACTACAAACATAAATAAACGTCAACTTGAAACTGTTTCAACTACCACACACAGCGTAATATTTTAGACTGTTTATTAAAATAAATAAATAAACATATCGATACTTGGTGCCAGTGTATCGATAACGTATCGCAAGTGGAAATATCGCGATACCGTGAGTATCGATATTTTGTCCCACCCCTAATCTCCCCCGGCTCCGCTTTTGCACAACAGTCGTCTTTCTGCTAGGTAGCGTTGCTTCAAAGTTTTCCACTTGCTGCGGAGGTTTTGCCACGGCTTATCAAACCCTTTCTCCCTCATTTTCCGCTCCTTTTCCAAAGGAGAAGATGGGTCACATGACGTGCAAATGCGGAAAATGTGTTTCCATTACACTTTTGCGATAAACTGCTATATCGACACGTCTGAAAAACCACCTCATGAGAGAGCAAAAACTTTTTCCGATATTTGGGAGGTTTTTCGAAATTTACGTGTTTCCATTACCCAATTTCTATTGCGATAATTTAGATTTTGCGCATTTCTGAGGGTAATGGAAACACGACTAGAGTCATGCAGATGGGCAGCCTTTACCTTGTCTTCATGTTTTCCTGCACAGAGAGCGCTAATGACATACAAAATGGGGACATTTCAAAATAAGTACATGTAACTCATCATCTGACGACGTAATTGGATCAGGTGGAGAAAGTTTTGAACATTTATGAAACAGAGGTGCTACATCCTGACTCATTTGAAGTTGCTTCTGTTTTTCATTCTCACTAATTATTCTGGCTCTGATGACCTCATTAGCACATCTTTGTTTGAGTTTTCTTACTCTAGCACTTTCAAGGCCACAAACATCGACCTCCAATCGTTGGTTTACAAAGTTTGTTTGAGCGTGCGAATGTTGACGTGTTCTGTCTTTGTGCTGTTTGCTATTTGATCCCCTCTCGTCTGTCTATGTGTGGTTAATACCTTTAGATCTTTTTCTCTCCTCCCTCCAGGCACACAGAGGATCTGCCTGATCATTCTGAACCAGCCTCTGGATAAGGATTACCTGCACATCCTCTGGAGTAAAGGTAGATACCTGAGAGATCACCGACACAGATCACACAAGCCTCTTTATATCGCTTAGATCCCAACTAGACCACCCATCTGCATGGGTTTGTGTCTAGCACGTGTTACCCTGTTGTTTTCCTTGAACGCTGCTCGCCCCCTCACTTAGTCCTCACACTCGACATCTTAATTGCTGTCATGTGAATGAAAATGGCTGCTCCCTGCCCTCTGCCCACAATTCCTGTGAGGAGCATTCTAATGACGGTGGAGGAAAGAATGTTCCTTTTCTGCTGCAGTCTGATTTTAATGACTCGTGTGGCTCAGAGCTTTGTATCACCCACAGGTACATGACCTGAACAGTGCTTATCCTGATCCACCCTCTGCTAAACAAGATATACAACAGCGATTTCCACCGCCTTCATATTTTGAAGACCCACTCTGTGCACTATTGCCTTGTTGGTAACGCTTTCTATGAAGGTCACATCTATAATGCATTATGAGCACATTCATAAGACATTATAATGCATTTTATAAGGCTTTATACAACTCTGTATAAATGTTTATAATCAAGCATGGTAACTTATGACAAGATTTATAAAGTATTATAAGTTTGTAGATATAATGTATTATAAGTTCAGCATTCATAATGCTTTATGTATATATGCTTTATACCGCCGTGCCAAAGTGACAACTGTTTGAAAGAATACTCTTTTTTATTTTACACTTACTTGCAGCCACAAATACTGCTTATAAGTCCTCATAACTGTGTTATAGTATCATACAATTGCTAATAACCTTATTGTTCTGTCACTTTACATAAAGCTCACAGTCGAGCCCTTCTTCTCTCAGATATTTGGGCATTGAACTTGTAAAACACCCCGTACGTACGTGGAGGTGACATCAACTCTCTGTTACTTAAAAGAGAGGCCTTCTGGATTTTCACACTGGACACTTCGATTGAAGACTTCGATTTACGGCCATTTTTGTAGTCCATTTTCTTTTCCACCTACTAGGTGGGTGTTCGTCTTATTATGCCCTCTGGTTCTAATGTCCACATCATAATAAAAAATTTGCCTCTGCTCTGGAGTCATCTCTATACTGTGTATGTTTTTATCCATTTATGTGGTATTTCTCCACTAATGTATTTTACACTATTCTTGATAAACATTGTGTGGGTCTCACACCATTTCTTCTATAGCTGTGGTATCTTCATATTTTGTACTACTACCACAATTTCAGATAAAGACCTCCTCTCAAAAGCCAAAATATATTTTTTCTTCTTGAGATTACATTTCATTATGACAGTTTGCACCTGATGCTTCTGTTTATGTGACATTCAAGTTGTTCTGATATTGCCGGTATGTTATCTGAGATATTCAAGTATCAATATTGCCAGTATCTCACATATTTGACTATTATGTATACTAGTTGAATTGTGTATTATTTTTAACAATGGCAGTCAATGGGACATTTGCCTATTTCGGTTCAGTTGCCCAAAATGAGCATTCAGACAGCGCCATAAACACTCAATGTACATGTTGTGACTTGTGTACTCACCACATGATGAAATAATAATCCAAAGTTACATCAAAGAAATGTTCATTTTCATAGTAAATCCAGACCGAGAACAAAACAAAGAGTAACCGAACCGAGTGTATAACTGTAGTTAGTTCCTCATTTGCCACAGCGCATGCCAGAGAGAGGTCTGTCACCCAGAGACAGGGTGACAGAGAGCAGGTTGGGCCCAGAGACAGGGTGACAGAGAGCAGGGTGGACCCAGAGACAGGGTGACAGAGAGCAGGGTGGACCCAAAGACAGGGTGACAGAGAGCAGGGTGGACCCAGAGACAGGGTGACAGAGAGCAGGGTGGACCCAGAGACAGGGTGACAGAGAGCAGGGTGGACCCAGAGACAGGGTGACAGAGAGCAGGGTGGACCCAAAGACAGGGTGACAGAGAGCAGGGTGGACCCAGAGACAGGGTGACAGAGAGCAGGGTGGACCCAGAGACAGGGTGACAGAGAGCAGGGTGGACCCAGAGACAGGGTGACAGAGAGCAGGGTGGACCCAGAGACAGGGTGACAGAGAGCAGGGTGGACCCAGAGACAGGGTGACAGAGAGCAGGGTGGACCCAGAGACAGGGTGACAGAGAGCAGGGTGGACCCAGAGACAGGGTGACAGAGAGCAGGGTGGACTGTTTGACCTCTCCTGCTGCGTTAAACCCCCAACCTGACAGCCTTAATCCCTACTAAACTCATCAATACTGGCTGCTCTGTGAGTGTGTGTGTGTGTGTGTGTGTGTGTGTGTGTGAGAGTGAGTGAGTGAGTGAGTGAGTGAGTGAGTGAGTGAGTGAGTGAGTGTCTGTCTGTCTGTCTGTCTGTCTGTCTGTCTGTCTGTCTGTCTGTGTCTGTGTGCGTGCGCGCACCCGCGCACCTTATGGGCATAATTGTAAACTTGGAGTTAAGTAGATGATTGATAAGCACTGGGATGACAGTTTTAGGATTTGTGTTGTGTGTGTTGTGCGTGTGTGTGTGTGTGTGTGTGTGTGTGTGTGTGTGTGTGTGTGTGTGTGTGTGTGTGTGTGTGTGTGTGTGTGTGTGTGTGTGTGTGTGTGCGCGCGCGCTCAGTAGCAGTGTGAGTGACAGGAGGAGTTTAGGACTGAAAGCTGCAGGGAGGGATTATGATGGCTACTTTATTTACAAGGTCATCCACACTGACTGCTTCTGCTGTCCCCACACTGTACACATGATATCACTGGCAGGATTCACATGAGGTAGGTGTGTGTGTGTGTGTGTGTGTGTGTGTGTGTGTGTGTGTGTGTGTGTGTGTGTGTGTGTGTGTGTGTGTGTGTGCGCGCGTGTGTGGCGTGGCGTGCGCGTGTGTGCGTCTTTAGAGTGTCTCTCCACGACATCTGCAGGGCGGCGAGCTGGCGCTCACCTCTCTCCTTTGTCCGGTTCTATAGACTGGACATCTCAGCCCGGCACAAGCGGTTCTGGGGCCCCACTGAGGAACCCGTCACCTCCTGTAGTGTCCAGTGCGATAACCACTGGACGCTACAGGAGATATGACATCCCCATAAGTGAGAACTCACTGAGCCTTGTGGAATAAAACTCAAGGTTATGAATATAACACCGGTTTTATAACAGGGCGTCCTCACTAGACTACCCTTCTTGACCTGGGCAGCTCGAGAAGACAGCTTGTAAAAAATCTGAGTTAATATCCGGCCTACTGTAGCTGGCATAGATATAGTGGACACGCCCCCCTTACGAAAAAGTCACATGTGGAAATCACATGTGATTTTGAAATATGTGGTTTTTGGACACACGTTTCGTGTGACTCAACCACATGTTTTAATATCACATGTGGATGTTCACATGTCAAGCCACATGTGGAAGTCACATGTGATTTTGAAATGCCACATGTGATTGACATGTGGTTTTAATTGTGTGGAATTGTGTGGAAAATCACGTGATTATGGAATATATGTGGTTTTTGGACACATGTTTCGTGTGATTCAGACCACATGTGATTGACATGTGGTTTTAATATCATGTGGATATTCACATGTGGGAAATCACATGTGATTCTGGAATATATGTGGTTTTTGGACACATGTTTTGTGTGATTCAGACCACATGTGATTGACATGTGGTTTTAATATCACATGTGGATATTCACATGTGGGAAATCACATGTGATTCTGGAATATATGTGGTTTTTGGACACATGTTTCGTGTGATTAAGACCACATGTGATCGACATGTGGTTTTAATATCACATGTGGGAATATTCACATGTGGATATCCACATGTGACCTTGAACCACATGTGGTTTTAGGACACATGTTTTGTGTGATTCAGACCACATGTGATCGACATGTGGTTTTAATATCACATGTGGGAATATTCACATGTGGATATCCACATGTGACCTTGAACCACATGTGGTTTTAGGACACGTGGTTTTGTGATTCCCTCCACATGTGAATATTCCCACATGATATTAAAACCAAATGTGATTCAATATGTTGTGGACCACATGTGGTTTTGGCACACGTTTTGGTTTTTCACATGTGATTCAACATGTGGTTGAAATGTGTAATTTCCATGTCCAACAACCACATGTGGTTCAAGATCACATGTGGGAATATTCACATGTGGTTGAAACACGAACCTTCCAACATGTGATCTTGAACCACATGTGATTGTTGGGACATGTGTTACATGCCAATTGGAATAACATGTGAAAAACCAAAACACATTTTTCCAAAACCACATGTGGAAAACATAGAATCACACATGGTTTCAACATTACATGTGGGAATATTCCCATGTGGATGGAATAACATGAACAACAAAATCACATGTCCTAAGATCACATGTGGGAACATTCACATGTATTAGTAGACAACCACATGTGAATGATCCCTTCTTTGACACATTTTCCACATAATTTCAGATTACATACAATTTGACACATACCAGTAGGTTATTTGCAACACACAACACATGTACAAGAATAAAATTCTTATTTATTAACAAAACTTCACCTTTTCATAACTGCATTTATCATACATCTCTAGAAAAGGGAGTGATTGACAGATCGCATGTACAGTGATCACGGAACAATTGCAGGTGAAGCTGCAGCTCTGATGGATGAAAAATAAAGATGGCAACAGCCACCACTTCAACTCCAAACGGGAGACCAAAATCAAAGGGAGTGATTGACAGATTGCATGTACATGTACAGTGATCATGGAACAATTGCAGGTGAAGCTGCAGCTCTGATGGATGAAAAATAAAGATGGCAACAGCCACTTTTTGGGGAGTTTAGCTCGATTGCCATTTTGTCCCCACTTACCCTAAATATACACTGTCTTTACGGTCACTCTCGATGCAGTATGGAGAGAGGGGTCATATTTAGCGATACAACAGTGGAGGCGGCACTACCGTTCAAAGGCAACAAAACACAGCGCCTAAAGCTCTATGCACATGTGTACATGTTGTGACTAGTTTATTCACCATGCTATGAAATAAGAATCCATAGTTGCATGAAACATTATTTCCATAGTAAATCCATACCGGGTCACTTCCTTGTTTGTCTGTGGACAGCGCTTCCACGCATGCGTTATTTGCACATGCGCTGTACACCCGGCAGCGATGTTTACTAAATATTTATTTACCTCAAAAAATAGTTTTTCTGCATTTTGGATTAGTACCCGAGTCACAAGATGTACATAGAGCTTTTTGGCACTTTGTTTTGTTGCCTTTGAACGGCAGTACCGTTCTATCGCTAAATATGACCCCTCTCTCCATACTGCATCGAGAGTGACTGTAAAGACAGTGTATATTGGGGGGATATGGCAATCGAGCTAAACTCCCCAAAAAGTGGCCTATCCCTTTGTAATAACTATGCTAGGGTGTCATGTGAGCTTCTTGTGAGCCTTCAGAACTTGGGGCTGTCATGTCCCTTTCAGGGACAGCTTCCTGTGAGACTTCAGAACTTGGGGGTGTCATGTCCCTTTCAGGAACACCTTTTCTGCCGCTGACAAGTCTTCTGATCTTGTTGGTTCCCCTGTGAAAATTTAAATATCATTAGAATAGCCCTGTGAAAATTTTAATATCATTAGAATAATCAAGGCAATTTCACAAACATACTGGGGTATTACAACCAAAACTAGGCAAACCTAGTGTAGTCCGGCTGTGAACTGAAACATTTGATTCAGGACTTTATATTCACAAATGGTCCCATAACTTACACAAAATCTATGATGCATAGAGCAACATTCTCAGAATTTTGGGCAACACCCTATGCCCTAAAACAGATGCTGTAAAATGTGCCATGGATAATGGATGGAGATGCAATAAATCCAACAGAAAATGCTACAACAGAATCTGTGCCCCTACGCCCCGACTACAATTACAGCTCTATTATGAAACGAATACAACCCTAACACTGCAGGGGAAAAAAGAGTGATACAGGCAGAGAGATACACCAGATATCAGACCAGAACACTAATTGAGCACAGATCGGCTCTTCTCCTTTCAGAGAGAGCCTGGAGATGCAAGGTTAGCCTTCTTCTAATGGCTTTTCGGCAGACAGGATGATGCCTTGTGGCACATCCCCTCCACCCCTTCATGCTCAGAACGCCCACGAGTTTAGCCTCAGGCAGGAAAATGTTTATCACATCACTGATGACATCACAATCGTGACAGACACCGCCAATTTTAATTAAGATATATCAATATAATATAAGCATGAATAAGGGTCAGGTTACATTCTATACGTTTTACACCCACTTTCAGTGATAGAGAAAACTAGAGAAACTTACGGTTCTTTGTCGCACTGCCTCACATCCTTCAACTTCTGGGCCATGCACTGTCTGATTAGAACCTCACTGGTGTTTGGGAACACAGCTTGCACTTGGTCTGTTGGAACAACAACAAAATACAAATTTACTTCAAGGTAAATTAAATTAAATAACTTAAGTTAACAAACAAAACAAAACAAAAAGACAGACCTCTTGACCAGAATATTTATTTTACACTATATTTTAGGCACTGTGTTTTGTTGACTTTGAGCCGCGATCCGCTTGGTCCTGTTTTAGTGCTGTCCATTTAACTACTGCACACCCCGACCCTCCAAACTGCACGGACAGTTGCTGTGAAGACGTGTATATCGATGTTTATTGGGGGCGATATGGAAAATTCGCTAAACTCCCCAAAAAGTGGCCTATCCATTTAAGTTTTTCAACTTATATCATCAAAATTTGCCATGATAGTTGTACTAAGGCATTTTCATACCATCATTATGGGCTCTGTTGATATGGGAAGAGTGAGATGAGTTCTTACCAATAATTAGCTTCACTTGGGTGGGGTCCAGTGGAGGCCTCAACACCCCCTCCACCTTTCTCCCTGTGACGGAGCACTCCAGGAGTTTCTCCACGGGGAAGCAGGCCGACATGAGGGTTCTTGTCCTTTTCGTATACGAGTTGGCTTTTATGGCTGCGCACTTCGCCGCTTTGTTCAGTTCCAGATTACATGGTGACTGTAAACATAACAAGTGGAACAGTTCAAGTTTATATGCACATACAGAATTTTAACATAATAAATCCCCCATTGCTATTACACTGTTGTTGCCATGAAGATGGAACTGCTTCATCTCTATGCTTGTTACTGGCTATAATAAGAAGAATCTCATCACACTCATTTTGGCCAAGTATATTTGCATTCAATGAATTTAACTTAGCTTAGAAAGATTTATTCCTGCATCTGGCATACTGCCCGATTTAACCCTCTGCACCCCGCCCACAGGCTTGAAAAAAAGCATGTTTTCTTTTAAAGCATAAAAGGCTCGACTGAAAATGTTCCTGGCATGACATTTTAATTTAATCAAATTATTGAAATAATCTTATGTCATACTAAAACTGCATATAGGATAACTCTGCACTCCCTCCACTACAGCCCTGAATGCACATGTCTACTATTTCAGCAGCACTCTGGTCTGCCTGCTGGGTCACTGGCAGGCAGGTAATGAACCATTTATCATTACATTATCTGTAGACCAATCACCCACACATCAGGAACAAAAGCAGTAGCTGGCCGAAACTGTAAAACAATAGCCTATGAAACAAACATGCTAATCACCAACAATAGGCTATTATAAAAACAGAAAAACAGGGATCCCCCCCCACCCCCCCCTCCACGAATCAAAAGGTTATCAGGAGCCGACCTGTGCCAGCCTTGTCGCAGCCCGCTCTCACACACACTTTGTCTCTGGGGCATCTTCTGATTGTAATGGACATTTTATTCATCCGAGACCAATTCAAGTCTGAATCATATTCAATCCCGAGAAAGTCTGGGTCATGAAATATTGACTACAAATCCGAGACATGACCAAGACTGCCAAAAATCGGTCTCGAGACCGGACTCGAGTACTACAGCCCTGCTGGACACTGAACTGAACGTTAGCCAGTACCGACTAAATACCTGTTTTTAACATCTAACTGACGGCATCTGATCTAGGAATGTAGTGAACCGAAGAACTACTACTGTATTCATCCCTATGCATGCTGCGCACTGTATTAGTCTGCAACAGTACTTGTCCTAAAAAGCAACCTGTGGCCGAATAGAGGCGTACATGTAGACATATGGTAGTAGTTCTACGGTTCAGAAAGGGCTGTTTGACGGCAAGCTAAAGCACTGTAAATGCTGTTAATGGAGCTTATACTGTATGTAAGCTGATTTGTTTAGCTGGGCCTTCTATTATGTGAATAAAATACATTTAGCTGCTGGCCCCGTGCACAGCAGTAGGGCTGCCCTCGACCAATATACCCATATACACTGCGATGGGAAACATATTTCAGAAAGCGTGTGCGATGGTTATGATTAACGTGATTAAGGACTTAGCACGATTACTTGGCCAATTAGTTGGCAGAAAGGAGGGGGAGACAGCTTTCGCGATTAAACTCGATGCGGCAGGATCACTGTCGTGCCATTAACGCCGGTAAAGAACAGCCTGGAGTGTAATATTGCTTAATTCCATCACTCAGCTGTTTGCTCCCTGCTAACTGCAGTAGCCTGTCTAGCTTGTGCAGGGCACCTCCATAAACAGTCCTTGATGAGGCACGTTACTTCGTTCCGGAGCGCTTAATGTTGTGAAATTGAATTTATCTAGCGAAATTATTAACACTAGCAATTGTCCGACCAACGTGAATCTGGTCGGACAAGAGCACATCAACCAACCGACCAGGAAGGGGCAGCCCTACACAGCAGTAGACTATTTTGCTTCTCTGGGAGCACACCAATCAGCATCTACTGGTCTATAAAATTAGAGATACACCACTGCACGCTCCACCAATACACCAGACCTGTATGGGGCAGTGGAAGGCAGGCAGACACACACACACACACAGGTCGGTGTAATTTTTTAAAAACTGATTCGATATTGTAAAATAAACCGTATCTAACCGGTATACCTAATTCTACCACTATGTGTTGCACTTGACTAGTGCTCCTGAGTGGAGCCCATAAATGACAGTAGACGACTGAATGGTGGAACAAACTTAGCTTAAACAGATATATACTTTCACCTGGTGGATCATATTGATCCAGCTGTTTTGAAGAACACACCAAGAAATACATGTAGTCCTTTACAGGCATCGCGATCTGACCTTCCTTTTCCCCAAAAATGTAATCATTTCACTATTTAATTTGCATGTCGGTTCAGCCGGTTGTCATGAAATCAAACCGGTTTAAGCTTGTACACCGAACCTGACCCGTGAAACCGACCCATCACACACACACACACACACACTTTCAATTCCAACTACTCCTACATACATTAAGCTTTTTGGACTTTTTGAGAAATTGCAGTTTGCGTTTCATGCTTTCGAGAAGAGAAGGGCATTAATCTTCTCGTCTTACGGGAATATGTCAAATAGACGAATCTCCTAAAATGTTGCTTTAAAGAGGTAACTTACAGTTGGTGATGAGAGTGGGCTTCTTCCCTGTGTGGAACGTCCTGGAGTGCACTGTAAAGAGAGAATATCCTCATTAATTATTTACTTTCAGTGGAAACTTCAGTCCCAAACACAAAGAACACAAATCCTCTTTCAACTCCAACTACTCCTACATACATTAAAGGGATAGTTTGGTTTGTTTGAAGTGGGGTCCTATCAGGTACTTACATACAGTCGGTGTACTACATGCAGTAGAATCCAGTTTGGAGAAATGGAGACCGGCCATGTCCCGCAAGTAGAGCTGTCTGCTGGGTGTGAAGGTGGCCAGGAGCAAGAACGTAAAAAAGAACAGAAAAACTATATAAAATGCTTCTATACTGCTCACCTGGCATAATCCACATCTCCACAAGCCCTGAGATGCCAAGTTGACATGAAAAGACATCATTTACACCCATTTTTTTGCTGAAATCTTCAATGTAGTCAGGCGGAGCAACTTCACTTTCACTATTTTGAGCTGCCTCTGCACCTGGCTACAGTGAATAATTCAGCTAAAAAAAGGGTGTAAATGACATATTTTCAAGTCAACTTGGCATCTCAGGGCTTGTGGAGACTTGGATTATGCCAGGTGGGCAGTATAGAAGCATTTTACGTAGTTTTTCTGTTTTTTATGTTCTTGCTCCTGGCCCCCTTCACACCCAGCAGACAGCTCTACTTGCGTGACATGGCCGGTCTCCAAACTGGGGCCGCGCTGGCTGCATTCTACTGCATGTAGTACACTGACTGTATGCAAGTACCTCATACAACCCCACTTCATACAAACCAAACTATCCCTTTAAGCTTTTTGGACTTTTTGAGAAATTGCAGTTTGCATTTCATGCTTTCGAGAAGAGAAGGGCATTAATCTTCTCGTCTTACGGGAATATGTCAAATAGACTAATCTCCCAAAATGTTGCTTTAAAGAGGTAACTTACAGTTGGTGATGAGAGTGGGCTTCTTCCCTGTGTGGAACGTCCTGGAGTGCACTGTAAAGAGGGAATATCCTCATTAATTATTTACTTTCATTGGAAACTTCAGTTCCAAACCAACGTTACTCCGCGCACCTTTCTCGAAACCATTTCCTTTATTGCGGTGTGGTCGCATCAAGCCAAGTACCCCTCACTGCAGGGTTGAGAAGCAAGCAGCATAGACTAGTGTTGCCGTCAACCACTATGTCTTACCACGGTAAATACGAAATATCAGAGGAGCACCTGAAGGCAGCATGAGGGGACGAGCCATTGATTGGCCGATTTATAAAATTGTTATTTATCAAATAGCTACTTAAATACAAACTGATCATAAAAATGAGCACTTGGAGAGGCATTAGCGTGATAAGACCTATCGAAAATTATAGAAACCACCATTGGAAAACAATTATCTGACGTGTTCTATGATTCTTTCACTTTCACCTTTCCCCATCAACTAACATGGGGAACCAGGCCTTAAGTGCCATACTGCAACCAGCCGCCAGAGCGGAGATCTAGAAGGCAGCTTCACTCCTTCAGGCTCTGAATGCACCCCTGGTCTTTGCACCTCCAAATGACAAAAGTTACTTGACATCAGATACATTAGAGATTGATTTTGATCAAATTCTACACATTGAATAATTGGGGGGGGGGGGAGTTGTGTCTGTGTGGGAAACACTGCATCTCACAGGGAAATGCCATAGAAGCATCTGACAAAGTGACAGAAGATTGCCTGTCTGTAGTGCCTTTACATTTCCTAATATAGTTTTACAATCACTCTTCAAACTAAGTCAGATGATGCAACTGAGGTTCAAGAGGTAACTTACAGGTGAGGACATAACTTTTTCCGCAATTTTTGAACCTCCTGGAGTGCACTGCAAAGAGAGAATATACACATTAAATATACACACACACACATTACAAATGCTACTGTTTTAATCTGGCTGCGTTGCTGTGGCAGTAGCTACTGCAGCACTGCTGTGGTAGCAGTGAGGGGGATCTTTTTGAAAGAAGAAAGAAAGAAAACATTTAAATAAATAAAGCCCCACTTTTACCGCTGTGGCAGTACTGTGGAAACCTAGCATGAAGGTGGCAGAATGAAATGAGTAAGATCAGTATGTGTCAACTCTGGAAAACAACTTTTGGCACCAACAACCAAACTGGGATAGTGACTCAAAAAATCATAACTAAAGGATCCCACTGAATAAAATAATGTACATATTAAAAATAAACCAAAGTGGTGCATAGAACAGGAAAGAAAGGAAAAAAGAATTCAAGAAAGAATTCAAGAAAGAAAGAAAGAGAAAGTCAAGTTTCAGTCTGCACTCACCTTGCTCATTTTGGCCAGGGTTGCCTGAGTCTCAAGGGGTGGAGGGATGGTGGTTGCTATGGTAAGATTCTCCAGGTCGTTCGTCTGACCCTCCATCTTGTAGCCTGGAGGCAAATAGGCGTTGAATCCCATGATGAGGTCAGGGTGACCTTTGAAGAGCTGGGACACTTTGCTGATGACCACAGATGTGTCGATCCTGGAAACGCAAAACAGGCACGGTACATTCAAATCCACTGCTGACGTAGACAGCGATGTAGTCTAGTCTGACTTGACTCCAGTCCAAGTGCTGGGCACATTTTCAGGACTTTTGACTCAAGACTTGGACTCAAGCATTCAGACTCGGAAATGGGAGACTAGGACTCAGATTCGTTCATACATCTTAGTGAAATCCTCATTTGAAATCCTCATTCTAAAACCCTATTCACTTTTCCCAAGAGGGTCCAACAACCTACTAGCAGACTCATTCCTGCGGTGCTCTATAGCAGGGGTTCTTAAACATTTCCGTTCAAGTACCATAAGGTAGGCTATATATATATATATATATATACATATATATATATATACATATGCGTGTGTGATTTCAGAAAATGCTGCTACTCCTCATGATTAATGCGTATGGTTTTTGTTTTTGCAATTCTCTGGCGGACCACCAGGCGGAGCCACAGTTAGGGAAACTATGCTCTATACCAGGGGAACTCGACCTTTTGTTCTAAGATCTATAGTATATAGAGCCTATACTATAGATAAGAAGATCTGGCATATACTGTATATATTGATACTGTGATATCATTCAACTTCATGCAAGGGCAGGCACAGCACGTGTTCCACCTACATGGGGATTCACACGTATGTTCAGTAATTTCAGACTGTGACTCAGGTAATGAGGACTTGACTCAAAAACTGGTGATTCGAGATATAGTGACTTTACTACAGCGCTGGACATAGATAAGCTTAGGAATGGGAATCGACTAATTTCACGGTCTCAACTCTCAAATGTCTTTTCCAATCAGATGTCTCCTCCACTGTTTAACATTTAAAATATCTGGCTCTGTTAGGACACCTGCAGGGGTGCTCTTTACACTTCCTGAAAGATTCTGTCCGATCGCTGTAAAAAGACAGAGCTGTGGCCGAACGCAATTTTGCTCAAACACACACACTTCGCAGAGTACTGCATGGATGACATTTTTGTAGGCTTATCCAAAAATCACTGTCATAATGGGTAAAGTGAATGGGATTTCTGTATGGGGATTTCAGTTAAATGCATGAAATAAGGTCTGTGAATAAAAAAAGAGTTATGAAACAGCCAAGTTTGTGTTCAGCAAGATAATCTTCACAAACGAGGAACACTTTTATGACTTGTTTTGAGCATTCCTTGAAAATCACATTTAGGCTTCACAAGTCATAAAAGTGTTCCTCGTTTGTAAAGATTCTTGCAGAACACAAACATTGCTTTTGCTTTTGTTAACCACACCTTGTACCCTGTCCCTACTGTAGATTACAGGACAGTTCATTATATTAGTGCTGCATCATGCAAATTAGTGATGCTACTGTACTGCAATCCAATAACCGAGACGAAGAACTCCTAATATGGCAGACCAATCAAACTAGAAAAGTGATAGAGCTTGGGTGCGGAACCTAACGCCACAGTGTGTTTTTGGTCAGACAAATCGAGCAGTGTCCTAACCTTCGAGACATGTGACCATCCATTATTTCCTTGAATTCGTAGTAAACTTCAGGCTGGTAGCGGAACTGCTGTTCCACTTGGTCCAAGTAAGACAAAGTACCCTTGGGAAGACACTAAAGGAAAATTCAGAATTATTCATCATTGTAGAATTTAGACTGTACTGTAAATTCTCTAATAGAGATGTATCAAAACAATTGGGAAAAAACAAGTTAGTTCTGTGCCACACATTTATAGTAAAAATGAATGCACTATTTATCAATTGTAATCCCAAATGACATCCAGGGTTCCTACACAGTTTCCATTTCAAAATTACATACTTTTTTTATTTTATTTTATTTTATTTCACCTTTATTTATACAGGGAAAAATCCCTTGAGAGCAAGCTCTCATTTTCAAGGGAGCCCTGTTACAGTAAAACATTTACATTGAAAACTAGGGATGCACCGATTGCCATTTTCTTGGCCGATTCCGATTTGCGATTTTTGAATAGTCTGACTTGCCGATACCGATTTTTGCCGATTCCGATTTTTTTTTCTAAAAACAACAATTAACAGCTTACACAAACGTTTTTGTAACTGTTTGAAAATTAAGATTCATAGAACAATTCTTACATCTAATGGGGATCCAAATAATCTTATCTTTTGCATGAAGAAGGACCATCTCACTCAAACACATCTCAAAATAAAAGTGTTCCAGGTTAGGCTACTGGACAGAGCTTTTTTGTGCAAATACAATGAATACAACAATTAAATTAAATCCAATAGCCTATATCCCACAGCTATCATGCATTTACTTTTCCAAAAGAAAACAGGTGCAACAGAACATCAAAATGATCCATGGACAAGGAGTTTATAGCCTGGCTCCAGACCAGTCCTCTTGAGTAGAGGGGAAATGAGTTTATGAGTTACAGTAACGATCTTCAGTCTGAATATCAGGCGGAGTTTACACACAGTACAAAGTTTGGTATGCGTATTTTTATCTGCCATCCGAAAAATTATCGTCACGCACAGAAATCCTTGCACACTTGTGAGTCCGATGCATTTTTATTATTATGTCCGTCGTTCTATTTGCAATACGAAACAAATAGTCTCTCCTGTATCTACGTAACAACATGACTGACAGGCTGAGGCACCAGCGCTGATGTGGAATGGAAAAGGCAGGTCGGGGAATGGTGGACACAATGCTCGCGTTCACCTCGCCAATCGGTTGTGCACTGTGGCCGGGTGCAGCAGCACTGCTTCCCGGGTAGAGAGAGCAGAGAGAGGGGGGCCAGTGAGGTGAAGCGAGCCGCTCAGACTTGACTCCAGCCGAGCGGGACTCGGCCGCATCTCTGTCTCCACGGCTTATTTTCGACTTGCATGTGTGACAAACTGCGAGATTTGTCTACTTCACTGACGGTGAAAAAAATCCACAACGAGGAAGGTATGCTGGCGTGTGTGGTGTGGTGGCTGGGTGCCTGTCTCGGTGCTTTGGGGTGCGCGCACGTCATGTGAAAATCGGCTCACAGAATCGGCTATTTAGAGTGACCGGCGCAGATCACCGATCGAGGCGGATCACGTGAAAATCGGCCATTTCCGGTCACGTGCCGATCGATCGGTGCATCCCTATTGAAAACATGTTACCAGACAAAACACAACAGCAGAGGATTACATCAAATAAAACAAGAGCACACAGTTTGCAGGGTATTTTCAAGGAGTAGTCTAAAAGAATTAAAAGGAATAAATTGGTCCAATTTTAAAATATTCTGGAGCTTATTCCATCTGTCAGGGCCATAAAAAGAAAAGGCAGTCCTTCCTAGGTCTGTCCTTACACGAGGTATAAACAATCTGATGTGGGATTGTGAACGTGTCCTATAGCATATATCACTGAGACTGATCAGCGATGATAGGTAGGAAGGAAGCTTCCCGATCAGGGCTTTATAAATGAATAATAGACAGTGCTGCTCCCTTCGAGCCGACAGAGCAGGCCAACCCACTTTCTCATATAAAATACATTGATGCGTGAGAAATCTATCACCAGTTATAAAGCGCAGGGCACTGTGATACACCGCATCAAGTGGCTTTAAGGTAGTGGAAGTGGCATGTGCATATACAACGTCACCATAATCCAATACAGACAAAATTAAGGACTGAACAACGGTCTTTCTAGATTCAAATGAAAAACAGGCTTTGTTCCTGTATAAGAACCCGATTTTTCGTCTCACTTTCTTGGTAAGGTGTTCCACATGGGTCTGAAATGTTCTTCTCCATATGCACAGTTCCATACTTCTCGTTAGATTTCTCAGACTATTCGCAATAACTTTGCCTACAGTGATGTCATGCTCTGTTTAAGTGCAAGTAATGGATGCTTCAGGCAAACAAATGCTCTGCGAGCACCGCCTCTTCCTACATCCACCACATTATTAAAACGTACTCCTTTTCATTGCTTGGGAACAAGAAAAATAATTTGACGTCCTGTATTTTTCATAAGATATGGATGTTACAGTTCCCTGCACTACACCACTGCCGTTGCTATGCGCTAGGACCAAAAAATTTAATATTTCCGAGTCCGTCTTGCTTTCTCAATCCTGAAAATGCACCTCAGAAAGCCTTGCAGACTGCCCCCAAATGCACACGTGTGTCTAAAAGAATACCAGTGGCAAAATACGCCAATAAAATGTATTCCATTACAGAAAACTGAATACATGCCTTAAAATGTATTTTTTAACGTATTCCACTACATTACTCAAATAAAGTAACCTATTCTGAATACTTTTGGAATACTTAAATTTACATATTACATTAAGCTACATAATTTAGTGGATACTTATCCAAAGCGGCTTACAATAGTGCATTTTGTCAACAGTAGTGAATTCAACTATGCAATGCAGTTTGCATGAGCCAAGGCCTTTTAAAAGGAAGGAAGGATTATCATTTGTCAAATGAAGTGTGAACAGTGCAGGTGTCTCAGGGACGGGCAGATAGAGCAGCAGGGTTGTAGGGAGGCAGGTAGGCTACATTGTGCACGCCAACAACTTGCGTGCTTCATATGAATTTTAGAGCAAGTAAAAATATTCCCTTCAAGTATTCAATTTTTTTACGAAAGGAACTGTATTCAGAATACCACAAATTTAAAATGTAAGTGGACTGAATAAATAATACTAATATTTTCTATTCTGAATACAGTGTTCTGAATACATCTATTCAGATACTTCCCAACACTGCCCCTTGGACCTGGTTTTGCCTGCACTGGCTCTCCACTATAAATAGCTTGAAACAAAAATGCTTGTATTGTATGATACAATTATTTTGTAAATTCCTAATTTTATATTTTAGAAAACCAAAGTCAAGATAATCACAAGAGACAGTCAGGAAACAAATATTTCCCCATACTCTTATTTTCATACTTTCCCAGACCGACCAGACGAGGCACCGTTGAAGCAACCAGGATTTTGCATGTATTGTTGAGGGGTTCCTATCTGAAGGAACCCCCAGGGGGAACAGGGAGAACATGCAAACTCCACACAGAAATCCTTTATTTTTGATGACCCAGGACCTTCTAGCTGAGAGGCGACAGCGCTACCACTGTGCCACTGTGCCACCGTGCCCCTCAGATTCCCTACCTGTGCAGAAACCCTGTATACTAAGTTGGTAATGTTATTTTTATTTTATTTTTTGGAAAAGGCTATAGTAACATTATTAGGATTTAATCTGTTCACATTACCTGTGCAATCGCCTTTTCAATACAGTCCTGAATGCAGGATGGAATGCCTGTACATTAAACAGAATTTTAGTACACAACATATGCAGTGATAATGAGAAAGCTTAATGTTATTTCATCTTCATCTGTTATTAGTCAAGCACCCCACCAACATCTACCCAATCACCATCTATTGCCATGTACTCAATATATCAATCAGTATTAGGGCTGGGACGGATCACGGATAATCCGTGACCCGTACGGATCAGCCCCCACGGTTCGGCACACGGTTCGGAACGTCGTGGTCCGCGGACCCCCCCCCCCCCCCCCACCTTTCGTTTCACTTAACGTTTAACGTTAGTGTATGAGAACGCCTGCAGCGCAGCCAGACACAGACAGGCATCATCATGGCAAGCACAGTGAGCTTCCTCATCCCTTCGCTGTAAAGTCTCTCTGAAGGCTGTGGCTAGTGGCTACTAAAGACAGCAAACTTATTTCAACACCTCTGAAAAAGCACAGGAATGCGAGCAGCATGTTGCGCGCTGCACAAGACGAGAGCCACAACACGCACACACACACGCGCACACGTTTCACGAACACATATCACCGGACGGTGAAATGTTGCCTTGGACACATAACAACAAAACAACACATGGGGCCACCGAGTAGCTTAACGTAGCATCAACGTTATGTTTCCAGACTCACCCGGTCTGGTCTGTACCCGTGTCATGTGACTACGTTAGCACGCAACAGCCAGGAAGTTAGGCGCAGTGCCACCTAAAACAGGAAGTTGGGTTGTTTTGCCTTCAGAGTAAAAGCTTAAATTGTGTCATGAGAAAAAAATATTTTTTGAGCTGTGCAGGGCAACAAATGGTTAGAGAAGTATAATAGTATTAAAATTTCAAATCAAAAATCTAATTTTGAGAGAAAAAATCTGATATAGCCTATTTTTTTTTTTTTTGCTGGTCCGAAAAATCCGTGATCCGTGGCTCAAAATCCGTCACACGATCCGATCCGTGGGTTTTCTGATCGGTCCCAGCCCTAATCAGTATGGAATAGGGATGGGCATCAATAAATATAAAAGCGGTGGGCTTGAAAGGCTGCACTTGTTGAACTTAAACTGACTGGTAGTTGTTGGACCCAGGGCCGCTGCAGGGTGCCCGATAAGAACTTAACCGGATGCTAGTCTATTTCTCAATTATCTTTATTAACATGCCAGTTAACACACGCTCTTTCAATGGTTCAGTTTGTGTGTGGTTCTGAAAACAATAAACAACAGAATTGAATGTGTGTCACAATTATGTATTATACTATAAACTGTCGATTTAGTAAAGCCCACAGGAATTGTAACTCACAAATGTCAGTAAGCGATATTACAGTGTGCATGTAACAAGGCTAATATAAAATAATAATAGCGATAAACATCCGACTTGGGCTATCAGGTAAGCACTGAAATAGCCCAACATTACATACAGATGTAATTCAGTAGAGACTAAGAATGGCACATGGTCTGCTGCCATCTAGTGGACGAAAAAAGGCACTGCAATAATATTCCAGGCCTGGATCAGTGACTGATGTAATGTGCTAGTCTGGGTATGATATGATAGCGGATATCACCGGATATGATAGCGGAACCCCCTTGTGCGGCATGTGGCTAGTTGACGCTAGCTTGACACTAGTTATATAGAAAGAATACGACTTTGTAAACACTTTGGTTTTATCCAAAATGGCACAGCCGCCACCATCGCCTGACACACCGACCAAAAGTGTAAACGAGGATGCGACGAGACAAAAGAGGTATCGTTAACGTTAGCTAATCATGCATGCCGTCTGCACACAGCTATTTTTGTATTTAATTTCGTCGTTTTTTATGCAGATAAAACATGAACAAAGATTATATTTACTGTAATTTTATTGTGACGTTACAGAAGCAACATTTAGATGTAATATTATTGATCTTGAGTCGATTTTCTTAAAGTGTTGAGCGAGGTTCCCGTGGAAGTTCAGTGTCTAGGGGCGTGGTCTAGACCGGATTTCAGAATCTTGAACGATGCAAACCAGGCTCTTTCTCCGCAGGAGGAAGAGACTGGTGACGCGAGGTTAACTGAGTCTGAGTGGGTGGAGCTCGGTTCAGCGGGTGCGAGTAGACTGCTGGTCTGGAGTCAGCTGCTGAGCTGGATACATGCTTTTGAGTGAATGACTCGTTTCACTATCAGAAATGTATCCATTTTATCCAATAACATTTAGAAAGTGCTGCATGATTAAATTATTGTAGCCCGTTCAAGTTAGCAGACTCAGAGCAACTCGAGGGTTACACCGAAAGTTACCCAGCAGACTAGCAGAATCGGACGTCTCTTGTGAGCTGCTCTGGGTGGGGGGCAAGGGTGATTTCCCAGGTCCTGGGGGTAACGGATTCAGGTGACTCAAAAACCCAACTCTTTAGTGAATGACTCATACAAACTTGAGTTAGTAAAAAGAGTCAAACCTCCCATCACGGTTTGTTCTCAACAGAAAAACTGATGATTCTACCTGCATCGCCCCCATATGGGGGAGGCAAGCTACGGCTGCATAGTGGTGGATTATTAATTTAGTCGAAATATTGTCTTTTTCCTAATATGGGCAAAAACCTGAGGTGTGCATGTAACCGGTCACTATGTACAGATCATATTTACATCTGGAATGATTGGTTATTGATAAGTACCTCACACAACCCCATGTCCAAAAATCCCAACTATCCCTCACTGCAAATTATGAAAATAACCACATTTATATTGATCTAACCTTCTTGGCTTTCTGTGGTGGATCTACATCGACCACCTCATCCTCCTTTGTCAATGTCCTCCTCTTCCTCGGTGCATGTGCGGTTTCCATAATGGCAGGTGCGGCAGCCAGCCACTCCTTCTCAACCCTTTTGATTTCTTCATGACTATCTGTAAGGGTTAAAATAGGCCTGGGTTACACAAACAAATGAACTGTGCAACAATAGATTATGGTGATGACACAAGAACATCTCTTAACTGTTGATGACAGGGGCGCTGAATGAAGGGCATGGTCTACTTAACTTAAAATACTATACTGATACTGTACACAACATGGTAAGGTCACTATAAACCCACAAAGAGTTAAGTCCATATCAGAGTAGTATTATAGGAAAACTATAGGACTAGTCTAGTGATGTTCCATAACATACATAAAAAAATTGTCCCCCCAAACTGTCCTGCACACACACACCCCCGTCAACCAAACTGTCCGTCCTGCGCAACACACACCACCGTAAACCAAACTGTCCGTCCTGCACACACACACCACCGTGAACCAAACTGTCTGTCCTGCACACACACCACCGTCAACCAAACTGTCTGTCCTGCACACACACACACACCACCGTCAACCAAACTGTCTGTCCTACACACACACCACCGTCAACCAAACTGTCTGTCCTGCACACACACACACCACTGTCAACCAAACTGTCTGTCCTGCACACACACCACCGTCAACCAAACTGTCTGTCCTGCACACACACCACCGTCAACCAAACTGTCTGTCCTACACACACACCACCGTCAACCAAACTGTCTGTCCTGCACACACACCACCGTCAACCAAACTGTCTGTCCTACACACACACACACACACCACCGTCAACCAAACTGTCTGTCCTGCACACACACCACCGTGAACCAAACTGTCTGTCCTGCACACACACCACCGTCAACCAAACTGTCTGTCCTACACACACACCACCGTCAACCAAACTGTCTGTCCTGCACACACACCACCGTCAACCAAACTGTCTGTCCTACACACACACACACACACCACCGTCAACCAAACTGTCTGTCCTGCACACACACCACCGTGAACCAAACTGTCTGTCCTGCACACACACCACCGTCAACCAAACTGTCTGTCCTACACACACACCACCGTCAACCAAACTGTCTGTCCTGCACACACACCACCGTGAACCAAACTGTCTGTCCTGCACACACACCACCGTCAACCAAACTGTCTGTCCTACACACACACCACCGTCAACCAAACTGTCTGTCCTGCACACACACCACCGTCAACCAAACTGTCTGTCCTGCACACACACACACCACCGTAAACCAAACTGTCTGTCCTGCACACACACACACACACACACACCACCGTCAACCAAACTGTCTGTCCTGCACACACACCACCGTCAACCAAACTGTCTGTCCTACACACACACACCACCGTAAACCAAACTGTCTGTCCTGCACACACACCACCGTCAACCAAACTGTCTGTCCTGCACACACACCACCGTCAACCAAACTGTCTGTCCTGCACACACACACACCACCGTCAACCAAACTGTCTGTCCTGCACACACACCACCGTCAACCAAACTGTCTGTCCTGCACACACACACACACACCACCGTCAACCAAACTGTCTGTCCTGCACACACACCACTGTCAACTAAAACTGTCCGTCCTGCACACACCACGTCAACGTTCTAATCATACAATATTGTCATTCTACATAGTTCTATATCATGTTAGAGACTAAACCATTAATCATACAATGTCATTCTACATACTGTAGTTACATCAGTCAGACATATCTAATTATCCAATAATATAATTCAACATAGCGCTGCATAAACGGCAAAGCATGCAACTACAAGGAATACGTCTGTAGATGTATGAAGATTTCTACATTTCCAAATGTTGCTGCCGCAGACTGAAATTGCGATTGTTTAACTTGGCGATGGAATGGCAACCACATGGCATGGCCGCCATTATGCACAGGTGCAGAGAGCAGACCTGCGGGTGGGGGAGGGGAAGCTTAACGCTACTTCCAATGTCATACATTGCGACTAAAAGTATATTTGTAGTTGTGTTTACTTACCTCTGACTGCCAACACTTTAGCCAGGTACATTTTCCAGCCATGTTTGGGTGGTTTGCGGGTGTGGCATCCGTGTTCAACCAAACCAATTAAGTCTGGATTATTTTTAACAAATCGTTCTTTGAGTATGCTGACCTCGTTGCCTTCTGTCCAGTGGACAAACACCCAGGGTTCCGCCTCTGCCATTTTATTACTTACTTATTATTTTACTCTTTTTGCTATACCTCTCGGGACTCCGCGTTCTAGGGTGCACTTCAGCGCCAAGGTCTGCGCGCATGCGTAGACACCGCTAGTGCTGGGGCCTTCATAAATGTTTTGGTAGCGCCTGCATACCTTGTCTCACGGTACGTGCACATCATGAAACGCTCGGCGGCTTGCCTCCTGTGAAAGCCGCTTTGACGCTGAATCTTGATAGGCTGTCTTGCTCTATTTCCGTGTCTGATTGGTCCATTTACCTCGCGCCCCCTGCCGCTGGAACCGCCCACAGCGTTTCACTGGCGCCTGGCGGTCTCTGCTTCAGCTTGCTGAACATGTGGGTTCAGGCAATACAACTTCTTCTGCTCTTTCTGGCAGACTGGATGCCTTTTGGCACAAAAGGTCTTGAAACAGTCTTTGTTGTGCCCTGGCTTAATACAGCAGCAAGCATGTGATGTGGTTAAAGAGACAGTTCAGAGCTACATTGGTTTTGGGGAAGTTTACCTTGAAACAAATAAATATGGCCTTGGTTTAGTCTGACTCTGAAGCATGTCAACAGCAATCTCAGACTAACTTGGTTCAATATGTTGAGTGGATTTAAAGAAGAAGAAAATACAGCAGAATGAATGGACGATATTGTGTGGCTCTCCTGCACTGCATGCTGCAGCAGTTAATTAACGGCCCCCTTTGAAGTTGCAGACTGCAGTTGGACAACAGAGGTGGGGGATGGTAGCACAAGTTGTCATTTGTGAAACTGGTGGCTTTTTTGCCTGAAAGGATTGTAACCCTCGCCATGAGCCCTGTAAAGTGACCTTTTATGTTCATCAAAGGTCGTAGATAGTTGGGTTTTAGTGTGTTTCTAGGTAAAAAAAAATCTGCAGAGCAGCTGCACATTTTTGATAGTCAAATCTACTGCTTCATCAGAGATGCTCACAAGTCTTTGAGGTGCAAGTCCAAGTCAAGTCTCAAGTCCCTATCGATGAGCGTTCTATCATCTACTGCATGCCATCCGGTCTGCATTGATAAAAATAAGGAATCCAAAGCATGTAGCATTATCATCACTCCTTTATCTATTACAATACAGTAGCAGCAATGATTAGTGATGACATTAGTAGACATTTCCTTAATGTTAATTAAACAAAAAATACAATTTGTTAGAAAGAAAAATAAAGATTGTTCCCAAGTCCCAAAGCTTCAAATCGAAGTCAAGTCCCAAGTCTTTGATGACGAGTCTCAAGTCAAGTCTCAAGTCACTGTGTGTTACTTAAGTCCCACTCAAGTCCAAGTCTCAAGTCCAAGTCCCCATCTCTGCTTCAAGATACAAGATGTTTATTGTCACTCGCTTTACAAGTACAACCGTGTGAAATTCTTGGGCTGCGTTGTGACCCTACATGTCACAGTTATCATCATCATCATCATCATCAGTACACGTGTCATTATCACTCACTCTTGTATCTGATATCCAACATCAGGAAATCTTCATCAAAGTTACAGTGTTACACTCTGTCGTATAGTATTGCATTTTTCCCATGTTATATATTGCATATGCTCGGGGGGGTTTGAGTCATTACTGGGTGTGTTTTATTTGTTATTTAAGAGTCTGGTGGCCTGGGGGATGAAACTGTACAGCCTGCTTGTCCGAGTTTTTGGGGTTCTGTATCTCCTCCCTGATGGTAGCAGGGAGAACAGTTTGTTGAGTCTTTGATTATTTTCTGGGACCTCTTGAGGCAGCGCTGAGATAAGTTCTGCAGTTCCGGCAGCTCGCAGCCTGTTACGTGCTGGGCAGCGCGTCTCACTCTCCTCAGTGATTTGAGGTCCTTCGCAGTCCCGTACCAGGAGGTGAAGCAGCCGGTCAGCAGGCTTTCAATGGTGCCTCTGTAGAAGTCTTTGAGTATCATGGGACTCAGGCCGAACTTCTTTAGTCGCCTGAGACCATGCAGGCGTTGTTGTGCCCTTTTGGCAACAGAGGTGGTGTGGCTGGTCCAAGTTAGGTCCTGGTGTATGTTGACACCTAGGTACTTGAAGCTGTCCAACCCTGTGCCGTGCTGTAGATGGTGATCGGGCGGTGCTCCCCTCCTTCTCTCCTGTAGTCTGTGATAACCTCCTTGGTCTTAGCCACGTTCTGGGAGAGATGGTTGTCCTGGCACCACTGTTCCAGGACAGCCACCTCTTTCCTGTAGGCCGTCTCGTCGCCGTGATCAGCCCCACCACTGCTGTGTCATCAGCAAACTTCACGATGGTGTTTGATGTTTGGGTTTCCACGCAGTCGTGGGTGTGTACCAGTAGGGGCTGGAGACACAGCCCTGCAGCGCTCCTATTCTGATGGTCAGAGGGGAGGAGATGCGATCGTCTATTTTTTACCACCTGTTGTCGGTCTGTGAGGAAGTCCAATATCCAGTCACATATCGCTTTGCTCAGGCCTAGATCTTTGAGCTTCTCGACCAGCCTGGAGGGCACAATGGTGTTGAACACTGAGCTGTAGTCCACAAACAGCGTTCTTACTTTTGTGTCCTTTCCCTCCAGGTGGGAGAGGGCCGTGTGCAGCACTAGGGCTACGTCTTCTGTGCTCCTGTTGGCGCGGTATGCGAATTGCAGGGGCTCGTGTGTGGAGGGGAGCAGGGGGCGGATGTGTGATATTACTAGTTTTTCCAGGCACTTGCTGGCTATGGGGGTTAGTGCTATTGGTCGCCAGTCGTTGTATATAACATTACCTTCACATGTATTTGTATCCGGCGTCTTGCAAACCAGGTTTGTGCACAAATCTACTCCACTTAACTAACTACATGAGTGCATGCATTTCCATGGATCGACTGTATTTCTCCATGGTCTTATCTGCCTTTTGAATGAGTCAACAGAATTGGCAGACCATATGTGGGCAGAGCATAACTTGTGTGCACTGGTGCAGCCAGTGTTCACAATGACGGAAAAACATTTTTCCCCCCATAAATGCAGTATTGTGGGTATCGGACGAATGGGGTCATCCCTATGTTCCCCAGGTCCTATGTTCCCCGGGTCCTATGTTCCCCGATTGGGGCCGAACGCAAGTCCGACCTCATGCTAGTCTGACCTCACGCTAGTCCGACTGGGGCCGGGTGCGCCTGTGAGGTTAGGGTTAGGGTGAGGGTTGGGTGGGGGTTAGGGGCCGTCAGCACCCGGCCCCGGTCAGACTAACGGTCGGACTAGCGAACGCAAGTCCGACCTCACGCTAGTCCGACCTCATGCTAGTCCGACTGGGGCCGGGTGCGCCTGTGAGGTCAGGGTTAGGGTGAGGGTTGGGTGGGGGTTAGGGGCCGTCAGCACCCGGCCCCGGTCGGACTAACATGAGGTCGGACTAGCGTCATAGAAAGGGTTCTATGTTCCCCGGTCCCACAAAATCGGGGAACATAGCACCCGGGGAACATAGGACCCGGGGAACATAGGTACGCTCCCGGACGAATCAGCGTGACGATCAATCCCCCAGAAATGCTGATCCCCGTAGCAGTTAACTAGTATGAGTAGTGCCAATGTTAATATCTCAAAAAATATACATCACATCGCTTATATTTTGACATTCTCAGTAAGAGCAAAAGTAGCTCAAGAGTTTAATATACAGTTTAACATGTCGTACAAACGTTGTGTAACTGTCGCAGTTTTTAAAATGTAAGCAGCAGAGCCAGCTAGAGTGAGATGCTCAAGCTCCCATGGCTGTTTTGCACCAGTTTGTTAACCTTATCGACTGATCCCTCATACTGTATGTACTTTTGGAAGCAGGGACAAAGAGGTTAAAGGTCTGTGATGTCACAACAGGAGTGGCCTCAGTGGCGGATTTAGGCTGTTTGAAGGGCAGGGGTGAAACTATTAAAAGGGCAGCCATCCATGGGGTCCCACCAACATGGAAAAAGCTATGTTGTAGGAATGACAAAGTATTGGAGGTAAACGCTGATCCAGCAAGCCGCTGGCATCGTTTATTGCATACAAGACAACAGGTTGTAGGCTAGCTAGTAGAGCGGCTAACTAGCTGGTAGCTGCAGGCTATGAAGAGTGGCCTATAGTTGCCTCCTCAGCGAGGTGGGTCGGACTAGCTGGCAGTCCCCATCCAGCCATCCTCAAGTTTCTTCACCATGCCTGCCGCATACAAGAACAAATTCAACTGCATCATAACGGCTCATTGTACTGCCCACAAATTACTCTGACCTGAACAACACAGCCCTAAAGGCCCTGACACACAGGCGACGTTTGGCTGTCGTCAATGGACTGTCGCGTCTGTCACCCTTGTTTTTGTGGCAAGTCCCACACCGTTAACTCTAGTCGTTGGGTTTTCCAGCCGATAGGACATGTTGATCAGCATCGGGCTGTGTGGGTGAGAGAGATCACATCAGATTGGCTGGTCAGCTGAAGCAGCTGCAGGATAAGAGAGGGCACGCACACGACCTTCTGCTCAATTTTTCAACTTGATCACATCTGGTAATTCCATACACAAATGTTCTCATTATCCACCTCCAACTTTTTCAAGCAAAAGACTCGACAAGGGCTGACAACACCAGTGCAACTTTTTCAGACATATCCTCTTAGAAGCAGTGAGAGTAGTGTGAAAATGGTAGGCAAATGCTGCTTTGTTTCATAACATATGGAGTCCTAGGTCTCACGCAGGGCCAGAACCTACTTGCTGGTCGGCTGTGGTCATCGGGGTGTGTTCAAATGCAACGTTTTGTCCCGGAGAAAGGTGACATGATGCAACACAACATTCTGCCTTCACTGCCATTTGCCATCATTGCATGTGTCCAGGACAAGGGGGACCACTTGCTCCCCTTTTTATAGAACTGGCCCTGTATAGGCCTGCTTTCACTCACGGGAGGCCTGCTTTCGCTTAGCAGCAGGTTCTCTGGCCCATGAAGCTTGCTTTTTCTCAGCATTAGTCATAGCCCTCAGTGATATCATTCGCTTATATAAGAAGATTATGACATCACTTTTTACATAATTAGTGATGTCATAACATGATTTTGCTCTTATGACATCACAGATGATATCATCAGTGGGACTCTTATGTCTTCACCAATGATGTAATAACTCCTTTTATGACATCACTGGTGGCATCACAATTGCTCTTATGACATCACTGATGAATCATCAGTGGGACTTATTACATCACTTCCGGGACAGACAGAGATTGGATGAGTTGAGTTCCCTCCCCCTCCCTCCCCTGATATGTGAAGCACTTTGGGGTGTCCTGAAAGGCGCTATATAAATCCAATAACTTAATTAATAATTGCACAAAGCCCCTTTTATATAAAATTAGAGAAGATTGTATTGTGCCACATTTTCTTATTCACCTTGTGTTTGAATTATGTCTTGAAAAAATATCAGGAATTGAAATTACAATCGGAAACTTCTGAACTCATAACTGATTCATAATGTGAGTCAAACTAGGTTTGACCAGGTGAGACATACGTTTTAGCAGGTAAAACAGCTGACAGGAAGTCGTGTTACAATGGGTCAATTGGCTGCATAAGGTGAATTTTGAAGCTAATCATTCAATCACAAAAATGAAAGACAACACATGAATTTTGCATGCTGGCTACATTGAGGCAGTTTATAGCCAAGTCTGTCTACTGTTTATTTGGGTGCTGTGTTTTTATTTAGAAGGCGACGTGATTAATGTATTTGACAGGTTACTTACAGGCTATTGTGCAACAAAAAATGCTCACCAGTACCAAGATAGCATTCTTTTTGGTAAATTTGAAAGACGGCAATTGAATCATTTTGAGAAATATTGTGTAGAGACTTCTTTAAATATACTTGTTGAGGATTATGCTGTATTTTCTGACAAAGCCATAATCAATTCTCAGGTCTATAAAAGCACAAAGTATAGAAAAGCAACCAAAAGAAATGATTCAGTAGTTGAAACACGCAATGGTACAGCAAGTCAAATTGAATCATTTGTGTCTGTCAAAACTTTGACTGGAGAACAGCATGTTTTTTGCCTGTTAAGAACATTACAAACAGCAAGACTGAATACCATCACACCACCCGCTCACTTGTTGGCTCCACATGGTGCAGCTATAAAGCACATCCATGCAGTTGATGATGTTGGCAATCTCACAGCTGTAAAGCCCACAGATTTGTGTGGTAAATTTGTTGTATATAAGAAAGACACATGTTTCATTATCTGTTTGTTGCCAAACCTTTTTGAGAGGGACTAAAGACCGATATTATTTTTTGCTGCTTCAGGTCCAATGTTGTGGAATTTTCGAGTCACAATATTATCCCTTGTTGGTTTCCCTGCGATGGCTCGCCCATTTCGCTGGCTCACAGCCGCTTGCCAAGCTGATGAGCAATAGACCTGTCATTAAGTCCCACCATGCTTTTTGAATGGAGTTTGGTTACGGATTTGCCTAACCTATAAACTATCTAGGCTACTTGTCACCACCATATCTAGCTTTACATGTTGTACATCACCCTCCATGGCATATGTGAAGTCCTTTCTGATGGCTTCTTGACGATATCAGGCCTCCTTGGGATATAACTTTTAACAGTGACGGCTGCCATGTATTCTCAGTGCTGTGCTGCAGTCAAGCCGTGTGTGTGTCAGAGGGGCGTGGCTTATCGATAGGTCAATTGTGGCTCGCCACGACGCCCTCCTTACTCGAGTATTCCCAAATGTAATGTACTAAGCATTGGGTTTGAATGAGAAAATGTACTGACTTTAAAAGGTAATTCATAAGCATTGTTGATTATTTTTAAATATACATCTGTTGTGTTGCTGTTATATGTTTATGCAATTGACATGTTTACTGTTTTCTATTTTGGTCTGTCAATGTGGTTGCATTGGAGGATTGTTGCTAATTGATGAGCCAGCTTGGCAATTTCTTACTCTGGTGAATCCAATGACTTCTCACTTTGGAAATGTCAGCGAGTGTGTTGATTTGCACCAAATAAAGACTTCTTAAGATGACCCATGTGCTCCAGTGACCTTCTGTTTGATGCTGATGTGTTCCTGAACTGCACATGCACCGGCCCTCATCTCCCCAACTGTTTTAGCACATGAACTCAGGTTAGGACTAAATGCCTCTATGCATAAACAGAAATGCATCTGAACCGGCTTCCGATAGCTTAACTCCATACCTGATCAGTTGTTCATCTCTTTAGCACTTTTAAATTGAAAAAGGAAAAGTAACATTTTAAATTGAATTACATAATTTTATGTAAACTATGCATTCACGTTTATAAGTTGCAAAGTTTTAAACCACATACGTGATATTAGTTTCACATTAATTCCATAATTCACATTTTAAGTGTTTTTATTTTTACATACATTTAAAATGAATACATTACTGTACATTTGACCTATTTATCTGACAAAGGTTGCACGTGTTAATTTTACATTTTCCACATGTGATTGCCTTTATTCAAATGTCAACTAGTTTGTGAAAAAGTGTTTCACATGTGAATACTACTCACATGTGGTTAGGTATTCATTTCCATGTGAGTAGATCTAATCATGTGTGAAACTCAAATTAATTTCAGCTCACATGTGAGTAGATACAAGCACATGTGACTTTGACAACTTTATTTTGTCACATGTGGAAAATGTCATGTCACATGTGACATTGACACATTATACTTTCACATGTGAACATTTTTATTTCACATGTGAATAAATCATAATCACATGTGAGATTGCATGTTTCACATGTGACTTTGACACACATAACATTTTCACATGTGGAAAATGTCATTCACATCTGAATAAATCATAATCACGTGAGATTGCATGTTTCACATGTGACTTTGACACACATTCAATTCTCACATGTGGAAAATGTTATTCACATGTGAATAAAGCATAATCACATGTGCGATTGCACGTTTCACATGTGACTTTGACACATGTAAAATTATCACATGTGGAAAATGTCTTTCACATGTGAATAAATCATAATCACATGTGAGATTGCAAGTTTCACATGTGACATTGACACACATAACATTTTCACATGTGGAAAATGTCATTCACATGTGAATAAATCATAATCACATGTGAGATTGCATGTTTCACATGTGACTTTGACACACATAACATTTTCACATGTGGAAAATGTCTTTCACATGTGAATAAATCATAATCACATGTGAGATTGCATGTTTCACATGTGACTTTGACACACATTAAATTCTCACATGTGGAAAATGTTATTCACATGTGAATAAAGCATAATCACATGTGCGATTGCACGTTTCACATGTGACTTTGACACATGTAAAATTATCACATGTGGAAAATGTCTTTCACATGTGAATAAATCATAATCACATGTGAGATTGCAAGTTTCACATGTGACATTGACACACATAACATTTTCACATGTGGAAAATGTCATTCACATGTGAATAAATCATAATCACATGTGAGATTGCATGTTTCACATGTGACTTTGACACACATAAAATTATCACATGTGGAAAATGTCTTTCACATGTGAATAAATCATAATCACATGTGAGATTGCATGTTTCACATGTGACTTTGACACACATTAAATTCTCACATGTGGACAATGTTATTCACATGTGAATAAATCATAATCACATGTCAGATTGCACGTTTCACATGTGACTTTGACACACGTAAAATTATCACATGTGGAAAATGTCTTTCACATGTGAATAAATCATAATCACATGTGAGATTGCAAGTTTCACATGTGACATTGACACACATAACATTTTCACACGTGGAAAATGTCATTCACATGTGAATAAATCATAATCACATGTGAGATTGCATGTTTCACATGTGACTTTGACACACATAAAATTATCACATGTGGAAAATGTCTTTCACATGTAAATAAATCATAATCACACGTGAGATTGCATGTGTCACATGTGACTTTGACACACATTTAATTCTCACATGTGGAAAATGTTATTCACATGTGAATAAATCATAATCACATGTGAGATTGCACGTTTCACATGTGACTTTGACACACGTAAAATTATCACATGTGGAAAATGTCTTTCACATGTGAATAAATCATAATCACATGTGAGATTGCAAGTTTCACATGTGACATTGACACACATAACATTTTCACATGTGGAAAATGTCATTCACATGTGAATAAATCATAATCACATGTGAGATTGCATGTTTCACATGTGACTTTGACACACATTAAATTCTCACATGTGGAAAATGTTATTCACATGTGAATAAATCATAATCACATGTGAGATTGCACGTTTCACATGTGACTTTGACACACATAAAATTATCACATGTGGAAAATGTCTTTCACATGTGAATAAATCATAATCACATGTGAGATTGCAAGTTTCACATGTGACTTTGACACACATTATACTTTCACATGTGAACGTTTTTATTTCACATGTGAATAAAGCATAATCACATGTGAGATTGCAGGTTTCACATGTGACTTTGACACACATTATATTTTCACATGTGGAATATTTCATTTCACATGTGAGATTGCACGTTTCACATGTGAAAGTGAGTTTTCACATGTGAAATGGAAGATTTCACATGTGAATTACATGTGACTTTTTCGTAAGGGCCCCCTCATGCCTGTAGGCGGAAGGATTTGCTGTTTCCACACCCCAGTCCTTCAGCCTGGCGTAGAAATAAAGTAGTTCTTCTGGATCCTGAGGGACCCAGGATGCCCATAAGTGAGCACCCGTCTCACCTCACCCTGTTATAAAACTGGGGTTATATTCATAACCTTGAGTTTGCAGGTCATTTCTAAACAGCCTCTCAGAGCCAATCGAGGACTCTGCTGTTTCACATACCCCCAGGTTTTTCCGCCTACATTAGTTCACCCTTTACTGGCTGTTTTTGAGACATTTTCAAATTAATTTTTTGAAGAGAATGTATCATTTTTATTGGGTGTAAAAACATATGATACATCTCGCACAAATATTCGACTACTCATCAGACTACTTTTTGGGAGTAGTCGATCACAACTAAAATGCACCGGTCGTGAATGCCCTAGTATCAAGTGATGTGTGTAAACTTTAAAACTGTTGATGCTAAATTGTGAATTATTAGTTCATCAAGTTATTTACACACATTTTGTGTGTTTGTTCATAGTTATTTGGTGATTGTTGATGGTGCTTGATGGCCACACATTGTTGAATCACATCATACCACTCACACACTTACTGCAGGTGTGTGTGTGTGTGTGTGTGTGTGTGTGTGTGTGTGTGTGTGTGTGTGTGTGTGTGTGTGTGTGTGTGTGAGAGAGTTAATGGCTCACCTTTAGGGATGCACGATATGGATTTTTTTCAACCGATACAATAACCGATAAATATCTGCTTCTCCTGGCCGATAACCGATACGATAACCGATACGATAACCGATAATTATTATAATAAAAAAAAATATATATATATATTTTTTTAGTTTTAGTTAGTAACCTGTATTTTATGCACACCTGGGGTTAAAAAAGGCAGATGTAGTGACCTAACCAAATCTAACATCACTGTGATCTTCTATTTCACTCTATAAGCATTCCACCGTGAAGCCGAGCATGTTCAGTCTGTGTAGTGACGACTCTGATGTGTTCTCTAATATTCCAGCTAACACTCCTGATGTTGTTGTCGTGAATGAAAATCTCAGAGAGGTGTTTGTTCTTGAGGTTGGCTGTACCTTTGACCACAGCCTAGAGGAGGCCTTTATAACCAAGATGCTAAAATATCAACAGCTGGAGCAGACCATTTCACAGCTGGGCTACAGGTATAAACTTATAGTTTTCATATTTGGTAGCCTGGGTCATGTCCATAAGCTGGTTGTGAGTGGCCTCCAGATGGCTGGTCTACCTAAGAGAAGGGCCAAACAGTTAGCAAGGTATTGTTCAGTATCTGCTATTATTGGCAGTCGCTCAATATGGAGGAGGCGCTGCTTTTTGTACCCATGAAATTGGATACTGTCCCTTATCTTGTATTACAGTATAACTGTATGTCAATCTGCCTTTGTCATCACCCTGTGCGGTATTATATCTTCTTTGTATGCATTATTGTGGTCGCCAATTAGGCACTCTTGTATCTGACCAACTCCCAACATCTGATTGCATTACTAGTGTTTATGTCCTTTGTACTCTGTGGCCCCTATTCTCCCACAGGCCTTCGGCGCTAAAACGGGCCTTCGGCGCTAAAAAACGTGCCTTGCGCCTGCCTCGGGAAGATATTAACATGGCTTTAGGCTGGTAAATGCGCTTTAGGCCGAATGGGTGTGGCGCACTCCCTGAATGGGTGAGAATGGGCGTTTCGCCGTTAAATATCGGCGTAATGATATCTTCCCACCTGGCGTAAATTTAGTGCTTTGCGCTTTTGAAAACCAGGCCTATTCAGTGCGCTGGTTGCGTGGAGCGCTCCCCTCTGGCTCCCCTCTGGCTCCCCTCTGTCACCCTTCTCTGTGTCACTCTCTCCCTCTCTCCTCAGTCTGACAGGCACAATACGACTCTCTCTCTCTGACTCCCTCGCTCAGACAGACACAACACACTTCTCATAGGAAAAATAAGTTGTAAGTTCACTGCCTGGCGTCCCAGCATGCATTGTGGTACTCCATTTCGCTACTAAATAGCAACCAAATGAGCCGAAAACCTATATTAAGGGAGGATCTAAATAATGTGTAATGGTAACACAACCTGCAATTGTAGAACATTTCAATATTGGACCAAATAAAACATCGAAATGAAAACACCACCCTATGTGAAACATATATGTCCTCCTGGGCCTATATATATCTCTTGTCGATTTAACGTGATTTAGATAAGTGACAGCGGAACGCGCTTCTACTGTCATCTGCTATACTGTGATGTCCGCTCCAATAACTTGGCCCTACTTCACATTTAGTTTTACAATAAAAACACATTTATGCAATGACTTTACATAATGTAGGGTATATTTATGTGCATCATCCTTCCTGCAGCAGGCGAGAGAAAATGATATCTTTCTGGACAAACTTTCACCAATCTAATAGGCTATATTTTTCTAGCTGATGCATTTAGAACATTCTTTTCACTTTGATCTTGCTATAGTGTAGGGTATTTACATGCTTGCAGTATTTAAACTGCAGTTAGATTGGTTTGAGAAGCATATATATGGAATAATAGCCTATATATGGAGACAGACAGACTGGATGAAGGGAGGGGGGGGGGCAGAGCGCTTGGCTTTGTCTGGTTTTACCGGATCTGTCCAGGAATTGGAGCTTAAAAGGCAAGCGTGTGACTCTTAACTGCAATTCTCCAATGAGCGGACTATGCATAATTTTACGCTTAAAAGGCGTGGTTATAATGGTTGAGGCTGCGTGTATCGCCGATACCAAGATAGCGAGTGCGCTGGTCCACACCCACTAACTGCGCTAGGCGGCCTAGCGCTAGGCCTTAAACGCAGTTTCTATGCCGATTGCAACGATAGGGCCCTGTATCTATGTGGATATAAATAAATAATTTAAATATGTGTGTGTGTGTGTGTGTGTGTGTGTGTGTGTGTGTGTGTGTGTGTGTGTGTGTGTGTGTGTGTGTGTGTGTGTGTGTGAGAGAGTTAATGGCTCACCTTTAGGGATGCACGATATGGATTTTTTTCAACCGATACGATAACCGATAAATATCTGCTTCTCCTGGCCGATAACCGATACGATAACCGATAATTATTATAATAAAAAAATAGATATATATATTTTTTTTTAGTTTTTAACCTGTATTTTATGCACACCTGGGGTTAAAAAAGGCAGATGTAGTGACCTAACCAAATCTAACTGACATCACTGTGAACGCAAAACAAAGAAAACTTTGTATCATATAATATTATTGTTTTAATAAAGTGTATCACTCAATTATAGTCAATACAAAAATGAAGGCTTTTATAGAACGGAAAGCCAATGACTGCTTAGTCTGCAGATAAAACACAATGACAAAAGGCATAGTAATTTAGACTCTTATTGTCATGTTACTGATCTGTTCAAATTTTGCATTGGTGCCAATTCTCAGTGAATGGTAGCCTGGGCCCAATGAATGGGGCAGGCACTATAAACTAGGGCTGCACGATTATGGCAAAAATCATAATCACGATTATTTTGATTGATATTGAGATCACGATTATTTAACACGATTACTCATTGACATTGAGAACATCATGAATTTATTGAACGTTTACACTGGCTTTTTATTAACATTGGATGTCTTTGGATTTTAGATATAATTGAAAATAAATAAGTGAAAATAAATAATAAAAGTGCAAAGATTTAGAAATAAAATAAAAACTAAAATAAATATACAGTATATGTAGGCCTACTATGTTGCAGTGAACTGCCACAACCAACTGCAACTATTAATCTACATTCAATGTTGGTAAACATCTGAACTAGTAGTCCTTAAACCTCAAAACTAACCAAATGAGAACGCTAGTAACGTTTGTTTACATTACATTAAATTACTCATTTGGCAGATGCTTTTATCCAAAGCGACTTACGTCGTTTAGGTTCATAATAGGCTATTGTTAATGTTTATCTGTGAGCTCGTTAGCTGTTGAATATGCAGTCGCATTGTAAAGAGTGTCCTGAATCGATGACTGTATGCGGTGGCAGTAACTAGATAGGGCTTTGTATTTTTGTTCGTTTAGCGTTTATTGCTTGGTCATAGACCACTTTGTGAGTGGATTTCAAGTGATTAAAGAAAGAGGGAGAGGTTGTGTTGCGAGGTGCAGCCACAACCGCGCATATCTTGCACTGTTTGTTCCAAGTCTGTGGCTGTGATTGACAGGTGGGTCAAAACTCGCATCGCAATTCCGTGCTGTATATTCGCATCGCTCTTGATGTGTGGACCTTTAAACTCGGCGAAACCATAGTGTTTCCACCCCACATACGTTGTTTTACCTCTCCTCTCGACCAGCGGCTCTCTTTCTGTGACTTCTCTCATCTTATTCTTGTGCTACCACGGAAATAAGCGGGGAGGAGAAACGTGCTCTCTGTTCACATGACAGTCATTCCCAACTCGAGCGGTGTGTGTGTGTTTTGGGCTTTGGGGGAGGGGCCGAGCACACCGCTGCAAAGGAAGGGGTGCGCTTGATTTACAACACAAGACAGAACGAGAGTGACAAGAGCCGCAAAATCGTTGTATGTCGATTATCTTGTTTTCATAATCGTGGACAGCCCAAATCGTAATCATGGTTAAAATTCGATTAATCGCCCAGCCCTACTATAAACCATCTGTGTCGTTTCACTTTTTACTGAAAAATGCTGCCACCAGATTAAAGAAAAGACACTATGTGATGTTGACTAATGCTTTTAATGTAGCCTAATGTGCGCGACTGCGCCTTTGTTTTCCTTATTATTGGCTCTGTTAGATGGCTCTGTCCAGCACCTAGCTCACCTCCAAAGTCCCTTTGGCTTATAGTGGGACTCCCGGCTAGCGGGGTTAGCTTAACGTTAGCAAGTTGTTTTTTGAAGTTAAATACACAATCCCTGGATGTTTCATTTTGGGTAAAGGGGTTTCCATTAGTTTCTATAAGTTTACGCCAGCTCTGTGAGTATGAAGTGCTTTTGCGGGGCTGTTTGATCACAAGCCACAGACTGTAAATGTCACAAGCAGTTTGTCTGCCAAGCGGACGAGCCTGAAGTGTAGGCCGTGCTACGAGCTAATGCTAACGCTAAGTAACACTCGCTAACAAAAACAACAAACATATCCGCTGCATCATCGCCAGATTTGGTTTAACGTAATGCCAGCTTAGAGGTTTCCCCTCCTCTCGGAACCTGTGTGGGACATGGATTGCAAATTACAGTAGCTTTCTGATCACCTGAAACTGAAAAACGGAAACATACTGGTAACTGCCAGCAGCCATGTTTGCGTCGCAGCTGTGATGTCACGAGCGTGCGACAACAATAGCTCCGCTTCCAAGGCAAAAATAAAGCATGATTATTGGCTGATAATTTATCAGAAAAAGGCCATTATCGGAATAATAAATAATAACGCAAAATGGCCATATCGGTCGATAATTTATCGGTCCGATAATTATCGTGCATCCCTACTCACCTTGCAAATTGACATTTGAGTATATGATTGACGAGCACAAAAATAACTTCAAGAACCAAGAACCACCCTGTCAAGTTTAAACATCACACTGTGTGTGTGTGTGTGTGTGTGTGTGTGTGTGTGTGTGTGTATTTATACACTTATACACTGATAATGACTGATAGCTTTACAGTCTGTCACCACCAGGCTGAAAGAAGAGTTTCTCAGTCTTTGCACTCTGTCAGAGATAATGAGTCATTTACATTTCAATCATTTCTTAAGGTGAAACACTGGCAGCTGGTGGGTGGGGCTTATGCATGAAAACACTTCCTTCAGTATAAGTATCTTATTTACATCAGATGCCTCTGCAGTCTTTCACTTTTAGGCGAGCAAAGGGAGGGAAGTTAGAGAAGGAAACCGTCTGTCAGAGAATCATGTAACAATGCTATTCAAGTCTAATTTAGTGTGTGTGTGTGTGTGTGTGTGTGTGTGTGTGTGTGTGTGTGTGTGTGTGTGTGTGTGTGTGTGTGTGTTTGTGTGTGTTGTTAGTTACATGCTGAGTGTATTGTTAGGCGACACTGTGATAATTATGCGTTAGACTTGTGTGATATATACAGTAATGATGATGGTACTCCTCGGTAGTCACGCTAAATTTAAACACATCGCTTCCACATGTTTAATTACATTTAACACTTCAGAGCAGAGAAGTGTGAAACTGTGAAGTGTGAGATACATTTGACCCTTGTGTGAGATGATGTGATCGTGTGAGCATGTGGGGGGGAACCGTTCAAAACGCTTTCAAAGTTGAACAATGTTTTGCACATTATCTTCAGCAGTCACACATATCTGATTCGTCAAAAGGAATAAATTCCAGCCACCTGTCCTGGACACAACCATGGTTTCTTTGGAAAAGGAAACAGGGCGTTCGAGATCGCCATATCATGTTGCCATTTTTGTCACTACAAAAGCATATAGTAGAATATTTATTAATTACAGCAAAACCTCAGAGTTCTGAACTTACCAAAGAAATCATTCTACTGGGAAAGGTAAGACAGTTTCTCTGCATAACATTAACTTTTCAAATAGTGGCATATCAATCAATCAATCAATCAATCAATCAATCATTCAATCAATCAATCAATCAATCAAGCTTTATTGATGGACTCAGGTCCATAGAAAATACATAAAAAGAGACCCCAAATCTACAATTACACTGACACATACAGGCTCTTCAACCAGTGCTCCCTAAGCCTGGATGTGTACCAGGTCAGCTGACGAACAGCTCATCATAGTGTTAGACAATGCCACTATGATGCTATCTGATTCATCCAGGGGTTGTTTACATTTATTCATTAGATTTCTTAAAATGGCATAAAAAGTGCAGACTACAACAGCGACACACATTTCACTCACACTGCACCAGGTAGGTAGGTAGGTAGTCTCAACGCCAGACCCATGAGAGTTCTTACGCTGATACACTACGTTACTGCATGTTGCAGATCTCTCTCTGGGTCTGGGACACTTTCCCTCAGAGGGCTGGTTATGGGAGAGAACCGTTCACTTGGCCAGTGATATGGCAGTGATGGATTCAGTCTTCTCCAATCAGTAACGACTTTGCGATCAGACGACACGGGAGGGGCAGCCCATTTTACGAACCGCTCTCTCATCGGTGCTACGACCTGTCACTCATTCAATTTCAACCCGCCTTCAAAAACCAGCAGTGGCTGTGAAGTGGCACAGACTCACTTATGCAGTATGCGGAGCGCATCGATTCAACGTAATATTTGAGTCTGGGGAGAGACTAGTAGGTAGGTAGCTAGGTACGGTAGGTAGGTAGGTAGGTAGGTACTTTTGTTACCACCTGGGTCTTTTGAAAAATGCATGCATAATCCCAATTAAAGTACAAATCCTATTGATCTGTCAGACCTATGCGTCCTTGTGCCATAACACACACTTAGCTCTCCATGTTGTACACCACACAAGGACTGCAAATACATATATAAATAAAAATAATATAGTATAAATGCATTCCTTTCACATCACTTTGTATTAGGGTTGCATGGTATACCGGTACTACAACAGTACCGTGATACCCTGCCGTTTAAAACGGTACTATACCACGTTAATTTTGTCCCTGTACTTTAAAAAATGACATGAGTTGCGTTGGGTCTGTGTTTGTCCGCGCGGACTGGAGCAGTGGAGTCAGTGTGCAGCTAAAGCTGACTGCAGCTTGCTCTGTCTGCTTCAACTCCCCTGTGGGCGTGCCAAGTCAACCCTCCCCTCTCTCTCCTTTCTTCCTCTCACCTGCATGACGCGAGCCTCACCTCATTCACTGCTCTCTTGACACAGCGTACATGGGTCATCATAGATGCTGGGTTAGCTGGCTCAGCCTGGCTGGGGGCGTGGTCAGGGTGGGGTAAATCCCCCGTTCTATCCATTCAGCAAAGATAGAATTTAGCTGTTAGCCCAGCCCAGGCAGACACGATCAGGGATTAAACCACCGCAGTAAACGCACATCTGAGCAGACGTCTTGTGTTCTGCTCTAGAATCCCTAACCCTGTAGTGTAGAGCCGCAGCACCGTCCTTTGCTGAGTCAGCCCATTGAGATATATGGGCGGTTTTACCCCACTCGCGTCCTAGCCGTATAACATTTTGTGGGCATTCTCACACATGCCGACTGTCTCTATGGCTGCTGCTCAGCTAGGCTACAAGCGCTCTTGCAAACCGTACACAGCTTGTGGACAAATTAAGAGATGCCCGAAGCAAATCATGGATTTATTTTGCTTACGTTGTGACAGTCAGTCCATTATGTGCAACGTTACTGCACCTGTGTGAACACTTTAGTGTAAACGTTAAAGATATCATCTGTGTGTGTGCGTGTTTCCCATCCTCGGCCAACCTCCCTATAGTTTTTTTCTTAACCTTATAAACCATATGGTCTTGGGAATGGCCACAGGTGGCAGAGACACAGAAAACACACATGCACATAGTGTATACTTCCACCAATACAGATTGGGGGGGAACGGTTGCCTGTCTCTCTGGTGCCATTTGTAGTTGGTTTAAAACTAGGTGCAAGTCGAATGCCACAGGGCTGCTTATTCTTTGATGCGTTTGCCTCATGTGGGCCCAAACAGAAAGGCTCTCTAAAAAAAAATCAGCTCCTTGTTCAAACTGAATATGTGAATAGAAGAGAGGCCGTGGAAGAGCATACATTTGCAAATAGTTTGCATCTGATTTAGAAAACCTTGAAAACCATTTACAGAATGAATTAAATTAGAATGCTTAAATTATCTGTTTTTAAAACCAATGAACGTTGAGTTTAAGATGTTGAATCATTAATGAGTCAAATCCATAATGCTTTGTGATTATAGCAACATTTTGATTTCTTTGGCAACAGAGTTAGCTTATTTCTAATAAGTTTGGACGTGATTCAGACTGCGTAAATATGCAAGTCTTACAGTGTGAAGTATGCAAATAGGGGTTTATTCAAAACCTTGTCATTGGCTGTTTTATGCTCCATTTCCGTACAAAAATAAATGTGTCTGTTTCAAACGATGTAAACGTCACTACCCGCATACTTCCATGCGTCCTTACTGTTGGTATCACGTTAAGCAGTACATCCACTAGAGGGCAGTAGAGAGTCAAAAGTGTGTGTGTATGTGGTAGTGATGCACCGATTGCAAAATTCTGGCCCGATACCGATATTTGAAATAAACAATCGGCTCGATACCGATATACCGATACCGATTTCTTGACAGGGAAACAAAGAAATCTTCATTATAAACAAATGACTGAACTATTGTACAGACTGTAACTATTTATTTCCATATTTCTATTTATTGTGTAGCATTATTTATATATTTAATGATTCTTAACAACATTGGAATTGTATATTATTAAGCATTAAAATTCGGAGATGTATCATGACTTTACAGCTGTTTTAATGTGAAACATTCCACTCTCCCTAGAGACACAACTTGAGCTTAAGAAATGTTTTACAACAAAAAGGAGACTATAAAAACTGCAACATAATAAACAATTTTTCAATATTAATCTTGAGGGAGCAAATATTTTGAGTCAGAGTTAAAAGGTAAATTATAGGCTATTAACATTTTCAATACACTCAGTAGCTTATACGTAACAGCAATGCCTTTATGACCCTGCGGACTGGAGAGTGAAGCCTGACCTGTCTGCTATGGAATTGAGCCATAATAGCCTATACCAAAACAAAAAGTAAAACTGATAAAAAATGATAACATTATTTTTGTTTCAGTCAGAGTGAAATGCTATGTCTCTCCTGATTCTAAATATAGTTGAATTGCTTGGTTTGACCAAGTAGAACTATTATTATAAGCATTTGACAAACTGCAGATGGAAAATGAATGGCGGATGAAATCCCTTGGTTGTATGTTGAATGCAGGAGAGAATGTGACTTTAGCCTGCATGACTTTGGTGCTGTAGTCACAGCGAACGGGACCATACACATTTGTACCGTTAAAATTGAATCCCTATAGAGTTGCGCGATCTTGACCACAGTCAGATCGTCCAATCGCCACCCTTTGACATCGCCTTGCGAGCAGGTGTGTGACGCAGCACAGCAGTGAGTAGTGTGTGTCTTCAGACTGTCAGTGAATAAAGGCTATGTAAACATGTTTCTGATGTCCGCAATGAGCCTCGTTAATAAAATCGAATTATACAAACCTGTTTGAGGTCACTTGTCCTTTGATCTGTGTCGACTCTCGTCTCGTCTTTTATTTTTTCTCTCATTCTACACATGCCGCCTGGCCTGCTCACTCAGCAAAGCTTTAGTCTGTGTTCAGCTCCAAGAGTAACGTTTGTTATGGATATTATTCAAATATTTTTATTGGTTTTTCACAGCACTCAGTCCTCCAAATTAACACAGACAGAACAGGACAAAAACAAAAACAAAACCCACAACAATACCAACACTACTCAATAAATCAAAACCAATATCAATTAAATTAAACCGGTCAGGACAAGAACACAAATACATACACAGATACAATTGACGAATAAACAAAACAAAACAAAATGTAGGACAGGATGGGGGGGGGGGGGGGGGGGGAGGGGGGAGGGAAGCAGCTACGCTTCTGTAACCTGTGGGAACTCCGTCTCGAAGTAGGACAGAAACAGTTGCCAGATCTTAAGGTACTTCTGGGTGGAGCCTCGGGCAGTGTGTTTAAGCTGTTCTAGTTTGAGATGGGACATTACCTCTTCTACCCAGCGCTTGTGGGATGGTGCCCTAACCTTCTTCCAGCTGAAGAGTATTAGATGTCTAGCCAGTAATGTAGAGAATGCTATAGCTTCAGCTTGGTGAGTTGGAATTGATGTCTCCTGTGGGACTACACCAAACAGAGCGGTCAATGGATTGGGATCAATGTCACACATAAACGAAAATGTGTTAAATACACCTGTCCAGAGTGGGGTCAGTTTGGGGCACAGCCAGAACATGTGACTGAGGGTAGCTGGGTCTCGACTGCACCTAATACAGTTTGGGTCTAAACCAGGATATAGCTTGGCCAGCTTGCTCGCCGATAAGTGAAGCCCATGTAGAACTTTAAACTGTACCAACCCGTGCCTAATACATATTGATGATGAGTGCACCAGTGAGACCGCCTCTTGCCAATCTGTTTCCAACAACTCAATTCCCAACTCTTCTTTCCATTTCTCTGCCAGGTGTGTGAGTGATGGGGAGGCGACGCTCTGGATAATATCATACAGTCTACACACCACGCCCTTGCTAGCTGGATCCCCACTCAAACAGTCATCTATCCACGTGCTCTGTGGAGTTGTTAGAGAAAAGTGTTTTTGTACATAGCTACGGGGCACGGTGGCTCAGTGGTAGAGCTGTCGCCTCGCAGTCAGAAGGTCCTGAGTTCGATTCTCGCCTGGGACACTGTGGGCGCTGTGGTTGTGTTCCCCCCCATATCTTCAGTGCCTACTGCCCAGGTGGGGTATCTCGTCGTAAGGGCCTTTCTGTCTGTGTGGAGTTTGCATGTTCTCCCCATGCTCCCCCAGGGGGGTTCCTCCGTATATAACCCCCCCCCCCCCCATTAAAAACATGCAGAAGATCAGATCGTCATCGTCATCCGACCAGTGACGACAACATCCGAAGTCGGTCCCCGGGCGCTGTACGAGAAAGCGACCACTGCTCCTGGCCTGCCCCCCCGGAGGAAAGGACAAAGCCAGGATGGGTTAAATGCAGAGGACAAATTTCACCGGCCACCGTCAGCATGTGTGTGTTGTGGCCCTCCGTGCATGTGTTGATTGTAATCGTGTGACAATAAAAGACGGGCTTGTCCATCTGAAATCGTGTCGTGTTTAAAAATCTGTAAATACCTAAAAAAATGTGCATGGGGAATATCAAAATCCTTCCTCAACTGATCAAACGAAATAAAATGCCCTTCCTTAAAGAGGTCTTTCACACACTTGATCCCTCTCCTATGCCATAATTGAAAAGACGGGTCTGTAAGAGATGGGGTAAAGTTAACATTTGCGAGAATAGGGGAAGAAGTAAAAGCTTGTTTATGTTTGAAATGTATTCTAAACTGGGACCATATCTTTAGAGAGCCGTGGATAATGGGGTTGTTTGTCCAATGGCGTTTACTTAATGGTAGAGGGGCACAGATCAAAGAGCGAAGTGACACTGGATTGCTTGAACGCTGTTCCATAAGAGACCACACTGGAGATTCATCCTCTGTCAAGTCTGAGACCCAAAACAACAACTTATGGATGTTGGCCGCCCAATAGTATAATAAATAATTTGGGGAGGATAGACCCCCCCTCCTCCTTTCGTCTTTCCAGATATTCTTTCCGTATTCGAGGTAATTTTTTATTCCAAATGAAAGTAGACGTGCACCTATCTAGTTCTTTAAAAAAGCATTTGGGAATGAAAACTGGGACTGCTTGAAAAAGAAATAAGAATCTGGGCATGATTGTCATTTTTACAGAATTGATCCTACCAGCGAGTGATTAGGGGAGTGTTGACCATCTCTCCATGTCTAGTTTAGCCTTATTAAATGCTAGTTTGAGGTTTTTGCTAAACAGATCCCTGTACTTGGAAGTGACACAGACACCCAGGTAATTAAAGCTGTCCTTACTAACGGAGAAAGGGAAGTTCTGGAACGACATTCGACGTGCTTTATCATTTATGGGAAATAAGACACTTTTAGTTAAATTTAACTTATAACCTGACACCTGTCTGAACTCGGTGATAAGATCCAGAGCAATTGGCATGGTAGCGTATGGGTCCGAGAGGAAGAGGAGAAGATCATCCACGTAAAGCGATAGTTTATGCAAATGTCCCCCCCTTCGAACCCCAACCAAATCAGCAGTTTCTCTTAACATTATTGCCAAAGGTTCAATGGCGATGTCAAATAGCTGAGGACTCAGCAGACACCCTTGTCTCGTTCCGCGGAAGAGAGGAAAAAGTTTGACATGTTTTATTTGTGCGTACTGAGGCTTGAGGTGCGGTATATAGAATTTTTATCCACGAACAGAAAATGGGACCAAAGCCGAACCTCTCAAGTGCAGTGAACAGGTAGTTATATTCAATCCTGTCAAATGCTTTTTGTGCATCCAACGATATTATGACCTCTGGCTCGACATTGTTGGGTTGATATATAACATTAAACACGCGCCGAAGGTTGCTTGATAACTGTCTCCCTACGATAAAACCTGTTTGATCAGGATGTATCAATTTAGGCATAATGTTACGTTTGTTATGGATATGATTAAAATTACGTTGTGCTTTCTGCAAGATCGAAGGCTGCCTCATCTGACTTCCACTTGCAGCAGCATCTTTTGGGGCTAGCCTGGCATTCTCAGCACGCAAATGTCCGTGTAAGTTGGTGGTTTGAGATTCCTTTACCGGTACAACTCTCTTGCAAAGCTTGCAAATGGCCTGCGTTACATCCAAGGGCTCACCTTTTGCATCTGGTTTAAACCCGAAATACTCCCAAACAGGTGAAGTAACATTTTTCTTCTGCACCAAGTCCATCTTGCTTTCTTGTGAGGGAGCCAGCGGTGCGTTCATTCATCTACACTAAATGAGAGTGCGGCTGTTCAAAGAAATGTCAACTTTAAACAGTCCAGTTTGTCCGGAGTGTGCTCTGGCACTCGGGGTGACTATTTATGAACGAACCCAATTTATAGGCTATACTGTATATGACAGCCGCCCGCTCTTAAACAGATTGATAGCCTATATTGGCTGCTTTCGTTCGGCTCCATCTGTGTGTCTGCTTGGTGCGACAGTACTACTACCGCATCTCATGTTCAGTTGAACAATAGTATCTTATCTTTAATCATATCCATTCCATACTCTTATTGAGCTGGTGAGCATCATGCAGGCCAGGTACAGTAGCATGTGTGGAGAACGAGAGAGAGAAAAAAAGAAAAGAGGCGAGATGAGCAGATCAGGACCAAAGCGACAGCAAACAGGTTTGTAATAAAAAAAAATATTAACAAGGTTAATTGCGGACATCAGAAACATGTTTAAATATAGAGTAGTAGCATTTATTCACTGACAAATAGCCTGAACAACGCACATACACACTACACTCACTGCAGCGTCCCACATCTCTGCTCACCAGGCAGCCGCAGCAGCCACTGACTGACATGCACACATACATGCTGGGGTGGGGGGGCGGGTCAATCGACATCGGCTAGGGAACATCAATCGTCAATTCAGCCATTGAGTCGGCAATATACGATCCGATTGCCAATCGGCACAACCCTAAATCCCTACACGGAACCTTTAAACTGGTTATGAAATACTGGTGCCTCTATAATATATGACCTACATGAGCAAATGAGCCCATCGGCTAGGAGATTGGATATTTCTTTGTTGTTATACAGGCCTGCGCATAGCGGAGGACGCTACAGAGGAGAGGCACATAACGGAGGACGCTACAGAGGAGAGAAGCCGGCTGCCCGGCCTAGGAAAACCCTCTCTCTCTCCCGACAAGATTCTTGAATTTTGAATCTTGACTTTTATCTCTCAAAACAATTGAAAACAACCAAACTGTCATGTTAAGGCTGAGCAAGGAGATCGGTTTTATTTCACCAGAGGCCGAAGGCAGCAAGACAAAAGACTGCTGGACATAACAGGATAGTTTGGGAAATAACGTTACACACAAGAGGAGGAAGTGCCACTCCAGTCTGGCTCTCTGCCTGCCTGCCTGAGAGAGAGTGGAGTCTTGTGTGTGTGTGGGGGGGGGGGGGGGCTTGGGAGAGAGGAGGGGTGAAGTCTGCATGCGCTGCAGTTAATTGTCTCGCGGCTTGTTGAGCCATGTTCTAAATATCTGCGACTGCAATCGGTGAACGTTGGCCTTTCTGCCGATGGCAGATTGCAGTCAACAAGACCAATGTCGGCCGATACCGATATGCGGCCGATATATCGGTGCATCCATTGTATGTGGTACTGCTCCGTATCATCAAGCTTTCAGAAAACTGATTGAGCACGAAATGAAACCAGAGTACGGAGAGAAGGCTCCGTCCGTATCCGTATTTAAAGTTGAACATAGTTGAGCCTTTACTTTCCAAACTAGAGTGCTGCAAAATCAAGACATCATGTGCAGACTCTGGAAACATTGTGCAAACACGTGGCCACTTACAGTGTAGGTACAGGATCTACTCGGAAGTGCTCAGCTCGGGGTCCACAACGGGGTCTAACCCTAACCCTAACCTTGATTCATATTTTTAATGTCTATCATGTCTAATAACATCAGTAATTTAGCGTTAGCTTGTTAGCTAATCTAAAACTGTCGACCATTTTGACCACGTTAATCCCACCACGTGCACCACCACGTACACTAATCAAATGCCTGGCCGAACTGAAATTAGAGCCAACCGATTTTGCACCGACAAACGGCCCTGTCTACATCACACACTGACTGATCCTTAATGTAATGTTGTCTTTTCTTTTTGATCTCTTTACTCTCTCCTCTGATGCTCACATACAGTCGATGGCAAGTATGACACTGGTCTGATGACTCTACTAATAATTCAAAAGATGCTTAGAAGCTCAGTGATGGAGTTTGAGCTGCAACAATTAATCAATTATTTGTCAACTATTAAATTAATTAGTTAATCACCAACTATTTTGATCATTAATTAATCGGGTTGAGTACATTTTTAAGAAAAAATAAATGAATAAATCTTGGATTCCAGCTTCTTAATATTTTCTGGTTTATTTACTCCTCTATGACAGTAAACTGAATATCTTTGGGTTGTGGACACAGCAAGACACTTGTGCTTTGGGAAACACTGATTGACATTTCACCATTTTCTGACATTTTATAGACCAAACAACTAATCGATTAATCAACCAAAAATAACCAACAATGAAAATAATAATTAGTTGCAGCCCTAGATGGAGGCCCTATCCATTCACTGGATGCAGAAGGCACTTCTCCTATTATGTTTGGGTCAAAATCATAATTTCTGACTTAAACAGCAGTGAAAAACAAATAAATTATCAATACATTACAAAGAGTGGTGTGTGGGGGGGATCCATTTGGTCTTCACTGAAAGCAGTTGGCTGTCACTCATATCAGTCTGAAACTATATAGTTCAGGGGTGCCCAATACATCGATCAACCAGTAGATCACAAAGGCCATGCTGGTAGATTGCGTGTCATTCATAAAAATCTTTTTTCTGCCCTCCACAATTTGTCCGTCCTCACAACAGCAGCTGTGGGTAAACTGTCTGTCTCTCTCTTCCTCCCCTGCATATCAGCGTTAAACACTCATGTTGAGCTGGTCATTTTAAAAGCGTGGGCACCCTTGATATACAGTAGTTGGTGTCTTACAGTCTTTCTGTTGAGCTTATGTCATCTCTTTTTATCTCTCCCCCCCCCCCTCTCTCTCTCTCCCTCCCTCTAGCTCTCCTGAGGGCATGTGCTGATGGAGCTGCCAACCACCTTTATAACATCACTGCTGAGGGGCGGGACAGGTGAGACTTGTGTGTGTGTGTGTGTGTGTGTGTGTGTGTGTGCCTTTTAAACATAAAATCTGGGTCAGCACTGTAGCATGTATCGAAAACAAGAAATGTGATAGGAAACAGCTTTAGCGACTTTGTAACCAAACCAGGGATTCCGCTGGCCAATTGAGCCGGCGACATTCCAGAATTCCGGCCTTATAGAATATTTACTGGCCCAGTCAAAATGTGGCCGATTGAAAAAAGATAGATGTAGCCTGATCATTTCATAAATACATAACACATTATTGTATAATTCTTAGCAAACGAAATCTTAATTTTAAATCATTTTTTTATTTCCAAATAATTTTCTAACTATTCACTGCGGTGCGGTCTGCGCTTGCAAGTGCAAAGGGAGGAGCTGCACGCACACCACTCCTTATTTAATTAATTAATTAATTCGGTTCGGGTTTGCAGACCCATTAAGATTAAACAATAAAACACAAAAAACAAAAGCTATTATCCAACAAATGTATTTTATTATAGTGAATTAACTCGTCACACACTTTGTGAACTGAGTTTGTCATATATTCCCGTTTAATTAAGCCTAAAGAACACTGGCGGGCCTACATTAAATGTCTCTTTGCATCGAAGAACGTGAAATTAAATAACTTGAAAGATAATCTAAATTAAGAAGTTGCCTACCTGCAACAAGCCAGAGATGAGACGTGCAGTCAGTCAAACTTTATAGCCTATATATTTTCTGAAGCGGTCTATATTGACACGATGACGAGGGACTGCAGCTGGTTGACACGCGGGCATCCAACTCGCTTTCAGAACGGACTTATAGCCTACTTCACAACATGAGAATATTTGCTTTACTTTAAACTGAAGGGCAAAAGGTAAGAATATTGTGTTACCTGTAGCCTACATCTGAGAACGAAATCCCTTGTTGCGTGTTGTGAGCTTTGAGACGATGCTCCATAAAGTGTTCAGACAAATAAATGAAAGCTGCCCATTAAATACTCCATGGCAAATCCATTGAGGTTCTAGTAGCTAGGTTATTTATGCTGAAATTATGTTGACATTAGTGGCTAAATTAACGGACATAATAATAAGCTTTACAACCTGCAGAGGACTTCTCTGTCGCTGCGAGAATTCTGGCAGTACGCTTACGGCAGTTTCTTCATGGTCAGCGCTCCGCATGTGCAACACAAACTTGCAATTTTTATCAACCCAACTTTTCCTCGCTGTGGCGGCTACTCATGGCTGGTTGGATCTTGGATCCCCCAACCACTCAACATAACAGCGGGGCAAAAATATATAATATTTCATTCTATATTTAAGTTGTAGCTTATGGCAACATCACTGGTCACACAATATTGGGCTATTTTATATAATGGATTTATTTATTTGGCATTTCCAACCGGCTACTTGAGCCGGCGACCTTTTAATTTGCCGGCCCTCGGCAACAAATACCGGCTAAAAGCCGGCTATTACCGGCAGCACTTGAGGAAACCGTGAGTTTGCTCGTTGATATAAGCGATTGCCCGAACGATTCATTAATTAATAAACTAGTGAAAGTGAAGTGAGTCACGAAGAGCCACACCCGCCCACTCAGGGATCTGCGGATAATGACCTGCCACTGTTTAACATGAGCTGCGATTGCGTGGAAGCGGATCTTATACCGGCAGTCGAGGTAGATAAGATACGGACTCGCGGGAGTGCGCGTAGTTTAATGTTGTTTAACATGCAGGCCAACCGGCTAGGAGCAGGTTATAATACGGATTCCACTGCAAGTTAAGAAGTGGCTTGTGTGTGTGTGTGTGTGTGTGTGTGTGTGTGTGTGTGTGTGTGTGTGTGTGTGTGTGTGTGTGTGTGTGTGAGACTGTGCACATGTAAAGTAATTCCACTTAATGAATATTGTAAATGGTTTGGTAGGATAATCTGCAGATAGATACTACAGACAGATAGATTAATATCTACTGTATATAGATCCATATTATGCTATGCTCTATTTTGAATATTTTTGTAACTTTCTCCAAGGTGTGGGGAGGAAATGGAGCTAGGTAAACTATAGTTGGGATCTAATTGATATTCAGTGACCTGTTGGAGTGACCAAAATCAACCAGACAGCAAATTAAATTATATAATGTGTGTATATATATATATATATATACCGGTATATATATATGTATGTATATATATATATATATATATATATATATATATATATATATATATATATATACCGGTATATATATATGTATGTATGTATGTATGTATATATGTATATATGTATATACAGTATGTACATATGTATATATATATATATATATATATATATATATATATAGTCTTTTGGAATCTGTACATATTGCAACAAATGTATATGTATTGTATAATACTGAAGTGTGCCTTTATTACTTTCAAACTAGTAATAATGTTCTGAGTGTATCTTTTAAAACCACTACTGCCTGATGTAAACCAAAGTGCCCTTCTGGGACATGTATTAAAATTGATTGATTGATTGATTGATTGATTGATTGATTGATTGATTGATTGATTGATTGATTGATTCCGGCGGCGGCGCTGTGGAGCAGTCGAAACCCAAAATGACACAGCCGAAGAAGGCTGTATCGGAGGTAAAAACTTTGGCACTTCCATGTGAATAATGGCTCGGTATTGGAAACTGTGTATTGATAACGTGTATATCGCATGAAGCCATTGGAGCCGACCTCCCAGTGGTTAGAGGACCCGTGCATCCGAGACTCTGAAGGAAGAATGAGTGATGAGTCTCGCGCTAGCTAGCTGGCCGCTAGCTGCTCTTAGCTTTTAGGTGATAGCTCAAACTCGATGTACTTCGGTGATATTTTAATTCCGTTTTACACAAGGTGCAAACTACTGCTCTTGACTTGTCCACTGTGCCATTTGGGAGTTATTTAAAGTAAAACGAGCCATTTAGAAGTGCATTGCTGTCTTTTAAGTCTTCCATATGCCTCCACAGGCAGGAGACAGGAAACGGCTGCGAACCGCTTGACTACAAGTACGGGCGCGACGAAGGGACTAAATAGCGGCATGCGATTAACGCGATTAAAAAAAAATAACGTGTTATGGGCGGCCCTATCGCATCGCGATTAACGCGTTAACACTGACAGCCCTAAATAACACATACTAATAAAACAATAATAATAATATATGGTAATATAATTAGAGGGGGATAAAGGAGGGGGAGGGAGAAAGAGAAATGGAGAGAGAGACACACACACACACACACACACACACACACACACACACACACACACAGAGGTATAAGAGATGTATGCAAAGGAAGAGAAAGATGCATGTTGCATATTATTTTGAGAGCAAGTCAGATAAAGACTTTATATAGGCCCAGAGCTGTGTGCGTATTTGTGTGTGTGCCTGTGTCTTTGTCTCTTTCTGTGTACATGTGTGCAAACATATTTGGGTTGAATGAGTCCATAACCGGGTCAGAAACTAACGAGGATAATGAACTTTCCAGTCCGCCTCCAGAGTCTCCTGCTTTGCTGCTAGAACAGAACAGAGCAGGTGGACTGTGGGCGGCCTCCTGCAGCTAATCAACAGGTGTCAGCTCCTTTCCGTCAAAGCAGCCCTACAGTCATCACAGCCATGAGGGTGGAAGAGAGCGAAAGGGGGGCGAGTGTCAATCGCTCTCTTTCTCTCTCTCTATTTCTCTCTCTCTCTTTCTCATCATGCGTTGAGTGCCAGTAATTTCACTTGACTGCGCAGGTGTTGGCAGCGACATACTTACGCATCTGTATTTTCACATACTTACAGTACACAAAGTGAAAAAGTATCCATCGTTGTGAAAATCTGAAGTGTTCTATTTGCCTCCCTTTCTCAGCCTACTGTATGTAGAGGGAAAGATCAGATTAGAAGCTGCACACACGCACAAAGATAAATTGGCTTAATAGGAAAAGCAGACTTATCGATTCCCATCCAAAATACTAATTTATATTATTCATTATCTATTATTCTTTTGTCGTCTTTTATGCATTTTGCAATCGAGGCCGATTGATGTGTAGCTTCTGTGTTCTACCTGTAAGGACTTCTGTCACTTATTTTGCTCTTTTTTTCCCTTCTTCCTGGAATTGAATCACAAGTACTCTTATTACACACGTCCTCACATCATATCTATTGTGGCCTATTGTGTACCGGCACACATGCACTTGCTCACCCACACATTCTCTTTTCTCCTCTCATTCTGAATCTGTTATCATTGCGTCTCCCCCGCAGCAATAAAAACAACAACAGATAGCTCTTCATCTTTGACATAATATGCATAAACCTATCTATTCCCTGGAGAATAAAATAAGAGCATGGACATGAAGAGAGAAACAGCAACAGTGAGTTACGAATGTGATTTAAAGGTGTTTATTTTATTTATTTTTATTTTAATACAACACTTCCAATTTCCTGTTTCTAATGGGAGATTGCTTTTTATTACTTTTTCCTGCTGGTTTATGCACCTAATCACATCCTTTGAGAGGATAGGAAGAAAAGAGGGGGATGAGGAGGTGGAGCGAGGTTATCATTCTTATGTAGAGTTTAATGAAGCGCTTATCACATTAGCAACTGTGTGTGTGTGTGTGTGTGTGTGTGTGTGTGTGTGTGTGTGTGTGTGTGTGTGTGTGTGTGTGTGTGTGTGTTGCGTGTTTGCGCGCGTGCGTGCCTATGCCAAATACGGGTGCCCAGACAAGTTCATCAGCATAGTGCGTAAAGTCCACGATGGCATGACCGCCAGCGTCAGAGACCAGCAAGAACTCTCTGATCCGTTCCCAATCACAAATGGGGTGAAGCAAGGCTGTGTCCTAGCACCAACGCTCTTCAGTATGATGTTCTCTGCCATGCTGCAAGACTCATTCCCGAACAACAACACTGGGATTAGCTTCATCTACCGTCTTGACGGTGGGTGGGCTATTCAATCTGCCGAGGATGCAAGCCAAAACCAACATTGTGGAAGGCACTATTCAAGAACTCTTGTTTGCTGATGATTGTGCTCTGGCTGCTGGCTCAAATGAAGAACTACAGGCCAGTATGGACCACTTCTCCTGAGCTTGCAACAACTTCGGTCTTGCACTCAGCACAAAGAAGACTGAAGTCCTGTACCAACCTGCCCCTGGGGAACCCTACACTCAGCCCACCATCTTTGTGAATGACAAAAATCGCTCAGCCGTAGATACGTTTACTTACCTCGGGAGTACTCTATCTCGTGCTGTGCACATAGATGATGAAGTTAACGTCAGGATTGCCAGGACTAACAAATTATTATAACTAAAGGCAAAAAAAAATGTATTTAATGACTCAATGATTACCTTTGTGAGACAAATGTGAAGTATATTATGAACTCATCACTCCAGCGCGCAGCAGTAACACATGAGACCAGCTGACCAACACACTGCAGCTCTGTACAACTCTGAGGTGAAGAAAATAGCTTGGTGCTTAGTCTGCTTCACCTCAAAAACCCTGCGCTTGCTCAACATCTTGGACAACGTTGGCTTTCCCCAGAGCTAACAGTGCAGCAGTACTTGCTGCTCTCCATTAAAACGTTAATAACATGATGTTAAGATAAGGTCAGTAACAACAGAGCAGGGCACACCGCCTCCCCCTCATTGTGTTATTCTCATGCAGGCAGGAGACTGTAAGACGCTTTCAAATTCATTTATGCATTAATTCATGCCGTTACCTTTTTAAAATCAAAAGCTGTGGACCATTTATCTTAATTGCCAGTTATGTTCCACATTGTATTTCAATGGGCTGACTAGGACACCAGTAAATGGAAGCCACATGGAAATATTGTGAGTGAAAATTGTTTTCTGCCATTACAAATATTGCCCCTTTTCTATTCGTTCATTCAATTCAATTCACACCCCGAATTTGAAGTGTAGACTTATTGATGTTTTATATACCGTTGTTATATCCCTGCAATTTGCCATTATGTGCAAATAAATACATTGTCTGAAAACATTTCTTGTTGAGGTTTCGATATTGTGTCCCCTGTATGCAACATTAATGTCCTTTGCCAGTCATATATACCTGTTTATGTGATGAACTGCACGACCTTGGTTTGGCTTTTAGAGATGGTAACATACATACATACGCGTGCTACAAATTTGTGGCCTGTGCTAGCAAACTGTCAGCCTCTATAGCACCAGAGCAATGTGCAAAAAAAAAAGTGAACGTAGAGCCCTGGTACTGTATGTAGTTTAAAATGTTAACGTAGAGCCCTGGTAGCCTACTGTATTTAGTTTAAAAAGTTAACATAGAGCCCTGGTAGCCTACTGTATTTAGTTTAAAAAGTTAACGTAGAGCCCTGGTACTGTATTTAGTTAAAAAAGTTAACGTAGAGCCCTGGTAGCCTACTGTATTTAGTTTAAAAAGTTAACGTAGAGCCCTGGTACTGTATGTACCGTAGTTTAAAAAGTTAACGTGGAGCCCTGGTGCTGTATTTAGTTAAAAAAAGTTAACGTAGAGCTCTGGTACTGTATGTAGTTTAAAAAGTTAACGTAGAGCCCTGGTACTGTATGTAGTTTAAAAAGTTAACGTAGAGCCCTGGTACTGTATGTAGTTTTAAAAAATTAACGTAGAGCCCTGGTACTGTATGTAGTTTAAAAGGTTAACGTAGAGCCCTGGTACTGTATGTAGTTTAAAAGGTTAACGTAGAGCCCTGGTAGGCTACTGTATGTAGTTTAAAAAGTTAACGTAGAGCCCTGGTACTGTATGTAGTTTAAAAAGTTAACGTAGAGCCCTGGTACTGTATGTAGTTTAAAAGGTTAACGTAGAGCCCTGGTACTGTATGTAGTTTAAAAAGTTAACGTAGAGCCCTGGTAGGCTACTGTATGTAGTTTAAAAAGTTAACGTAGAGCCCTGGTACTGTATGTAATTTAAAAAGTTAACGTAGAGCCCTGGTACTGTATGTAGTTTAAAAAGTTAACGTAGAGCCCTGGTACTGTATGTAGTTTAAAAAGTTAACGTAGAGCCCTGGTACTGTATGTAGTTTTAAAAAATTAACGTAGAGCCCTGGTACTGTATGTAGTTTAAAAAGTTAACGTAGAGCCCTGGTACTGTATGTAGTTTAAAAAGTTAACGTAGAGGCCTGGTATTGTATGTAGTTTAAAAAGTAAACATAGAGCCCTGGTACTGTATGTAGTTTTAAAAAATTAACGTAGAGCCCTGGTACTGTATGTAGTTTAAAAAGTTAACGTAGAGCCCTGGTATTGTATGTAGTTTAAAAAGTTAACGTAGAGCCCTGGTATTGTATGTAGTTTAAAAAGTTAACGTAGAGCCCTGGTATTGTATGTAGTTTAAAAAGTTAACGTAGAGCCCTGGTATTGTATGTAGTTTAAAAAGTTAACGTAGAGCCCTGGTATTGTATGTAGTTTAAAAAGTAAACATAGAGCCCTGGTATTGTATGTAGTTTAAAAAGTTAACGTAGAGCCCTGGTATTGTATGTAGTTTAAAAAGTAAACATAGAGCCCTGGTATTGTATGTAGTTTAAAAAGTTAACGTAGAGCCCTGGTACTGTATGCAGTTTAAAAAGTTAACGTCGAGCCCTGGTACTGTATGTAGTTTAAAAAGTTAACGTAGAGCCCTGGTACTGCATGTAGTTTAGCAGCACATTGTATACAATTTCCATTCTGTTTGTCTTGCTGTAATGTGTAAATGGGAATGCTAGGGGGAGAAGGAGGGAATCATCCTCCTGTATCTCTTTCTTCAACCAAGGAGAACATCGCTCTCCTCTCTTGCTGGGTGCGCGCGCGAGCGCGCCACACACAAACACACGCACACGCAGAAACACACACACACGCACCACCCAACCAACCATGAAATCGTACTGTCGGACCTGTTAATGCCTCTAGATACCGCAACAACCACGTCCCTGGATCCTCTTGTTGCTTACATATAAACACACATGCGTGCGCACAGTCGCACACATAAATGGAGTAAACAGAGAGCTACTGTATCTGTCTTTCTGACAGCCATGTTCTATTCAGTGGTTGCTGGTAGATTGTGGCTGTGTTTTGGATGAGAGCTGACAAGTATCTGCCACAGACCTTGTTAATCCGCACACCCTGAGAACAGAGGTGAAGCATTCATGCACATATATTCCCAAACACCCTGCACAATTTAATTTGCACTTGTAATCCTAATTGTATTAACAGCGTATTTCCACCAATTTTATACAGTTCACAGTTAATATTTTGTGATCATTATGCTTATTTTGTAGGAGGCAACTGTGTTAAGTTAGCCATTACTGTATGGTTGAATTTTTCCAGTTCATACTCAATTCTGCAAATCCTGATAATCAAACTTGAAACTATTCAATTTTCAAAAGAAACAAACAAACATCCATACCATACTGCACATAATACACTATGCACTATAGTTTGTATTTATGGCAACTTTCAATCACTAGGCATCTTGCGCGCTTGTGTACAGTGTGCTCGATTGTGTGTTCGACTGTGCTCGATTTCTAGGCGAGGCCGCCTGCAGCTCGCCCAACTGGCCCTGCAGCTCTCATACGCAGCTCGGCTGCTATGCGGCCTCGCTCGCCCGCTGTGCGGGCTCACTTGCTCTTATGACATCACTGATGATGTCACAACACCTATGACATCATCAGTGATGTCACAATGCACAATTGCTCAAGTGACATCACTGATGACATCACTTCCAGTTGAGTGACATCACTGCCGGGAAAGAATTGACACATAGATGGCCTCCTGTTCTCTCAGGGCCTGTTTGTGTGCTGTGAGTATTTCACTGTCTGTGTATCTTACCCCAGGTCCCTGGTAGGCAGAGTTTCCACATTTTGTGCACTTAAGGGGTACTTAAAGGGACACTCCACCAAAAGGGTTTGGGGGCATATTGCAATCTTTTGCACAGTCTCCGCTGCTGCCACTTCCGATCCTCATGTCACTGGTTCCTGTACATTTTACCTTGGCATGTGACATATGAATGCATACCTGCACACCGAGAGAAGCAACAGCAGAAAATGACCATTAAGAAGAAGAGGGCCATTATGCAAAAATAAAAAGACGTGGCTAGCCAAATTAGCATGTGCTGGGGATGGGCAGTTGAGATGTGGTGAATTAACGCGAAACCAACAATGGAGATAATGACTGGCTAATGATGATCTCTGCTACATGTGACATCACTGATGACGTCACCGATGATGTCAATTAAAAATGAAAAAACAAATCATTGATATGCCCCACCCCAGTTCACTCCATGAGTTGAACATGTTATGGACATGCTAATTTGGCTAGCTCCACAGATCAAAAAGCTGACACATGGGCAGTGGTGGCCTAAAGCTGGTTTCACACCGGCGACCCAAGCCTTGCCTATGCCTTGCCTTTACCCACGCTTTTAAATAGGCGTCCGTTTTAGTCAATGAGGCTGTGTACACCGTGCGCCTGAGCGTGAACCCTGCGTGTACCCACGCCTTGCCTGTGCCTTGCCGATTTTATCGAATAGGCGAGAGTTCTATTTTCACGCCGACAAGGCGCGTGCAGGCAGGCTTTTCTGTCAAGCCATGAAAGAAAAACGCGACAATATCCGTGGGAACTGGCAAAGTCAACTGCATTTCAAAATAAAATGGAGTTTCTACAACAGTATTGAGCAGAGAGAGAGAGCGAGAGAGAGATTGACGGGTGGCTATCACGTGGGGCTTTCTCCCTGTCGGCAAACAAATCTTCATGAGAGAGAATAGCGACCGAAGAAGCAAGATGGACAATGTTGTTGTGCCAGCACATATTCTTGCAAGATCACCTCTCTAAAATGTCCGACTATAGTCAGACCTGGTTATACATATCCAGCATCAATAGAACATTAAATATATCCGATTTATTTTACCTAGAGTAGAGGCTACCCATGACAATTCTGGACAACACGTGAAAAAATACAGTCGGGAGAGAGGAGAGGCGCTTGTGACTCGGCTCCAGGTTCGGCGTGCAAAAGGCGTGCGGTGTGATCGCAAAAGCGTGTAACAGGTTCACGCCCAGCTCGGCGTAGGCGTGGGTTGAGGCAAGGCAAGGCGTGGGTCGTCGGTGTGAAACCAGCCTAATGGTTAGAGAAGCGAGCTTGTGACCGGAAGGTCGTTGGTTCAATCCCCGGGACCGGCAGGATAAATCTGGGTGGGGAAAGTGAAAAAGGCAGCGCTTGCCCCTCCC